>NW_023270436.1:3657705-3727235 GCF_011800145.1 Mirounga leonina | reverse complement strand
CACCATCACCACCACCATCAACACCCTCATCACCATCACCATCATCACCATCATCACTACTATCACCACCATCATCATCAATACCATCATCACATCATCCTCACCATCACCACCATCACCATCACCATCAACACCCTTATCACTATCACCATCATCTTCACCACTATCACCATCATCACCATCATCGTCACCACCATCATCATCACCATCATCACCATCATCATCACCATCACCATCTTCGCCATTGTGACTACCATTATCATCACTATTTTTTTTCATGATGACTATTTTTATTAAGGCTTCTCCACTAATTCTGTTCTGATGATCGAGTAGTTGAATAATAAAATTTAAGACTTGTGATCCTCAGCTCATCTAGTGCAGCCCTTTTCCCATACATAAAAATGCCATTAGTATGCTTAACAATTAGCATGCTATCACTGCTGAAAGCTTTTCTGAAATGGGGAATGCTTTACCTCATAAAGAAGCCCTTATAGTTTTTACATCTCTGATTATTCGCTTGAAATAAATATCAAGGACTGAAGTTGGGGTCAAATAAGAAGTTCCATTATAAGACTTTGAATCCATATCGCAAAATTGTTCTTTAAAACGTTTCTACTATGGAAGTGCCCATTTCAATATGCTCTACCAACAAAAGAGATTATGTTTAAAAGTCCTTTGCTAGATCGATCAGTGAGACATAACATCTTGCAGGTTTTTGCTCTCTTTTTATTAATGATGAAGTTGAATTTTCATTATTAATAGATTTTCTCAAATACATATTTTCTCAAATATATATTTCCCATATCCTCTTATTTTCATATCTGATTTGCTTCTTCATATCCTTTATCCAGTTTTTATTAATGTGTTTCCATTTATATTGGTTGATTGATAAATGCTCTTTATATATTAAGGATGCGAATGCCTTGTCTTCTCTATTATAAGTATTTCCCCAGTTTTCTTTTGCCTTTTAGTGTATTTATAATGCTTTTTAATAAACAGAAGTTTGAAAATGTCCTATAGTCACATATGTAGATTCTCCTTTATGGCTTATTAGTTTTCTCTTAGGATAGAAAACACTATTAGATAAACATGAACCCTCTATTTTTTTTAATGTTTATTAAAATGGGATTAAACAGTGATGTAGTCATTTATTTCTGTTTGTTCCTGATAATTTATTTTTCTAGCCCATCACATGGTTTTCTCTCATTTAAGCCAGAACAGGAGGCACTCGCTGCCTGGGGAGAAGTAAAAGTGGGAAAATAATGGATTGCAGAGAACTGCTCTGTGTGTCCCTGAGAAAAGCCTGCTCATTGCTTCCTGTCTCCCCACCTGTCCTTCTTCACTGGCTCCGAGCCCCCAGGAGAGGGAGTGGGACATGCTCGAAATTTCGGCTAGCTTGGGAGTCCAGGAGGAAAGGCCCCCCCCTGCTGTGTGCACTGGGGACGTGGGTGGAGGGTGCCAGGGCTCAGGGGTGCCCATGTGGCACCGCCCAGGAGCAGCAGACTGCATATGCCCGGGTGCCTCCCTGGGGGGCGCTCCTCGCACCCGTGTGCTCCTCGGAGCCTCTGTGGAGCCTCTGTGCACCTTGCGCGCCCGGGGCTGCCTGTGGTCTGGGTCCTGGTGGTGTTGGTACAGCAGCAGTGCCTGGAGATCTCAGGAAATAGATGAGGGCGCCAGGGACCTGGGGTTACTCCCAGCTACATGCGGGCCACACCCTGCGGGACAGAATGCCACCCCGGACCCCGGGCTGGCTGGGAAGACCCTGCCTTGAGTTAGACAATGTCTCTGCCACTTGGGGAATAAAGGCTACAAATAAAAATGAGTCAATATATAGAAAAATAAAAGTAGCCTTTTAAAAAATGTACATTCATTTCTTCTTTTTAGGGTTTTCTTTTCCAGCTTAATTGGCATGAAATTGACAAATAAAAAGCATGTATATTAAAGGTATACAATTTAATGTTTTGATATACTACACGTTGTGATAGAAATGCCCCCGTCAAGCTAAGGAATACATCCATCAACCTTACCTACTCAGCATTCTCTTTTTCCTTTTTTTATGGTGAGAATGCTGAAGATCTGCCCTCTTAGAAACTTTAAAGCACACAAAACATTATTATTAAGTATAGTCACATTGAGATATATATAGCTTTTTCATTTGATAAAACTGTATGTCAATATTAGTATTCATGCTATATTCATGCTATGAATATACTACATTTTGTTTGATCATTCACCAGTCCATGGACATTTGGGTTGTCTCTACCTTCTGGCTTATGTTAATAGAGCCGTTATGAATATCCAGGTACAAATTTTTGTTTGAATGCATAGTACAAAAGGATGAACCTCACAAACATTATGCAGAGAGGGTCACATACGGTATGATTCCATTTATATGAAATATCCAGATCTATATCTATATAGATCTATATAGGGAAATCTATAAAGACAGAAGAAAATCTATAAAGGGAAATCTATAAAGACAGAAAGTCGATTAGTGGGCAGGAGGGGTTGGGTGCTGGGCGGGATGGGGAGTGAGTGCAGAATGGGTAAGGGGTTGCCTTTGGAATGATGAAAATATCTGGGAACCAGATAGAGGTGATGGTTGCACAACAATGTGAATATACCAAAAACCACTGGATTGTTCATTTGAAAGTTGTAGTTAACTTTATGTCATGTGAATTTTACCTTAACACATGCACGTACACACACGCGCATGCACGCACACACACACACACACGCACACACTTGGCTTCAGAAAACGGACAGTGCATCATTTACCTCTAAATCCCTTACCTGCGTCTCTGGAACACAGAAGCCACTCAATAAATGTTTGGACTAAATTACAGAAATTAGAATTAGGTCATGTATAAAACCCATTTGGGGGCTAATATTTCATCTTCTCTATTGTGTAGATGACCAAAGAAGAACCCATTATCCCTAATTTAAGATGTGTGAAATGTCAGGCTGCTGGGACCGTCTTAATTCATGGCACAGCCGCCTTTGGTAAAAGTTCTTCATGATTTATTAAACCTGCTTATCTTCCATGCACATGACCCAGCGCAGCGAGCCTGGGGAGCGAGGAATGGCTCTCGGAAGGTAAAGCAGACTTTTAGTTTGGAGCTTGAACTTTCTTCACTGGATGGCACCCTTTGGCTTAAGCGTGGAGTCTCTCCGGCTGGGCTGTGCTGTCTGATTAACGGTGTGTCTACACAGGCTGCCGGTTTGGAGAGATGCAGTGGGAAGGTGTTCAGCGTTAGCCAGGGGGACAACGCACACTTTCTCACCACCAACCCTGAGTCTCGATGGCTCGACACAATAAAGACGTATTTTCAACGAGGTCTGATGTGAGTTGGGCAGCTCTTTTCCATCTTGTAGCTCCTGGGGTGACCAACATCCCAATTCGCCCAGTTTTGTCCCAGTTTTAGCTCTCAGTATACCACATCCCCAAAACTCCTTCCCCGGGACACAAAAAGTCCTGGTTTTTGGTGACCAGTGTGGAAAGCAGGGGAAGGTACAAAAGCCATAAGGGCACCCTAAAAATAGGGGCTGGCAGGGGCATCGTCCTTGGTGTGAAATGCAAGTGGTGTAGATTTTCTAGCTGCTGTTTCCCCAGCCCTGACCACTGGTGTTGGCAACAGTGATTCGTGGCTCAGGATAACAGGGCATCTCTTGCCGCATCGCTCCGAGATCTGGGACCTGAGCCTGCCATGCGAGTTCACTGTAATTGTGGGCATCACCTGTCCGTCTCTAACTTCTGTGCTTTGTGTCAAGACAGAGCTGCTTCCATTTTTAATATTTAACACTGTGAATATGGTGATCTCGTGTTATGAGTTCAAATAATAAAAATCAGAGTGATGTCAGGACCAACACGGGCACGACCAGACATCACTGAAGAGGGAGGGTGGAGGACTGGGTTGTTTCAGGGGAAAAAGGATGCATGGTAATCAATAGTAATAATAATAAACAATACTGTACAATATGCAGAAAATCATTTGGGGTTGGCCATGGTAGGGAAGTGTATATGAAAACACATGGAGAATAAATCTCATAAATCCAGAAATACGTCTAATGCAACAAAAGTACCTTTGCCTCCTAGAAAGGCACCAATGCTCACTTGAAAATAGGGACCCCTGAATTACACACACACACACCATACCATTCCTTGATTGCTCTAGGAAACGAAACAAAGCTCCATCTTCTATTTTAGAAGCTGTAACTAAAATGTCCTATAGGCAAACAAACCGGGAAACCTTGATAACAGTTCCCCTACCCATAGAGCTGATTCTAGCAGTTTTTACCAATAACCATCCTTTCTATACTATATCAAGTGATGTGTGCAACAATAAAAATTTGTTCCCTCTAGTTCTTAGGTAGTTTGCCTTGAAAAAAAAGAAGAGACTTTCAAAATGTTTTGATTGCCATGAGCAATTTAATAAAACCCCATACATTATAAAACAAAAGATTTTTTTCTCATTTCATCTAAATACAAACTAGATTTTGTTCAACTGCCTGCACATTCAGCCAATGGGCACATGTACCTTTTGACAAATTCTGTTCAGCCTATGAATTCTCACCAGAGAAAAGAGTCATTATCTGCCGAAAATCCTACACACTTTATCCACAACTCTGCCCAACAGGAGTGTGACTTGTTTACCTGTGACACTGAGAGTTGCTTGCTGAACGTTTGGGTCACTTTGGGGTTTCTTCGTCATGTGCAGAAGCACCTAAAAAGAATGTTTTACTTTGTAGACATGGAAGCAGTTGCCTTTTTAAGACAGGTGTCTACAAATGCCCTAAAATCCTATTTTCATAATGTGGGACAAGAAGATTATCTTTCTCTAATTTGGACATAGATTGAGGACGAGAGCAGAGAAAAGGATACATTAAAACAGAAATCCATCTGTTTTCCTCCTACTATTTGATGATCTTCGAAGAGACCACAGGAGCCTGGGAAAAAGACTGCCGCATGGGTTGGTCAATGTTCTGCGTGGGTTGTGACCACCGCTCTTACAGGGGGGAAGAAAGACTCTCCCCAGCAAGCACTTCTCTTGAGAGGATAGATGACTGTGATGTCACCTTGGGCCAAGAATCCTGGTCACGTGGATTTGAGAAGAACTGAGCGGCGGTCAGAGAGAGCTTGATAACTGGCTGCATTTGCCTCTGCCACCTTGTCCCGAGGCCACAGGCAGCTTGGAGAGCTCTGGAAGGGAACCTTCTTGGAGGAGAGCAGCCCTGGGACGGCGAGGCATGCCTTTCACTCCCACCGGCAGAATGATCACATCTTCAAACTCCTCTGTGTTCTCTTCAATTGTCGGGCAGGATATCAGACCCGAGATATCCACTCTTACCACTGTTTACTGCTGATGAGTCAGAGCTAGGTGCTGGGGGCACGCAGGGCTCCCGAAACCGCAAGGGGGCTGGATTCCCAAGGGATGGCCTCAATGAGCAGACATCCCCGTCGTTTTCCTCCTTCCTGAGCCGCACCTCACACGTCTGCTTGCAAACACTCATGGACGTGACGAGCTCCTTCTAGTCACTATTGCAAAACCACACAACCAAGTCCCCAATCTTGTTCTTTGATAGGAGGGCCTTGACCCCAGCTCAGCTCCTGGCCCCCTTTCCTTCTGGTCTTCCCAGCTGTGGCCTCTGAGGACCACTGCCCAGGAGACAACTTCTGGTGCCCTCATTAGACTCAAGGTCAGCATGACCTCTGTGCCAATTTCAGCTGCACAGCGTGCAGAGGACCCGGATACTGAAAATAAGCTCAGGATGCTGTCTTTCTCTGTCTAACTTTGTCAGGGCAGCTGCACCGCCCGCAGATGTCCCTGACCCATACCAAGCTCGTCCTCCCGCTCAGGCCCGGAGAGGCGTGTGGAGGGCCGACTATGGGCAGCACGCCCTGCTGGAGGACCCTGTCGGAGTGTGGTTGTTGGTGGAGCTCATTCTGCCCGCTGCCTTCCTCTGGGAACACGGTGCGATTGCGCTCTTGGGTCCACACTTGAAGTCGGTGCGTGCACAGGACTGGTTTTAGCCAAGGAAGTGAGTGCAGAAGTGACCCTCGTATTCATCCCTGTGTTCCGTCTCACAGTCAGGATGAATGGGACCCCCAGGCGGGACTGCTGGGATAGGCTGGGCCCTGGAGCGGGGCCAACGTGGCACACAGCCCCTCGCCGATGGCCGACGGGGACGTGGCATAGGGGAAGAATGAGCCTTTGCAGTGAAGCTTCTGGAGGTAGAGCTACCAAGCACAACCCAGCCTATTCTGACCACAGCAGTGAAGCTGATAAGGGACATGGAACCCCAAGGACTTAGAGACAGCCCTTCTCAACCAGAAACCCTCCGGCCGCGGTGGCTGTGGAACGTGGAGATAGTGGTCACATCACAAATATTCATGCAGGGACTCCCTGCAGTGACGCATGGATAACGAGCCACCAAGCGCAGAATCATCCAACCACCCTGATGACCACCAGCACCTGCATATCGTCCTCTCCATCATCCCGGATATCTGTGCAGCCCTTGGCCACGCACTCTCTCTTCTGCAATTATATTTGGGCATATCTAGACCCACTTTGCACAGGAGAAAATGAAAACCAAGGAAGGTTGAAAGATGGGGCCACCGATTGTAGAAATTGTGATGAAAGCAAAGATGGGGATTGTTTATGAGAGGCGTCCTGCAGGGGTTCGGATCACTTGTAGAGTGTTTGTAAAGCAAATATTCCCTCTATCGCGTTACCACTGGACAGGTTGGACCCGTGTGCACGCGTATGAGAGAACTCCTGGATGCTGCTCAACACTTAACCCTGCAGGGACGAGCACACAGCCAGTGTGGAGACACAGTGGAGGCGGAGGTGCTGTCCTTGACTTCCAGAAAGGCTGCTTGAAGGGAGCTAACTCAGCTGGGAGTCATGACCCAAGGGGTTCTATTTTCCTGCTGCCTGGAATCCAGGTGTGAGAGCTGGAGCTTCAGCAGCCACCTCAGACCATGGAGTGACCTTGAGCCCTCTGTGCCGTTTATAAAATGTTCAAAGGAACATTTTGTTTTGCTTGTCTTTACTGTCTGTTTGCTTCCAGATCTACCACCATGACCCCTCCTTTACTGCATCTCTAGGTTCTGTGTGGGTTTAAGAGCCCGAGGCCCGTGGGAATTTGCATGAAGCCCTCTCCGATTTGCTGGAAGTAACACTCCGTGTGTTCTTGTAAATATTTTTCTCTGTCCCTCTTCTAGGTTTATAATCAATGTTTAAGCTCCAGCATGTTTGGCGATGCCTTTCCTATTGCACTGTTTGTTTTTGAGGTCATTCACTATGTCTGATTAATATTGGGAGTCCCCATAGTTCTGTTGAAGGAAACGGCCACCGAAACATAGTGCACTTGACTGCTGTCCTAAGCAGAGAGCTGTGCCGTGCGGGCCAGACACCGGCGCCCTGAGTGGAGCAGAGGTGGCTGGGTCAGAGGGTGGAGAGGGCGCAGGATGTGGTCTGGGGTGAGCACCTGCGTGGATGACTGGCTTGCAGTCGTGCACGTTTTTACTTTCCTTCCTTTCAGAATCAATCACTGCAATGAAGCTGTTGATTTTCAGAAACTTGGGGAAAAAAGGATGTTTTTTAAATCCTAATTGCATGACAGATGACATATGCTGGGCGAATGTTGCTATAAGTGGTCCGCCTTTGCTGCTAGAGTTGGGTAGGTAATGCAGCAGAGATGACTGAACTGGAAGGAAGACCAGGGGCTGGGGAGGAGCAGGGACCTGGAGCCCACGCCGCGCCCCGAGGGCAAACAGCCACTCAGCTCCTGCGGCAGGTGGAAGTCAGGCCCCTGGATCGACAGATCCTCTAAAGAAGATTTCAAAAGAAGCCAGAAATACAGAATTCTGTATACAGTGTCTCCTGCGTTGACGGCAAAAACATTTCAGTGAAAAATAAAAATAACACATATTCTAGGTCTGCAAGCACACTTGTACCCTCCCTGGGGGCCACGCTCATACAGCGTCGGCGGGGGACCCGTTCCTAACCCCTCTGTCTGTCTTTTGACTTCAAATCTCCAATGTCTTTTTATTTCTGTCTTTCCCTGCACTTGAGCTGATCTGAAAATATCAATCAAAGGACAGTGACGTTTCTGCCAGACTTGAGAGAACTGGGTGCTTTTCCATCTGGCCCGAGATAAAGTTACGTGAACAGAGCATGGCCTTTTAGGGGAAGAAGGGAAGAGCCCACGCTGTTGTCTGGGATTGAAGAGGAAGCAAATGCCCTTCCCGACGCTGGTCCTGGGTGAGCGCCCCATCTGGGCTTGACTCATCTGGGGAGACAGGAGGTGGACAGGCCTGGGCGATTTGTAAATGAATGACTGGCTGGTATTTTCGGGCATCGCCTTTAGCTGGGGAAGTCACAGATTTTGCAGGTTCTTATAAACATTTTCAGATTGACTTTCACTGGTTCAACAGCTACTTTGGGTGCGTTCCTCTCAAAACACCATCGGACAGTGCATGTCCTTCCAGGGGCCTAGGAGCACACACAGCTGCGTGGGTGCTGGCACCCATTGTTGGGTGTTGGCATAGTTGGTATGATGATGATGATGATGAGTCTTCTACATTCATGCAAATGTTTTTCTTGCTTGGGCCACGCCTTTCCAAAATTCAAGGGAGGCTGCTATGGAAAAATAGGAATTCTTAGTGGGTGAATTTGGAAGATCAAGAAAATCTATCCTGGGGCGCCTGGGTGGCTCAGTCGTTGGGCGTCTGCCTTCGGCTCAGGTCATGATCCCGGGGTCCTGGGATCGAGTCCCGCATCGGGCTCCCTGCTCGGCAGGAAGCCTGCTTCTCCCTCTCCCACTCCCCCTGCTTGTGTTCCTTCTCTCGCTGTGTCTCTCTCTGTCAGATAAATAAATAAAATCTTAAAAAAAAAAAAAAAGAAAAGAAAATCTATCCTTCTTCAGAGTTCCTTATTTATTTTTTTTTCTTTTTTTTTATTATTTTTATTTTTATGTTAATCCCCATACATTACATCATTAGTTTTAGATGAAGTGTTCCATGATTCATTGTTTGTGCATAACACCCAGTGCTCCATGCAGAATGTGCCCTCCTCAATACCCACCACCAGGCCAACCCATCCTCCCACTCCCCTCCCCTCTAGAACCCTCAGTTTGTTTTTCAGAGTCCATCGTCTCTCATGGTTCGTCTCCCCCTCCGATTTGCCCCCCTTCATTCTTCCCCTCCAGCTATCTTCTTCTTCTTTTTTTTTTCTTAACATATATTGCATTATTTGTTTCAGAGGTACAGATCTGAGATTCAACAGTCTTGCACAATTCACAGCGCTTATCAGAGCACATACCCTCCCCAGTGTCTATCACCCAGTCACCCCATCCCTCCCACCCCCACCACTCCAGCAACCCTCAGTTTGTTTCCTGAGATTAAGAATTCCTCGTATCAGTGAGGTCATATGATACATGTCTTTCTCTGATTGACTTATTTCGCTCAGCATAACACCCTCCAGTTCCATCCACGTCATTGCAAATGGCAAGATCTCATTCCTTTTGATGGCTGCATAATATTCCATGGTATATATGTACCACATCTTCTTTATCCATTCATCTGTCGATGGACATCTTGGCTCTTTCCACAGTTTGGCTATTGTGGACATTGCTGCTCAGAGTTCCTTATTTAAAAAAAAGAATTGCCCAGGTAGTACAAAGCAGGCTTGAACCCAGCTCACCTTATTCCACATCCAGGGCCTCTCCCCACTATCCCTAGAAGGCAAGAAGTTTCCAAATGGAAACAGTTAAGGACCAGATCCTGATATGTAGCGACCCTCCCCAGCGGTAGCCCACCCCCCTGGTAGGCCTTCCCTGAAGCAACCACCTGGGCTCTTATTCTCTCATACTGTCACAGAAGGGCACTGTTGAGTTCTGGGTTGTTTTGGGTCCAGGTACTCACCATTCAAAAGGAAGAGAGGAGGGACCAATACGTCTTCCCTAATTATGTGGAACAAATCTCTGGGATGGGGGACCAAATGCCTGGGTTTGGGCTCTGCCCTCACCACCCACCTGCTATGTGACCTTGGACCAGTCACCTAGCGTGTCTGATTCCTATCTCCCGTTAAGACTCACGTATGCAGGTATGTGAAGTACATTCAAGGTGACCAGAAGACAAAGACCAGAAGACAAAGACCAGGTGGCTTCTGTGATGTTCCATGGGCTTCACCGTGTCTGTCACATATTTATACAATGCTAATTTAGTGGTTGTACAAAGAGGCATGTGCTTTTCTACCTGCTTGGAGGTATGATCGTAAACTCTTATTTAAATAGCCGATTTTGTGGGACAAAGGTGGTCCTGTATTCGCAATCTCAAAACAGCCCTCCAGACTAGCATACCAGTGGTCACTAGCCAACCCCCTTTGCTGGGAAAATAGAATAATATAGGAGAAAATATTTTTTTCTACGTACTTGATTTACTCTGCCTCTATTTTTTAATTTTCATGTATTGTATTCTTTTTGGAATTATGGTTTGGAGTGATGCTTAGAACCAAGTCATATCTAAGGACTTAAAGTTTTACAGACTTAATTGATGGAATTTTCTGGAAAATTGCAAGCTGATCTGACTGCACATGGACAGATACTCCTGAGTTTTTGTCTTGTTTGTATCCTGGTTTCTAGTTTGTCTAAGACAAATAATTTATATTTCTGGGCAACAGTTTCCTTATCTCTAAGATTAGGATGGCGACAACAATACTTACCATCCTAATTTATTATGAAGATGAGCATGGATGAATGCCTTGTACAATATTAGTGCCCAGTAAATGGCAGGTATTAATGGAAATAATCATGCTTGCCAATTTTTTTAGTTGCTGTGACTGAATGAATTGACTGTAAGATAACAATTTTTCTAATTTTGTTTTTTATAGATCACAGGAAGTTGCAAAGATAGTCAGGTATGCTTCACCCAGTTTTTCCCAAGGGTTGTATTTTATGTAATTATGGTACAATGTTAGAAGCAAGACATCGACAATGGTAGAATCTGTATATATAGTTTTCTGTCATACTATAAATGAAATCATGCAAACGGCGTATTTGGGGATGGGCATTTTTTTTTTTTACTCGGCATAATGTCTTTGAGATTCATTGAAGTTGTTGTGTGTATCGATAGTGTGTTCTTTTTTACTGCTGAGTAGTATTCCACGGTCTGCATGCACCACAGTGCATTCAACCATCCACCTGCTGAAAGAGAGTTGGTTGTTCCCACTTTATGCTTATTACTAAAAAGTGTTATAAACAATGTTGTGCAGGTTTTCGTAGGGAGCCTTTTCTCTATCAAAGAAAAACATCCAGGAGTGTGGTGGCTGGTTTGTAATACGTGGGAAATTAAGTGGGGAAATATTTGGAAGTTCGAAGGATCTCTCCATGATGGTTTGTGTTTGTATCACAGGAATCTTAGTCACAAGCCCCACTTTGCTTAAAGTCCGATCTGGAGCTCGGATCCTGTATCCGCTTCAGAAAGTCCACATGGAGAAATGCACCGTAAACACAAAATGTCTGGTGTTCTTTTGTTTTAGTTTGTTTTTTGTTGTCCGCTAACAGCCTCTGAGTGTGCTAGTTGTGTTGACAAGGGAAATTCACAAAAAAATGCCTTACGTCCAAATATTTTCAAAAATATGCTGTCACTGCTGAGAGAGGAGACCCCACACAGGAACTATCTTGAGGATCCATGTTGAAGACCCTGTTTCAAGTACAGGCCCCTGAGAAAAGCTCAGGTTCAGGCCAAGATTAGGAGATGAGGTTAGAGCATCATTTGGTAGACGTTGTCCTAATGGGGGTCCAGGAGCTGACCTCTGAGCTCCTCAGAAGCCTCCGACCTGATCCCCCAGGCGCTGACGTGCCGGAAGCCTCATATTATCTGAAGGAGACGCCAGGATGTGGGGGGACAGGAAAAGAAAGGAGACAGAAAGGAGGTGAGGAAGGAGACTTTCACTTTCCCATAGAGGAAGAGCAGACTTTGAATAAAGTTTCATGGAGAGGAAAATATAAATGGTAGAAAGCACCTGCTCTGGGCCCACAAATAAGGCTGTTCTACCGTGCGGACAGGAGAGAGCTGTACTTCTTGTCCCCAAGGCAGCTGTCCAGATTAGCTGTAAATACTGCTTCTGGCCGCCCTCGATTCCAGCAAACGAAGGGTGTTAGGTAGAGGGCTCTGGAGAGAATGGGAGGGTGGAGGCAGCAAGCGGGGACCAGCCCTCGTGTCTGTTTCACGGGTGCTAATGATGCAGCAGAGATGGATGGAGCACTCTGTCTGAGCCACATGCCTCCTCCAGGCCCGCGCACCACCCTCTCTCACAGCAGAGGGCTGCCCGAGGCCCTCTCCCTGCAGGCTGACTCGCGTGGACAGATGCAGGGCTGCAGGGCTGCCGGGCCTGGTGGGATATAAATACACAAAGAATCAATAAAGTTTTATTTAGTTCAGGTAGGTCCCAGGTATTTCATGGGACTTGCTTACATGGAATATATATATATACATGCTTACTGCACATATTTTTAATATGCATACTATATAGTATGTATACTAAATTTATATATATAAATTTATATTATATATTATATGTTTATATTATAATTTATATCATATGTTATTATATATTATATATAAATTTATATAGTATGCATACTAAATTTAACATAATAAACCATGTTAGCTAAGTAATACTATTATAAATATTAATATAACAAACAATTGATATTATATATTATAATAAAATACATACAATAATAAATTAATGAATGTAATAAAACTACAAGGTACATAGTTTTAGGTTTACATATACTGTTTAGTAGATACTTATATATTATGTACAATCATATAACATAATTATATATGATTATATAAAATAATTACATATAATTTTATATAAACTAAATATATAGTTATATATAATTTAAATACATATTTATATATGTAATGATTATATATATTTAATGTAAGGAGGTCTTATGAAATATCTGGGACCTACTTATATACTGAAATTCTATTTGCTATTTATCTGAAATTCACATTAAACTGTGTGTCCTGCGCTTAGAGGTTGGGAGTTCCAGCAGGGGTGGGGCGGGGTGTGGGGCTCATAGTCCCAGAAGGGACAGTTTGCAAATTGGAAGACAGAGGAAGACACAGCAGGGAGAAAATTGCAGTGGAGATGCCCAGAATTGCTGTAGCAATCCTCCCCGTTTAGAAACTGGACCCAGGGAGAGAGCTTCCATGGGCAGGGTCAGAGTCCGGAGGCACTTCTCTCATGAATTGTGCTGCTTATTTCTTCCAGGGAGCCCACAAAAGGTGAAATTGTTCTTTGGGGGGATGAAGGCCAAAGGAAAATCTCTGCCGTAGCTCTGGGCCTTAGCATCCCATGTCAGTAGCAAGTTAAGATTGATTGATTAATGTTTCCATAAATATTCAGGACTATGCATCTGACCCTAAGCCAATGCCCACGGCTTCTCAGCCAACTCTTAGCGTTTCTCCCGGAGATGCTTTATTTTGCCGTCGTTGGGAAAATTAAATAGGCATTTGGAATGAGCTGTAAGATCAGATCGGCATATAAATAATTCACCGGGAGATGAACGGATTGCAAACACTGTTCTGCATCCCTGGCAGGCTGCTCCCGGCACAGCGTGGACGCTCATCTCTTCCCTCCTCCCTGACTTCTCTCCAGCAGTTGCAACAAAGATCCCACAATCAAAGACCCTCTTCCTTGTATTTGAAACCTGAAAAATACACCTTGCTTTGACTGCTCTGATGCTCGATTCATTGTGAGGCAAACCGCCCCCACGGGACCGGTAATCTAGAAAGGGCCTCCCTCCGTGGAGTGTGAGCGCAGAGGGCTGTGGGGCCCCTCACCTGTGCCCGAGGCTCCCTGGAGGCACCTGCCCACGTGGCACTTCTCTCCTGGCCTCCGGGACACCACCATTTCACAGCTCACTTCCAACCTGCTTTTGTTTTTATCTGGTTGACTGGAAACGGCAAAGTCTAAACAGGGCAAAACGCTTAAAAGTCAGTTTAAAACTCAAGTACAAGCTACCATCTTGCAAGCCCTTGGGTATCCAGATTATGTCTTATTTGTCCACAGAGCTCTGAGCAGGCAGCACGGAATCCGGCAGCAAGTCACCGGCCAGAGGCTGGTACCACCTTCATGAAGAGGAGGGCACTCACCCCGACACCGGACCAAAGCAAGAAAAAGAGGGAAAGACTCAGTTAAGCACCCAACTCTATCTGTAACTCAGGGGCGTGGGGGTGGGGAGAAGGGCTGTCACATCCTCCCCTCCAAACAGGGCCACATGCAGCATCCCAGCCTCACCCCTCCGTGGACACCTGTCTGTGTTTGCCTAGGACACGTGACACCAAGAAGGCAGAAGAAGGGAGTGGCTTCTGTACGGTCATCTAGGCAGACGAGCTTGGCTGTGAAATTCTCCACACCATGCTCAGGTTCTCTCCCTAACACCACTCTGCCTCTTGGCCTGTAGGGGAAAATATTATCAAGGGGCATCGTAAATTTTTTTATAAAAATCCTCTGCTTTTTTTTTTTTTTTTCACTTTTTTCTACTCTTCAAAAATCTCACTGGTTTTGCCATTTAAAACATTTCTGTTGGGCGCCTGGGTGGCTCAGATGGTTAAGCGTCTGCCTTCGGCTCAGGTCATGATCCCAGGGTCCTGGGATCGAGTCCCACATCGGGCTCCCCGCTCAGCGGAGAGCCTGCTTCTCCCTCTGACCCTCTCCCCTCTCATGCTGTTTCTCTCTTGCTCGCTCTCTAAAAAATAAATAAAATCTTTAAAAAAAAAATTAAAAAAAAAAAAACATTTCTGTTCAGACTCCTTATTTAGGAAACCATAGAAGCGAATGCATATAGAAAAGAATATATATATTCTTTATATATATACATATAGAAAAGAACCAAGTTCAGTGCCCCATGAGATTTAAAAAAAAAAAGGATAGAAAGGGGGAAAAAGCGTATTTCAGAAAATCCATATACCCAAGACAAAGTAATAAAATCTAATAGGCAATAAGTTTACCCAAGCAAATGATTGGAAAAAGAAAATTAAAAAGATGAATTGAAATTGGCACAACCACTTCGTAAAATTGTTCAGAACTATCTACTAAAGCTATGTCTGCCAACGCTAAGCATATATGTGCCCCCATCACCCAGCAATCACACCCCTAAATGTATGCCTGATAGGATTTTATGCCTCTATTTTCCAAGTCCAAATGCTCAAAACAGCAATATCTGTAATGACCAGAAACTGGAAACTAAGCAAATACCCAATTAGTCAGGTAAGTCGTGGTGTATTTATATAATAAACATTTGTATGTTATAATATACAGTATATTATACTATATACATTATGTATATGTACATGTGTGTATATTATATTATACAATAATATATATTATATAGAGTACATTGTATCTTATATAAGATGATATATACTTCATGTGATATGAAAACAAAATATCCAACAACAAGAATGGACAATCTAAAATGACACGTAAGAATATGGATACAAAAAGAAAAGAATATGGATACAATTAAGAGACACGATGCTGAGTCCAAGAAGCCAGAACCACAAGAGCGCATGCATACTGCATGGGTCCGTGTATAAACAGACACTGGCAAAGCTAGTCTGTATTCGAGCGGCCACCCCGGGGAGTCAAGCGGATGTAGTTAGACTGATGTACAAGGAAGGGGTTCTGGGTGCTGCCTGTGTCTTGTTTCTTGATACGGGTGCAAGTTATGTAGGTATGTTCAGCTGTGAAAATTTGTTCAGTATGCAACAGTGATACAGGTACACTTCCACAGTGGGAGCTTTATTTTAACTGCAGTGTTTTTAGGGGGTTAAATTATTGGACCTTTCTTCATTGTTACCTGTCCTTCTTCAACTTTGCCTGCATTATTTCTTCTTTGCCCTCTTGGTAAACCTGTGGTATCTCAAAATGTCTATGTTGGTTTTTTTTAATGTTCTTCCTTAAAGAGACATTGTCTTGCTGTGATAAAAAATTAGCCTCTAGGGATTACAATTCCCCCTTCATTAACTCAACTCGGGTGGAGGTGGGGTAAAAAGAAAGAACTTGGATAGAATGGAAGAACGTGAGAATTTTTTTCGTGTTGTCCAGGTCACCTGGCGGGCAGGGTGTCACAGGGACTCCCCTCCAGTCTCGTCTGGGAGGAGTTCCAGGCCCTTATCTGCAGCTGAGGACTCACTTTGAAGCATTGCCTGGGGTCCTCCTCACAGACCTGGGTTGGCCGTTATCTGGGATTACAGCCTGTGGGGTTGCGAATGTTGATAAGATGCAACCAAGCAGGCGGCTAGGAACAAAAAGAGGCTTCTGTCCAGGGCAAGCACCTGCAGGTGGAGAAGCAGCCGTGGATTCACTGAGCAAACGAGGACGGCATCCTCGAGCGAAATGGTCAAAAGGCCTTAAAGTTTGTGCAAAATCTTCAACTCAGAAATTCCACTTCTAAGAAACTATTCTAGAACATTCCTGAAAGCTAAGCGAGGGCCCACTCCATACGAATTATATTTCTGTTTTATTAGTGCTGGGGATAAATATGATTTTAACGTAGCCAACATTTGGCTAAGTAAGGTGCAAGTTACGGCAACTTAACATGGTAGTTGTAAGTCACTGCAAAAATGAGGACAGTCCCTAGACCCATAATTTTCCAGCTGGCAGGTGAAGCTAAAGTCATTTTCTGATGGAATTTTGGAGATGAGATTTCTGAAGACAAGTGTTCATGTTCATCCTGGAATTCAGAGACCAGCGTGGAGTTATTGTATCTTCCAGGAACCAATTTACCCCCAAGGGTTTGCACAGAGAAATGTGTCTTAATTCTGCTCATGCAACTGGCACTCGATATTTTAATTTATTTTCTCCACAAATGAAAAATAAATTTGTCATGGTTTATTATGTCACATGCTCCCTGATGGAAATTCTTTGAAACAAAAATTTTTTTTTTTGCTAAAAAAAAAAAAAAAAGAGGATAATTAGGTCAGTGGATAGGTCACTTCTACCAATAACTCTTTTTTTTTTTAAATCCTGAGACATCGGTGTAGCTGACTGAGGAGTCATCAAATGCAAACCGCAGCTATTAAATCAAGACTCGGGGCTCCCTCTGTCAGGCCCCTGGAGGAATCAAGGGATAAATCAATCACTTATTACCTTTGGGCTTTCTTCCTGCTAGCCTGATCTCCAAGGTCCTTACTTTTCTAAAATCGGGCACCTCTTCAAAAGGCATCTGGGTGGAGGCCTCTAGGCTGTCAGCAAACTGGTCAGCAATTTTGACTCACAGCAGATGAAAAATAAATCAATATATCACAGCTGAAATTCTGACCTACAGAGTCAGAAGAAAGCAAAAAACCTTGAACATCATGAGTATCCAGTATTATGCTGTTATATGCCCGGAGCTCAGTGGCTGTCTTTTTTTTCCATTGTAGAAAGGAAGTAGGCAATTACACAAACATCTCAGCTCACTTGAGGCTTCTATTCAATGGGTGCTGTCAGATGAAGGTTTTACTATTATTGAGGGATGGCGAGGCCAAGAGCGGAAGACATGGCTGCCATTGAAAGATTGTTACCAACAGCAAGAGCCTTTATTGTGGTTTCTGGGGAGAGGAACAGGTAAGGCCAGGTAAGCAAGGTTAGAATTGGCTAGTTCGAATAATCTCAGTGGGGTCTGGCTCTAGGGGCTGTCCTTGGGGTCTGGTACCTGGCCCTCAGGTGTTTAGGGCCAGGGACTGGTGACCCTGACTCTGAACCATAGAGGAGGTGATGGGGTCTGGCTCTGGATTCCTCAGTTTACATAGGAAAGGTGTGAAGCCCTTTGCTACCTCCCGGAATTAGCTACCCTGAGAGAGGTGGTTCCTCCCCAGTGAGCAAGACCCCAGAGGCCAAAGCATCAGCAAACAGACGTTAAAAAGTGCACGCTAACACAAAGGGTCTTGTCACCCATTCAACGAGGGGAGGTGGGAGGTGATGACTCTGTCCAGCCGACGCGTCCTTTCGCATCCTTGGAACTCAGGGCACAGAGTTATGTGGGATGGGAAGATGTGACCCCAGAGCAGGCATCTGAACTCCTTCACCTGCTGACCTGGCCTATTCCATGACCCGGAGAGGGCAAGACGGGTTTTTTTGTACACGTTAAATATTAAGTCTTGGCTGGTCACTGAGCCAACAAATGTGTTGTTTTTCTCTGCCAAGGAGACTCATTGGTGGAGTCAGGAAAAAGTCCTTGAGGAAATTAGGGTCCTAAATTCCTCGGCTGTCAGGATGGGAATTCAGCAAACTTTTCTTAAACAGGATACAGGTGACAATTAGGTCAAACTTTCTCCCCTTCCTGCCTGACCTCAATGCAGTCATTCCTTATGCACATTCCTGCTACCAAGGTCAGCTCTACACTTGCTACCTGTATGAGGTAGACATGCCACCTCCCCCTTCAAACCTCACTTTCTTCATCTGTGAAATGGGGATGATAATAAGATCCCCTTTACATGATCATCGTGGTGGACAAATTACACAACACTGTTAAAACACGGAGCATGTGTGCTCATGGTAGGTATGAACTCTGATGACCACGGGCATCATTAATATGGCAGATTGTGTTTATTACAAATAGTCACAACATGTTCTTCCCCAAATTTAGGTGTGTTTTTTGTTTTGTTTTGTTTTGTTTTTGCCTCTTTCTTTGCAATAGAGCAGGCTTACTTCCCAGGCTTCAACTGGCCTGGCTAATAGCTGGTTAGAGCGGAGACAAGCATGCTTCCTTCCAATGCAGCCCAGATGGAATGAATGTCCTTGGGGAAAATGAATCTTATAGTTTTAAGTCACTCAGTTTGGGGCGCTTTGTTGTTGTTGTTTTACACAGCAATGAAATAATTTTACAATAAAAAGTCTGTATATATAAGAATATGCATACAGGACTCTGATTAGCATTCAATATTGTCCAACAGTCTTAACTATCCTCTTTTTCCAAAACTTAGAAAAATTCGAAAGTGAAAAGTAGTCTTGATTTTTAGCAATAGGTGAAATTATGCTTAATATGTATTACCATACAAAGTACTATTTCTTTACCTAATAATATATTGAAAGTAGAATTTTCTATTTGTTCTAATTTCTATGCCTGTCTGTGTATACATATATTTATACATATATAGGGATATATGAATGTGTGTATACATATATGTTTTATGTGTATATATAGAAACATACATATAAAGTTATGTTCTTATTTCAGGTTTATCCATTTATACTTTTGTTCTATAATCGGGACACACATAACAAACACTTGTGTTCTAAATTGTATTAAGGTATGTCTGATAGTAATTTAACGACTCAATAGCATCAGTTTGTTCTCACAAACAAAAAGAATGGAATACTTCAGCATCCACAGACTCAAAGGGAGTCCAAGAGTAGATTCAGAAAAAAAAAATTGCAATCACAATGTACTTGTTACCAGTATATTTTAAAAATGCCTATTTTAAAAAGAGCAAAGACTTCCATAAGCAGGAGGAATACTGAATTCACCTCGAAAGGACTGTACTTGGTTGCTCTCAGCTGCTTTTCATCTTTGTCAGCTAAATGAGCAATAGAATATTGTTAAAGATGAACCAGGGAAGAGTGAAAAATCATCTTCATTATTAACTCAGAACCAGTCTTTCTGGGGAGCAGTCTAACCCACTGAATATGTCCCTTTTAATGTCTTACTTCTCGAAAAGTAGTATTGCCTTCTCTTTCATTCCTGAAATGATCTTTTATGTGCTTTCCACTTTAATCAAGTTATGGGTGCTCGCTACCCAGTATCCATTATGGAAACTCGCTAGTTAGAATTAATTCACCACTTTTGACTATAGTGTACATAAAATAGGAATCCTTCTTTAAAGCTGGCTTTCTTTGGTCAAAAATGTCTGTATCAAAAGGGAGTTAGACAAGCTGATCTCTCCAGCTTAAGTTTTATGCTGTGCAAGAGGATGCTATCTTTTGGTCCAACGAGGAAGGAGAAAACTCAGAACAAACTTCCATTCACCAAACTGTGGCACAGACTACATGTTTCAAAGCAGATGATTCTATAAGTTCTTTGTAAACATTGAGAGTATTCAGGGTATCTAAGAATTAGCCCAAGAGCCAACAGCATGGCTTGAAGTCCTGGTGGCTAGGATGCCCATGTGGGAGCCTCTCATCTGTTCACATGCTGACAATGGCTTGATACGTCCACCTTTCAACCATTTGTCATAGGAATAAAACCTACGATCACCCCTGATACTACCTCTTCATAGTAGCATTACCTGTGTGCTTTATTTAATATACAAAATAAAAACAAAATCCAGGTGGGCAGAGGTGTGCAGTTTTGGCAACACCAGGCAGGGATTCCACAGGCCACCTCCAGTCCCCGTGCAGGTCCTTGCACCAAAAGCTCAGAGCTCAGGAGATCCTTGCTCTTCCACAGCCCAGGTCACTCAGGGTCACTGATGCTCACAGTCAGGTCCCTGTTGAGGCATCCTTTCCATAGGCTCCAAAGGTGACTTGAATTATTTGCAGGATCTCTCTCGCCTCTTTGTTCCTTGCTCAGCCTGCAGAATGCACTGACGCTTCTCACATCCTGGTCGCTCGTCAGCTTCCACGCCGTGTCATTTATCTGCACTGGGACTCAAACTCTCAAACTCATTTCCAGGGTCTGCTGTAGCACGTGAGCCCCAAAGTCTCACTCGCAGAGACTGACGGCCCCACGAGAAATGTTTCTATGTGTGTGGGCACATTCCCAACGAGAACAGGAGGAAAAACACAAAAAGGAAAGAACTCAAGCAAGTAGATGAAGGTATCACAAGTCCACTTATCCCACTCCAGTTATCTGAAGGGGGGCAGTATTGTGCTTATAATTCCTCGTAATGCCGTTTCCTACTTGGCTGCCCCTTCAGAGGCATAGTTTGTGTTGTCCCTAATCCTTAGCCATGTGACCATTTGTTCTTGGTACTTGTTTATTCCAAGTTCCAAGGCTCACTGGTGTTCCTCTTGGGATATCCAGATTTATTTGTTCTTTTATTGCAATGCTCTGATCTCTCCACGTTCTTGCTGGATGCCAGTAAAATAACATGAGTCATGGTAAACGTGCAAAGCCATTAAATTCTTGATTTTTCCTGATAATGGCTCTATGGCTTCTGCTTGCTGGGTGAGAGGCACCATTTGCTGAGTGCGAAGCTGTGCTGCATTGTTGTTATGTCTTAATCGTTCAATGAGACCGTCAGCATCGATGAATGTTCTGTCCACTTTGCAGCTCATTTTCCAATCAGCTGTGCTAACGGAGTCTCAGAGTCAGTGCTCACAGAGACCTATAGCCCTGAGAGACAGAGTTCTAGTGTGTGGAGATTTCCCCAATGAGAAGAGAAGGGGAAAAAGAAAAAGAACCTGAATGTATAAATGTTAAAGCATGCAGCCAAAAAAAAAAAAAGCCATAAGTCTACTGAGAATATTTATTAATTTGGTTAAACCTATTTGAAATTGAACATTATGTGTAATGTAGAAATACTGCTTTTCTCATTCTCATGTTTTCTGCAGCAATTTCTTTAATACATCACATGTATTTTTGACATGAGCAAATTTGCATCTAAGAACACCTGTCTAATGCATTTTTTTTGGAGCATATCCTGTAAGTTGCTTGAAATAGAGCGCATTTGGAATGTGCATTTGATGTTTTGACTGGAAATGTCACCCCAAGATGCCAGTGTCCCATTTGCTTAACCTCCGGACACATATGTTGTGCCCTTGCCCACTGGGCTTACCTGATCCCCACCCAATAACCTCAACATTGCCTCATTAGGAAGTTTTTTAGAAGACTTACTTACAACAATATCTGATGCTCACAGCTTTGGAGTCAGACGCAAGATACAGCCACTGAGTTTTTGTTAAAAGTCTTGTGATTGTTTCCTTCCTTTCTCCTTTTTCTCCTCCTCCTCCTCCTGATCTTCTGGGTCATTTTACGTGCTTCTCTAGCATTGTCTTTTTTCCCCTGCCCTCTTCTTCTCTTATTTCTTCCTTAATGAATGATGTCAGATGACCTTTCAAGGATTTACAGCAATCACTAGTTGAGGGGATTAACAGTAGTATGTTTTCTCCGAACACCATGTGCAGATGTGTTAAGTCCGAAGTGAAGTAAATGCAAGAGCATGCCCTCTAACACGAAGGGAGTCAATCTCACTTTGCCAGGAGTTCTGAGCTCTATCTGTCACTATGGACTTGAGCCTGTGTTGCCATGTTCGCGTATCGAGAGAACTTTGGGACAAAATCATCAGGTGTAAGTTCCTGGTCAGTGAACTCATTGTTGTCAATCGAGTGGCTCCTATACTGACTGTCCCCTTCATCTGGGGGACTGTTAGACGTACAGATTCTTGGGTTCTCAAGTCTAATGAACCTGAATCACATGAAAATGTGTACTTTGAACATAGTCCTCCTATAATTTGGATGCCCAGCCATAGTGGTGAACCATGGATCAAGATTATAATGGGCTCTCTTTTCCATGTCGAAGTTAGAATTCTTTTTCCCCCGAGTATCTTGGTATTTGTGAAATGTTAGCCCTCCAAAAATCTTTCCTGCTGATATTAAAGTCAAGCTTCTCCTCCATAAAACAAGAAATCACTGGAAATAAAGCATAGAACAATTGCTCCAAGCAAGCATCTCACTGTATTCATCATTTATTGTAGTGTAACAAAATATCCCAAAATTTGGTAACTAAAAACGACAACCATTTGTTATCTTACATTTTCTGTGAGTCACGAGTCTGGGAGTGTCTTATTTGTGGTGGTTCTGCCTAAGGAATCTTATGAGGTTGTAATCAACCTACAGATGGGGCTGTAGAGATCTTAAACTCAACTCACAAGCTTCCTCTGGTGACTGTTGACATGTCTGAGTTCTCTACCACTTACACGCCCCCGCAGGGCTGCCTCAATACATCCAGTTTCCTCCAGAGGGGGTCAGAAGGCACACCCAAATGAAAGCTGCAATCTTCTGGCACCCTAATCTCAGAAGAGATAGCTCATCACTTTGGCCATACTCTTGCCTGGAAGAGAGTCACTAAAGCCAGCTCATTCCAAAAGGGAGAAGATCATACATGGCTGTGGATACCAGGGGGCAGGGTCACTGGGGGCATCTTGGAGGCTGCCATGCTCACCACAGGCAGAGGAACGGCAAACCAAAATCGCCAAGATATTTACCACCAGGACGGAAAATTGATTCCTCAAAGTAATTCCAAGAATTGAAGCTAGGATCAGATAAAGGTGTCTGCAATTGAGTAAACCTTACATTTTCATCAAAATAACCAGCGTCCAAAACGTACCTTTCTATATTTATGCGAGAGGCACAAGAGTGTTTAAAATATGCAAATGTGCTCCATTAACAAAGTTATAGGAGTGAAATTAAGTTGCCTCTAGATGTATTTTCATTTTGGTTTTCCTAGTAAATTTTATTTGTAATTGCTAATGCTGTTGTCAATTATATTTTGACTAATTCTATAGTGTGCCATGGTAGATGTGCTTATTATTTTTAGCGTATGTTTCTGTACTCAGCATAATAGCGCACTAAATCAAATATAATTGTTTTGTATTAGTCTTTGCTTCATTCACGTGGGTTATCTTTGTCTCCCAAGCCAGGATGAAAACTCTCTGAGAATAAGAAATGCATCTTGCCCATTTTTTATAACCTCCCCTCTTTTTTTTAGCTGTTCCATGGGACCAAACCAAAAATTAAAATAATAATAATAATTTTAAATGAAATTAATTCAATGTATATTGGTAAAAAAAAAAAAAATGGATCCAAGAGAAAAAAACAACAACAGTGAAATGCCTTTAAGACAATTGATCTTAAAAACATAAGAGGCCAACTCTTACGTGAGAGTGTGGGAGATTTTTAGGAAACACCAATGCCCATACTTCTACTCTCAGCCAAGATGAGTCAGCTTATGGAATACCAGCTCTTCCATGGAGAACATTTAAGGACCTACTTAATATACAAAATAAACAACATCTATTTAAAGATATCAAAGAGCTGCCCCCAAAATCCGGGATTAAAGAGGAGAGCATGAAAGGAAGACCCCAGTTAGGGACATAGCCCCCCAGCTGCTTTTCTTCCCAAGGCACCTGCTGATTTACCAGTGACCTGTCGCTGTGTAACACCCACTCCCCATGAAACATGATTGCTTGGAATAACATTGATCATTTATTTTGTTCATGAATTCTCACCCGGGGCTTGGCTGCGAGGGCTCATCTCTGCCCTTCCAGAGACAGGAGGAAGGGGGTCCATGGTCAAGACGACACATCACAAGGTTGGCACTTCATAAGGGCTATCGCCAGACCCATGACTACGTGTGGGGGCCTCACTTCTTCTCCACGAGATCTCTCGGTGTGCTGTCTAGGCTTCTTCATAGCATGGTCACCATTTCCAAGAGCAAGTGGTGGTTCAAGTGGGGCCTCCACACACACGAGTCAACCCTGCTCCATCCCCCACAATCTGCAGCGGGAAGCTGGTCTGCTCCACTTTCAGGAGTCCTTTCTCTGCCCCAAAGAACAGCAAAGGCAATGCCCGCCCTCTAGGACTGGAACCTCTGGTATGCACCCTTCCACCAATGACACGGCATGTGGCCTTGTCCTCTTACTCTGCCCTTCCGACTCCCTTCTAGTGGCCACACCCTCCAGCCCTCACAGGGCACCCTGAAGGATGGGTCTTCAGAATTGGGGGGATCAGCAGGTGATGGAAAAGTGGGGCCTGGAAACCTGAGGAAAGTAAATGTCAGATAGCTCCAAGGTCAAACTAGGTCAAGTTATTGAAATGTACACTTAAAATGAGTGTATTCCTGTTTCTCAGGAAATCAGATTTAAACATGTGTATTCTATTCATATAGATATATGTGGTGTATAATACACACATGCACACACACACACATATGTGCACAGACATCTGTAATAGAGAACACCTAGAAGTCCAAGAGAATTTTGCAATTGAGCCTCTGAAACCACAGGTGGCCCTTCTTTGACTCCACATTCCTCAGTAGAAGCAGACACAATGTCTACCCAAGTTCAGAGGAAGGAAACACAGACTCCACCTTGCAGTGGAAGGAGTTTCAGCAACAAGGTCTTGTTGAGTATTTTCATTTGATTACAGGAAGCAAGAGGAATGAAACAAGGAATAAAGAACACAAAATAGAGTATGTGGGTAAATCTAAATGAATTTTACAGTATAAACCAGTAACAATAACAAGGTCTTGTTGGTTTTAAATATATGTCAAATCAAAATACATGATTACAAAAAAAGTGCATGATTACAAAAAGAAAGCCATAAGAAGAATGCAAAAGTCAATGAAAGGATTCTAAGATGCTTACATTGTTCACGAATGGTGAAAGGATAAATTTACCCTTAATTTCCCAAATCTTAATTTGGATTCCAATA
Organism: Mirounga leonina; assembly: GCF_011800145.1. NCBI lineage: Eukaryota > Metazoa > Chordata > Mammalia > Carnivora > Phocidae > Mirounga > Mirounga leonina. The sequence continues at coordinate 3,701,790 of NW_023270436.1, read as the reverse complement.
AGCTTATCCTGGGGATAAGTTAACTATGGATGTAATACTTTAGCAAAGAGGGAAATTAACTACAAACAACTTGATTAATTCCTCAACTTCAGGAAAATGCATGTACCCTAATGGATAAGTGTGCTCATAAATGTGAATTGAAGTACAGTGCTTTACTTCCTTTCCATAAATACCTAACTTTCTCCTTCCCACCCCTTCCCCCCTGAATCATATGCCCACGCAACTGTGCAAATAAATGAAGACCACATACATGAGAACAGGCAGAGCCTATTTATCCAGAGCTTGCTATCACAAGGGAGTCAGCCACCATCACCTGAATTTGGCAGAAACTCAAAGGCATATAGATGAGGGGGAAATTTATAGTAAACAAAGGGAAGGTTTCAGGTGTGCCCTGAATGGGGGCTGTTGGCTTGGGGAAGCCACAGTAGGGCACTCACTTTGGTTAGGAGAGCATATCTAGCTTTCACCAGTTGAGCTAAGTAGGAAGTGGAAGCAAAACTTAGGGACGCTGACAATTAATCAAGTTCGGGATATTCAGGGTCATTGTCAACAGGGTTGCCGCTTGGCTTTCTGGATGGAGTTGCCATGGAAAGGGAGGTCTGAGAGGCTCCCCCAAAGAGGACTCCATCCTCGAAGAGAAAGGGTGCAGGAGCTCCAGGCAGAGGACAAGGAAGGACAGAGGCTGGGGCAGGAATGGGCTTGGCTTGTTCCAGAAACAGAAATGGACAGGGTGGCCAGAGCCTGACCATGCATCATCAGGACAGTTTCTGAGGCAGGGTCAAGACCCTACAATTCCAAAATAGTCACAGGATATAGAGAGTGTTGGAAAATGTTTTTGCATTTATTTTTATTTCTAATGGGCTTTCATTTGGATCAAGGTAGGAAGGTCAGAATGTTTATAGAAGCCGCAGGTGGACCAGGCAGCATCCCAGAAGTGGTGTAGGACTTCCTGTTACTGTCGCTGTACCAAGGACCTGCCTAAGTGCATCTTTTCTCTAACAGTTGCTCCTGAAAACAACTAAAACCCTCCAAATGGTATGTGGCTGTTCTGTTTAAGATCCATGGCTGCTTCTGCTCGGTGGTAGCCTATGTGGTCCTGAAGCTACTCCTGGGTACATAGATGCTGACCTCCACTTTCTTGCCCCAGGGGGCATGTCCTACATCTGCTATTGGAGCTGGAGGTTTGATGTGCACGTCCCTTCCTGGAAATGCTGATTTTGTTTCTTCCAGTCCAACGATGGAACTTTCCATGAGGCTGGTAGTGTCATTCATTTTTTTAAACCAAGCTAAGCTTGGTTTTATCTCAATAATCCGGTTATTTAGCTTGACTCCCACAGAAAACCAAGCTCCCCTGTCATGAGGGAACGAGCAGCCGCCGAGAGCTCAGCAAAGATGAATGTAATTATGGGATTTGCTAAGGTTGGTGGAAGAGAAAATGGATTGAAAAGCTGCCATGCTCATCTGTGGAAAGAAAAATGTCACATCTACACATGATGTATTAGAGGCTTAAGAATAGGCTCAGGTTTGCGGGGAATTTGAACACTGACTACGTAGTTGATGATATTAATGATTTATTTTTTTTATTTTATTTAAGAATGATAATGGTATTATAGTCATGTTTTTAAAAAGAGACCTGATGTTCTTATTATGCATAAGGAAATCTTTATGAATGATATGTAAACAAAACAACCCAGAAGAGATTTTTTGAACCCTTGCAAAAATTTCTGATCATATTTTCTTTGCAAATTTTGTTTTATTTGTTTGTTTCTTTTTGGCAGGAGTATGCTGACCTGGTCACTGCGATGTCTGAAATTTGACTCAGTAATTCACAGCCCCAGAGTGAGATCATAGCCATTGTGCTTTACCTCCAAACATTTGAACACCTCCTTTAGCAGTTCACCTACTTTCAGACACTTGACCCAGAGTTTCCTTCTGAGTCTACAATGGACCTTTTATAGCCAGTTTTGAATCCCATTTACAACAGAAGCTTCCAAATGGGCTGTTTGGCCACAATGAGACATCGTTATTGAAAAAAGACCTCTGGCTACAATAATAAAAGACCGAAGTTCAAGGCTGTGTTGTACTCTAGCTTCCTTGGCTACACCAACCTCTGTAAACCTCAGTACTTTGTACAAAAGAGACAATAATACACCTCCCCACACATACTTACACACACACACCACACACACCAGCTCTTGTGAGGACCTCATCAATACTCCTTAGCATCACCAGCCAGACCTAGTGAACTTCTTTGTAAATGACATCCATTCCCACTGCTCAAGAGCAGCAGTTGAAACCCCAAATTTGGCTAAAGAAAACATCCTTCGTGGGCGCCTGGGTGGCTCAGTTGGTTAAGCGACTGCCTTCGGCTCAGGTCATGATCCTGGAGTCCCGGGATCGAGTCCCGCATCGGGCTCCCTGCTCAGCGGGGAGTCTGCTTCTCCCTCTGACCCTCCCCTCTCTCATGCACTCTGTCTCTATCTCATTCTCTCTCTCAAATAAATAAATAAAATCTTAAAAAAAAAAAAAAAATCCTTCGTTTAACTGAGACTGGACTGTGAGCAAAACTGCTTTAGGTAGCAAATGAAGTTGGGTTTATTGCCCCGAAATGTGCACTGCGTCAGAGTCCGATGGCCCCGGGTTTTACGCATGCATGATGGGCATTGCTTTGTGACTCCCCGGGAGGGGAGCCTGTGTTTTGTGGTTTTCAGGCGTCACTTACTTGCAAGTTCAAACCACACAGCCCCTTATAGCTTTAGGACTGATGGGAGCTGGCTCCTTTAGGAAAATACATGGTAAGAGAGGCCCCCTTCTGTCTGCTTCCCTGACTTTATAGCCTTGGGTCCATTACCTGCTTTCTTATCCATTAAGCTCATTGGAGCAAAAGTATTGGCCACACCAGGAGGGAAATGTGCTGGTGGAGATCGGAGCAGAGCTCACCCTCACCCAAGCCTCTCCATTCTCCCAATAACATCTCCTCCTTCTCCTTTGCAGGTGCATACTAAAGGAATTATTTTGATGCACTCCCATCTAAAACTCTTCCATAGGTGTAACTACGGAATCTGTAGTTTCATGCCTGGAAATTGATGTTGATATTTTGTCGCTGGCTCTCCCGGGAAAGAGCTCACGCCATTACTCCCCAGTGGTAACTGGCTGCTTTGTCATCTGGCCTGGAATGTTGGCAGACAGCTTATATGGAGCTGGTTTAACTAATGGGTTTCCTCCCTATTCCCACCCCTGGGGGAAGAATGTCTTCTCAGAGGGGGCCATGTTTTTCTCAGGATAGATAATGGGTCGGCAATTGAAATTTAAGAGAGTGTATGTCTTTTTCAAAATATGAAATCCTTTCGTTATTATAAAATAAATCTAAGCATGGAAAAATTTAAAGATGCAGTAAAAGTAGAAGGTAGGAGAAAGTGCTCAACCAAGTGTATTCACTGTGAATATGTTAGTCCATTTCCTTAATTTTCCCTGTGCATTTTAACTGCATTGTCCTCATGACTGATCTATGCTTTGGATTCTGTTCGCACGACTCAGTATTAAATATAAACCTTTTCTATGTGATTGTAAGTGCTTCACAAACCTATTACTGATGTTGAAAAATGTTTTATCTAGAGTTTTGACATAATTAAGGAGTCTCCTACTTGGGAGTCTTCGGCTAGGTTTTGATAATTCGCTATCATGCATACCAGTAGAAACAAGCCACGTTATCGGACGCTTGCCGGTGACAGGATTGTGTTAAGTGTTCATGCATATTGTCACGCGGGGTCTGCAAGAGTGGCTGAGGCAGTTTGGATGATCATGGCCAGGGACATGTTAGTGCACCGAGAATTAAAGAGTAGAACAAAGAGGCCCACAGATGGCTCACCCACGTTTGAGGTGAGAGTTGACAGCTGGTGGGGTTTGGTGGTATTTCCTGTTTGGATTTGCATCCAGAAGAGCAGCACAGAGCTCTGTTCTGGTTCCCAAGCCGTCACATTACGGTCATCTTTGGGAAAACCGTGACATATAGCTCAAAGGACAGCCCTTTGCCCAAAGCTCCACTCCCGTGACAGCTTTATAAGGCCCGTCACCTGCACCTCAGCCAGTAGGCTCTGCTTGCAGCGAGGCCGATGGAAACCGAGCATCGATGCCCCAGAGCTGGTCTGCTCTCCAGAGCCCTGCTGGTCGCAGGGTATTACTGATCTGAAATAAGTTGAATGGGTTGGCACCAACTTTTAAGAATTAGAATAGACTAGAGCACAACAGAATAGAATACCATATGGGGTAAGAAATGTCAGAGCCTTTGCAGGTGGTGAGGGTGTGCACAAATTTGTGAACCTTCTGCTTCAGCTGAAAGTGTGTAATCATGGACTGAGTCGGGGTATAAAAGGTGTGTCAGTCTGGGTTGTGGTAAAACACATTTCAACATTCACGTTTCCAGGGCTGATACCATGAAATTGCTGGTGTTCATACTTAAAAGCAGAGGACAGCCATGTATGGGTGAGATGGATGATGGTTTTGTTTTGTGTGGTTTTTTTTTATTTAAATTCAATTAATTAACATAAAGTGTATTGTTAGTTTCAGAGGTAGAATTTAGTGATTCGTCAGTTGCATATAACACCCAGTGCTCATTCCTTCACATGCCCTCTTAATGCCCATCACCCAGTGACCCCATCCCCCCACCCACCTCCCCTCCAGCAGCCTTCAGTTTGTTTCCTGAGATTAAGAGTCTCTTAAGGTTTGTCTCCCTCTCTGGATGATGTTTTTTTTAAAAAAAGAAACGCTGATCCTTGGTATTTGGCATTAAAATATTTTTTAATTGTAACAATAATTGTAACACACACATACACCCCATATATAATAAGCTAGGCCATGCTCTGAGTGCTTTCCTTGTGAATTTATTACTCATGATCTCATTCAGTCGTCACCAAGCCAATGGAGTGGGTACCACGCTAGTCTTCACTTTGCAGACAAGGGAACTGAGCCACAGGAAGGGAAAGCAATTGTCTGAAAGTCTAGTAGTTAGGAAGCTGTGGAGCTAGAAATCCAACAAAGGCAGAGAGTCTGTGTTCTTAACCCTGGCCACCCCGGTCCCCTCGGCAAAGCTTCATGACTGACCCTAGGGATATGGAGAAAGGAAGCAAATGGGAATATGCTTACTAATCTTGCCATCATCATGTCAATTTGTTTCTAAAGTGGCAGGTACCAGGTCTTGGGGAAAGGATGATGGTGTCATATTTATACTGAACAGGCACTCCAAAGCCCCACCAGCGCCAGTAAGAAGAACCTAGGAGTCACCTGTGAACTCGGTGGGAGCGTGCTGACAGTGATTAGTAATGTGTGCCACGGGAGCAGGATGAGAGCACGGAGACACGGATGCCCCCAGGGGACGTGCCCTTCATTCTTTCATTAAAGCAACGCCTCCTGAGGGCCTGGATTGTGGCTGGTGCTGCAGTGAACAAAAAAGCTAAAGAAGCTTTCTTTGAAAGGCAGAGATTGAAGATCGATAATGAAGTGGACGCTGAAACACATCATACAATTTCAGGTGCCAGGAAGGCAGTAAAGCCGTGCTCGAGAGAGCTGGCCCCGAGCTGGACCGCAGACGTGGAAGGTACCAGAGCCGATGAAGTGCTGATTTCATGGGCCAGGATAAAGGAGGGCGTTAGCCAGCAGCTACCTGTAGGAAAAGCATTCCAGGTGGATGGAATAACAGAAGGAACACACTTGAAGGAAAAGCCAAGACCTGTCCTAAGGCTTCCAGCCTTCTATTTGTAGGTTTAAGGAGTTCAGAAGGATGGGCGTGGCATGGTGGGAGCATGTACCTCGGGAGAGAGGGCATGGCAGAGGAAGAGTGTCTTTTCTTCTCTCCTTTGTCCACGTCAAAGTTGTCTTAGAATCATTTATGAGAGGCAGTTACTACTTTTTTTTAAAGAACTAAAATGCTTTATACATTGTATATGTGCCGTCTCAATGAACAACACACCAAGGCAAGAGTTTTGAGTTCCTTCTAAGTATTCATGGGGCGCTGGCCAAGCTGAGATGTGCTAGGTTCCCCACGGTTACCAGATGAAGTTCAGAATGAGTTCATAGTAAACATGAAAGGATGTTAGATTATATGAAACCCCATCCAACTGGGTCATATGTTTCTATGATTGGGGGCGTGTTTCCCAAGTAGGAGTGATTTCTCCCTGCCACCCCTTCCCCAGGAGACAGTCAGGAATGTATGGAATGATTTAGGATGCCACAATTCAAAGGTGCTACTGGCCTCTAGTGGGTAAAGGCCAGGGATGCTGCAAACGTCCTACACTGCACGAGACAGCCCCGCAACAAAGAATTGTCTGGCTTATAATGTCAATAGAGCCAAGATTAAGAAACCCTGAACTAGGTAAAGGCGTCATAAACAAATGGACGCTGAATTCCTTTGCTCTACTCTGATTATCTGATGCAGTTGCTATGGAGACCAGGCGATGCATGCATGTAAATTCAGTGGCTGTGCAGACATTTCAAGGTCAGGGTGAGGGAAAAGGACACTGAGTGAATGAAACCGCAGAGGTTAGTGAGGCTAACAAGCGGGGATCTTCAGGTGCTGACTGCCTCAGCTCTCACACTTGAAGAATGCGCCAGAGAGCCCCCTCTGGAGAGAGGAACGCCGGAGGTGTCAGCTTCCATGTTGACCTGAGAACCACGGTGGGGAGGACTGCCTTGTTTTCCCCTCTCGCCACACTCAGAGGGGACCCTGGGTCTAAGAACCCTTCAGACAGATCAGTCATCACAATCTGAGATATTTGAAAACATGGGATGGAAAGGTGGTTCAGAAATGCAGAAGGACCTAGAGAGCTTGATAATTGGATAACATATCGATTGTGACATTTCTTGTTGCGGTAAATCTGCTATTGAAGCAATCACCTTGAATGTTGTTCCTTTCTGGTTTCAATTCTCTGCTATTTGACTTTATTGTTACCTTTGAGAAGGCATTAAAAAAAAAACAAAAAACACTTGATATTGATCATTCTACCAAAGACACCGGAAAAGCATGGCCATGTTCCCAGAGCATTATTCCTTCCGATGGGACAATTAAGGCACATCTGTACATTACCCAACAGTTGATTTAATAAGGACTTATATCCAGTAGTGTGTTATGGAATTACCAAAACGAATTTCAGTTAATGTATTGTGTCCACCTTTTACCTATCAGGATTTACTGGTTATGGGTGTGATGGGGAGTGAGGCTGAGAAGCCCCTCAGAAATCCTAGCACAAAACAGAAGCCAGGGAGCAATTTCAACAACATCATGAGGGTGAGGAGACAAAAATTGGAGTTCATGGCCATCAAGGCAGCTAGAATCTTGACTAGATTCAAAAGAGAAGGGGAAACAGAGAAATGGGACTGGTAGTCTGAGACTCTTCTTGAGGCATTTGAAAGTGCTTTATCTTCAGATTGAAAAAGCAACAAGAAGCATTAAGAAAACTACCTTGAGGCATATACGGATCATACTTCTCAAACCCAGTGATAAAGAAATCTTAAAAGCAGCTAGAGAAAAAAGCCACATTAAGTAGAGTAGGAAAAAAAAGTAAGGATGAGGACAGATTTCTTGTCAGAAACAAGCCAAGCAAGAAAATGGTGGAATAACATCCTTAAAAGATAGAAAGAAAGAAAAAAATTGTCAACCTAGGGCTAAAGAAAAGATAACAGTCTCAAAATAGAGTCACTTGTTCTATGCCCACATCTCCAAACCAAGATTTAATACCTAACCTGATTGCAGTTTTCAGCCTCTCCCAGGAATGTAATTTTAACTAGTCAGTCTGGAGTTTCCTGGTCAGCACTAGTGAGGTGAGCCGCCCGAGAGACCCTTGTTATCCCCCAAAGGAAAGTGACCTCGCCTAAAACAATCCAGTCTTTCCCAATAGCTCCCTTGTCTTACCTCCTTCTGCCTGTAAAAGTCTTCCATTTCGTACAGCAGTTCAGAGCTCCCTTTCTATCTGCAAGATGGGAGGCTGCCCAACATGTATCATTGAATGAAGCCAATAAGATCTTTAAAATTTACTCAGTTATTTTCGTTTTTTCACGCTAGAATTCTATCCCCAGAAAAATACTGTAAAAGCAAAGGTGAGATAAAGTCTTCTTTAGACCTAAAATTGCTAAAAGAAGCTGTTGCTATCAGACCTGCATTATGAGGAATGCTAATGGAAGTTCCTCAGGCAGAAAAAAAATGATACCAGAAGGAAATATGGATGTGCACAACAAGAATAAAGGGCACTAGAAAGGGTTACTACATGGGCAACTATATTAGAGATTTTTTTATTCTTTAAATCTCTTTTAAAAATAATTGACTGTTGAAACAAATATAAGGACATCATAGTCTGGGCTTTAGAACATAGGCAAAAGTAAAATGTATGACGATATTTGCAAAAAGGTTAGAAGGGAGAAATGGAAGTACACGATTTTAGGTTTTTATACTGTATGTGAATGCTTATAGTTCCTTGAAAGGACAGTTAAATCTTCACTTTACTGTGCTTTGCAGATTCTGCATCTTTTGCAAATTGATAGTTTGTGGCAATCTGGTTTCGAGCAAATCTGTCGGCACCGTTTTTCCAATTGCATTTGCTCACTTCATGTCTCTGTGTCACATTTTGGTAATTCTAACAATATTTTAAACTTTTTAATGATTATTATATTTGTTATGGTGAGCTGTGATCAGTGGCTATGACTCACTCATTCCAATTGAAAGGCAGATATTTTTACATTGGATATTAAAGCAAAACCCAGCTTTGTGCTACCTATGAGAAAACTGGTTTAATATTTAAAACAATAGGTTAAAAAGCAAAAGAATTTTTTAAAATTCTGCTAACACTAAACAAAATAAAACCAGAGTAGATATATGACTAGTTCACAAAGTAAATTTTAGAGCAGAAGATATTACCATGGGTAGAGAAATTTATTTTATAATGATAAATGAGTCAATACAGGAATAAGACATAACAACCTTCAATATTACGCATCTGATAACAGAATTTCAAAACTCTAAAGCAAAATCCAAAAGGACCAGTAAGAGAATTGGATATATCCACAGTTATAATCAGAGATTAGAGCCCCCTTTTTAAAAACTGATTGAATAAGCAGATAGAAAATCAGCAAGAATAGTAGGCTTGAATAACACTAACAATCGACTTGACCCAGTTGACATTTATAGAATAGTCCATTCAGGGCGCCTGGGTGGCTCAGTTGGTTAAGCGACTGCCTTCGGCTCAGGTCATGATCCTGGAGTCCCGGGATCGAGTCCCGCATCGGGCTCCCTGCTCGGCGGGGAGTCTGCTTCTCCCTCTGACCCTCCCCCCTCTCATGTGCTCTCTCTCTCTCTCTCTCTCATTCTCTCTGTCTCAAATAAATAAATAAAATCTTTGAGAAAAAAAAAAGAATAGTCCATTCAAACATCAGAATACACATTCAAGTGCACATTGAATATTTACCAAAGTAGCTCATACCTGGGGCAATAAAACAAGTTTTGATGAATATAAAAGTATTAAGGAAATACAAAGTATATGCTGTGAACAAAATGGAATTTAATTTGTAAGCAATAACAGAAAGGCATTGGAAAGTTCCCAAATATTTAGTAATAAATAATCTAAAGATCAAGGGGAAAAATCAAAACAGAAATTTAAAAAAATTTTGAACTGAATGAAAACATACTAAAATTTGTGGGGTCTCATTATTGCAGAACTTTGAGAAGAGCCAGTGTGTGTAAAATACAGCAACCATTTCAAACACACTTTGAATGTTTATCAGATGGCAAAGACAATTCAGTGGCAAAGGGATAGTGTCTGCAACATTTGGCATTGCAAGAGCTGGATATCTATTTGTAACAAGAAAAAAGAACTTTGATCCATCCCTTATAACATATTTGAAAAATTAACTTAAAATTTGATCCAAGACCTAGATGTAAGGATAATAGCATAAAACCAGAAGAAAATGGGAGAAAGCCTTCACGGTCTTGGGTCAGACAATGTTCGTTGGTATAACATGCCAATTATAATCCCCAAAAAACAAATTGATAAATTGTGCCTCATTAAAATGATACACTTCTGCTGTTTATAAGACACTATTAAGAAAAGGAGAATACAAGCCACTGACTGGGTGAAAGCATTTGCACATCATATATCTGGCAAAGGATTTATATCTGGAATATAAAGAACTCTCAAGACTCAGTAAGAAAATAAACAGCCCAATTAAAAAATGAGGAAAAGATTGGAGCAGATGCTTTGCCAACCAAGATATATGGATAGCAAGAACATGAAAAGATACTCAGCATCATTAGTCATTAGGAAAATGAAAATTAGAACCACAAATACTACTAGGTACCTATTCAAATGGCTAAAATGAAAATCCTGACCATAATGATGTGAGGAGGCAGAGGAACTGAAGTTCAGGGCATCGCTAGGTGCCGTGTAAAATATTACAACCATCTCAAAATACGCTTTGGCAATTTCTTAAAAAGTTAAACACACATTTACCATACGACCCAACAATCCAAATCTTAGGCATTTAGCCAAGATAAATGAGAATGTGTCCATACACAGCCACCTGCACATGAACGTTTATTGCAACTTTATTTGAGATGGCCCCAAATTGGGAACAACCCAAATGTTCGTCAGCAGGTTAATGCATAAGCAATCTGTGCTGTGTCTGTACAATGGCTACAGATTAGCAATAAAATGAGTGAAATATTGTTATACACCACAATATAGACGGATGCAAAATAACCGTGCAAGTGAAATAATCCAGACCGAAGGGAGGAAAAAAGCACACAGTGAATTATTCCTTTAGGTGATGTTCAAGGAAAATGCAGGCTAATCCATAGTGGCAAAAGGTAGACGGGTGGTTGTCAGGGGAGGGTTACAAAGTGACCTGAGGGGTCTTTTGCAGGTGATGGATAGTTTTGCTGTGAGGATGCTGCCTCAGGGGCATAGGGATTTGGGGCACCTGGCTGGCTCGGGTGGAAGAGCATGTGACTCTTGATCATGGGGTCGTGAGTTTGAGCCCCGCATTGGGTGCAGAGATTACTAAAAATAATAACAACAATAATAATAAACTTTTTAAAAAGGGCCCTTTTTCAAAAAATATCAAATTGTATACTTTCAATGTACCTGGCTTACTGTATGTTAATGATACTTTAATAAAGCTGTTTAAAACAAAGTACACAATTTCTTTGCTACCCCTATTAAAAAAAAAAAAAAAAAGGTGGGGCGGAGAGGGGTGGAGAGAGGGAAGAAATAAGAAGTGCTTGCAAATAGCGATGAGTCCCCTGAGTCCGGCGTTCCCCAGCCTGTGCTCACCTTCAGCTGTTCGCACAGCACGTGTGTCCCGTGCCTGAGCCCTGGGGCTGCAAACCTTGCTGCGGGGGGGACGGTGCGTCCCCATGGGACTCGTGTAGCCATGGCACTGGTATCAGCATCTCTGAAACGACAGTATTTTGTACTCATTCTACACTCTCTAGCACTTATTAAAATCCATCCCCAGTTTTTCATAGCCCTGTGTCCTGACCACTGTCGCTTTCAGTGGTGGTTCTATGTACACCGTGGAATGAAATGTCCCGTTCACTTCAAAGGGCACCTTCCCTCGGGCACTCTGATCTTACAGGCTGTCCGCACGCCCAGAGTTCCTGGAGGGGGCGCCGCTGGGGCAGGGTCGGGAGGTGTCTGTATGATCAGGCGCCCGTGTGGGTTTGAGCATCTCCTTGCACAGCCTTGGAGAGCAGCTACGATTCCAGATGGCCTGTGGGTGCCCAACCCCCAGGTAGACACCCCTGCATGTCTGGTGAGATTCTTGCCTTCCCCATCTGGTTTGGCTTCCTTCTTGCCTCACCTGTTATACTTTCTCCGAATTTGGTGGCAATTTAAAAAATGTGTGGATTTGCACCTTCATTTCCATATTTGAAATACTCCAGTAGGAGATGGCACCTGACAGCTAACACTTAGTATTATCTCTGTGCCCGTAAAACATTGTCTGGGACTGTCCAGACTCCCTTGGCCAGTAGCAGAGCTCTAATTAGCATCTGCCAATGAGAGGCTCTTGCTCAGATCTGGAAGATAGTGAAGAAGGGAAGGTATCGCTCTCTGGCAGCAGGTGCAGAAAAGCAGGTGGGCATTGGCGGGTGGTGAGCGTGAAGTTCAGCATCCGTTTCTGGGTTCCCTCCCGAGAAGCAGCCACTTGGGTGTTACCCACAGCTGACACCTGACTCTGCCCACCCAGTTCTTTCCATTGTGGGGTAGACTCTTCGTTATGAAACGATTCCTCCCGAAAGTTACTAGATGCTTCAGATTTATTTGACTGAGCCAGTTCCGTGTTTGTTGTAAGCCACTATGTTCTCTTTTTAATTGTGGGAAAATACTTAGGAAATGCACCATCTTCGATATTTCTAAGTGTGCAGTTCAGTCGTGTTGAAGACATTCACACCGTTGTGCAACCAACCTGCAGAAAGGCTCTCATCTTGCAAACCTCGAAACTCCATCCTCATTAAACACCAGCTCCCCATCCGTCCTCCCCCAGCCCCTGGTGACCCCCATTGTCCTTTCTGTCCCTATAAACGTGACCTCTTGAGGCACCTCACAGAAGTGGAATCATACAACCTTTGCTTTTTGTGACTGACTGGCTTAAACCAATTGTTTTTCAATTTATTATGTTTAATATATAGATTCTTGGCCTAAGGAATAGAACAGATGTTTGGACTTGATAACATAAAGCATATTCCTCCCCTAGAATCCAAATCGTACCATGCATGAAAAGATTTCACACGCTTCCTTTATTTTTTATTTTGTAGTTAGATATGACCCCGATAGAGAGCACATCCTCGAGACTGATCATAGATGAGGTTAGTAAGGCAGAGAGCTTCCACGGTCCTGCCCCCAGACACCTTCCTTCTCGTGGGCAAGTGTCTGAATTAGACATACTCTCACCCATGCTGAGTGTTATCGAGACATAATTTCTCTCCAAATCCTGTTACTGGCCTTTGGCTGCAGACAAGTAGGTTAATTCACATCCATGTCAATAACTCAGTCACACTAAAATTGAATCAATGAATTTAATTAGATCCCCATGTATGGTATAATTTGGCAATGATAGCACTCACAGAGAGGTGGTTAGATTAATCATTGGATGTCAGAAATGAAACATGCTGGTTTGTGAAGAGTTTGGCCCAAGCTCCACGGCTGGAGCGAGGACCATCAGCTGTGGATTTTCGTGGTCAGCAGCGTGGCCAGTTACTTGAGGGCAGCGTCCGTGGGCAACCCTAAAAAAGATGACAGTCTGAATGTGTCCATCACCTGGAGACCCTGAGTCAAATGCCCCAGCGTTCTGCACTGGATGCCCAGGCTTTGGAGAATTATTTATGCCTTTTATGAGAGTAGCAAACCTGCAGTCCCTCACCTGTCCAGAAAACCAGAAAAGAAAAAAAAAATCTTTGAGGTCAAAACACCTCATGTACGCTCTAAAACTCATGTGCCGAAACAGGAACTTATTTTAAGCAGAAACATTCTGGGTTTGGTTATTTGGTTTATCAACCCGCAGCAGATCAGAAACAGGAACCTAGGGAATGAAACAGAACAATGGGCAGATGGAATGAAAAATGGGTTAATGGAGACACCAGAAAATCATACATAAAAAGCAGGAGGTCCAAAAGCATAGCAGTGTGGGCCATTGAGAGTAGAAGTGAACAGTTTCTATAGACTTCCTAAGGTACCATGCTTGTCTCCATACTTCCCACAATGTCAAGGAAGATGTTCAGAATTCTGATGTTCAGACACCTGAGGAGATTGAGTGCTGACCAGTGGAGTCTCTTGAAGGAATTAGGAAATAGTCATATGTTTAAGGATGAATCCCACCCCACACGTATGAACAGACTCTTCCCATGTGCCAGGTTATTTGTGAGTCAGTGACTGAGCCTATTTTCAGAGGGGGCAGCTGAGACAAGGAGACATGGACCAAGTTCCTTCAATATCACAGAGCCATTAGGCAATGGAGCACGGAGTTCTCACCTTGCTCTTCACCCCTACCGTCTACAGGACTGGCCCGAGACAGTTCCAGGGAGCCAAAAAGCTTCATTCTATTACAGAAACATTCCACCGCCATGCAGAATGAAATTCCTGGAAACACGGATGTATCTTCAAAAGGAAATGAAGACATGCAGTTCTTCAGAGCCCCGTGGATGCTGTGTTCTCCTTGACACACATTAGCTTTAGTGAGCTGATCCCAAAGTTTCTGAAATAAACAGGTGTGGAAAACCCACGTTAGAAAGCAAAATTTTCAGATGGATCAAAATAATAGAAGCAGAGGTCCTAAGATTACATCCTCCTCCTCCTATAAAACACGCTCCCGTATGCTGGGGTCTGTTCCTGGATCTCTCATCATCGGTGACGATGGTCTTGCAGGCACCTCAGATCTCTTCGGGAGAGAGTATGCATATGCATTTGTCCAGACATTGCCAGTCGCCAATTACAGATGATTGGGAAGCATGTGGTGTAGATAATGGGCTGTCAAGTACATAGATCTAGATTTGATGCTCAACTCTACTGTTTTTAAGTCATTTCTTGGATCTTGTGAGTATTAACTGCTTATAACCTTCATTTCCTTATCTGTAAACTGGGAACATAATCGTATTGACCTTGCTAAATTACGGGGAGGATTAAATGAATTAATCTTCATATAGCTCTTAAGATTTGGCGCCAGATCAGGGGTCAGCAAACTCTTTTCTATAAAGGGCCAGGTATTAAAATATTTTCAGCTCTGTGGGCCATGGACAGAGTTGCCACCACTAAACTCTGCCTGTTTGGCAGGGAAACAGCCATAGAGAACACGTGAGCCAATGAACATGCTTGTGTTCCAATAAAACTTTATTGACAAAAGAGGCAGCAAGCCAATTTGACCTGAGGGGTATAGTTTGCCGACCACCACTGCTCTAGATAAATGTTAGCTGTTATCAGCAGTCCATGTTGATGAGGGGCAAATGGCATGGACGATATGAAGTGCCTGGCACAGTGCCCGGCACACGGAAGTGATGATTATAAGGCAGGTGCTTTTATATGTAACCTGTAAAGATCCCATACAACTTTGTGAAGACAAATCATTGGACGCTCTGTCATTGTTTTTAATTTTTACTGAAGAAGGTTAAAAGAACAAGCAGCAGATGCATCAAAATAATTGAACACTGTAAGGGCTCAGCACCTCGCTTCGCTATAATATAGAGATTTACATTAGTCTTGACCACGGGCACATTTCCGCCCAGCTTTTAACAACGCACCTCCCTTCCCCGTGACCCTGTGCAATGACCAGAACGTCTTGTCCTGCTCTTATGCAACAGTTCTTGACGCAGGCCAGTTCCTGGGAACAGATGTACTTAGCAAGAAGGCCCTGCACATCAACCAGCAAAGGAGAATCTTTATTTAGTAGAGCTTGAAATTACCTCAATCTGTAAAGCACAGAGAGGAAAAGAAGCTTCACCGTCCTGCCCCATGGTGTTGACTCTCCGACTGGGAAATCTGGGAGCACTCTGAGGGCCCGGAGCCTGAGACCAGGTGGGCTCTCCGACCTCTCCCGTGTGCAGATCACAGGGTAATCACAGAGATACCTGCGTAATCACTTTGTTCAGAGAGTGACAACCTCAAATTCCAAAGCCACCAGAGAAGTGACAGAGATGAATGGAGTCACTGGGGGACTCTAATTATCCAAAGGGTTCATGCCCTGTAAAGGGATCAGCCAGGACTCACCTGCGGTCACCTGCTTCCATGCCAGGATGACCCACGGTTTATTGGTTTTCTACATTTTCAAGGGCAACAGGAATTATTATTTTTAGTACGTGTTTAAGAATAGTTTTGGATTTACAGAGTGCCTTTGAAGACAGTAAAGGTGTTCCTACTAGCCCACACCCTGTCCCCTATTATTTTTTTTTAAGATTTTATTTGTTTATTTGACAGAGAGAGCACAGACCGGGGGGGGGGGGCTCAGAGGGAGAGGGAGAAGCAGACCCCCCACTGAGCAGGGAGCCCGATGCAGGACTCGATCCCAGCACCCTGAGATCATGACCTGAGCTGAAGGCAGACACTTAACCGACTGAACCACCCATGTGCCTCCCTGTTCCCTATAATTGACATCTTACATTTATATGGTACATTTATCACAATTGATGAACCAGTATTAATACCTTTAATAACCAAAGTCCATACTTTAATCAGAAGGAGACATGGTTTATACGGCAAACGTGCTGGTATTTACCTGTTGATCATTGCAGGAGGCAGAATAATTGCCCCCCAAAGATGCCACGCCGTGATTCCCCAGGGCCTATCAATATGTCACCTTACACGGGCAAAGGGACTTGGCAGAAGTGATTCAGTTGAGGATCTTGAGATGGGCAGATTGTTCTGGATTATCCAGGGGACCCAGTGTCATCACAAGGGTCCTTATGGGGTGGGGGCGGGGTGGCAAGAGGTCAGGGTCAGAGATGAAGCTGGGATCGTCGCAGAGGTCCGAGTGGTGTGGCCAGGAGCCATGGGCTGCCGGCAGCTTCTAGAAGCTGGGAAAGGCAAGGAAACGGGTTCTCCCCTAAGAAACACAGCCCTGACGACACTGTGATTTTAGCCTGGTGAGATTCGTCTTAGACTTCTGACTTGCAGGACCAAAAGACAAAAAAAAAAAAAAAAAAAAAAAAAAATTGTGTTGCTTTAAAATTAAATTTGTGGTCATTTGCTCCAGCAGCAGAAGGAAATAGCGTAATCATGAATTCAGTCGCAAGGAATACACTCTGCCCGTGCAACCCAGGTTCATCCCCCAGCCTGCCACGCTGCGGAGGACCACTGTCTGGTTGAGTGTTATTTCCCCAGATGCTCTGGTCCCAACGGGAATCCAGACTCTGCCCTCCACCCCTGCCTCGCAGACCCTGGCCCCTCACCTGCCCCACAGAAGATGCTCAACGTATGTGTGTCAAGTGAATGCTTTTGGCAGACTCAGAACCACTGAATAAATTATTAATATCTTCAGGCAGGGCATAATATCTATTCTTTCTCCTTCTGGGGCAAAAAGTGTGAAAAATACCAACTCCATTTATCTCTGGCCACTCCGGGCTCCTGAAGGACCTATCCGTATTCTAAGCTGTCTTAAGCACGTCTTTGATTTCTTATCATTCTACAACATGAGTCACACACTTGTGGTTTGTAGATGGAGCCTCGTTACCAACGGGGTAACTGTGCTTTTGGAAATTATATGAGTGGAGAAAGCACCATTTCAGAGTTCGTTGTCAGTGTTTTCAACGGTAAGGATCCAGAGGAAAAGAGCGCTTTGGCCTACATTCCTGTCTCTTAGCTCAGACTTTAACTGGGAAGCTTTTCTTCTGTTGGGCTTGGGTCTCTGGGATAAGCGCCTCGGGAATTGAAATCTGCACAAAGATAATGTTGGACTAACAAGAGAATCATCAATATCGTTATCCTTTAATCCTCGGCAGAGGCCAAAGCTTTAGCTCCTTTAGACCTTCCTTATCCCTTGGAAAGAGAGAGCAGTTCCGTGCGAGGAGACCACATGCACACAGAGCACAGAAACGGGGGTCTGACTATCGATACATGAACTTTCCTTTCCCAGAGAGGAGCTGATGGAAGAAGGCTCTTCTCCGGACTTCTTTTCCACATGTTCCCCCCCACCCTCCATTCCTTCCTCCCCTTAATATCGCTGCACCTGCTTTTCTCCTCGTGGAAGATGACCCGGCTGCCCCTTCCAGAGTCCTTGGGTGGACAGAGCTGCACCTGTCATCTGGGCTGTTCTGGAACATTCCATGATGTTGGCTGACATGTGACGGCCCCCTGTGTGCATCGCTGGATCCTGTGTCCTTACCGCACTCCATCTGCACGTGTATTCCGGAAGAAACTCCAGTGGTGGTGGTCAGCAAGGGGGACTGAGTCACCGAAGTGGCTTCTCTCTTCTGCTTCCTTCAGGAAAAGCTGCGCTCCAGAGTCTGGTTGTGCCGACGCCTGGCTGTGAGCATGCTCTGCCCTGAATCTCTGTTCCCTTGTCTATGTAAGGGGGTGACCCCATCTGCCTCTCAGAGCTGGGAGCTTATGATTCACCTGAACCGCTGAACGTTCATGGCTCCCAGGAGATGGCAGAGGTCCTTATCAATCATTCAGTCACCCTTCCACTAATCAAGCCAGCGTTCGGTGGTGGCCTTCCGGGCACAGGACCCTGGAGCACCAGCTTTGGGTAGGACTGCCCTGGGCTCAAGTTGCAGCTCTGCTGTTTCCCACCTGGGGGAGCTGGGCCAACTTACTAATCCTTTACTTTTTGTCTCAGTTTCCTGCCCTGTAACATAAGCAGGGCAGTGGGGTTGACTTCAAAGGGCTGGTTCAGGGGCAAATTGAGCACAGACATGTGCAGTGTCCTACACGTAGCTGGCCCTTAACAACATTTTATTTTTTTTATTTTTTTTTTTTTAAGATTTTATTTATTTATTTGAGAGAGCAAGAATGAGAGAGAGAGAGAGAGAGCACATGAGAGGGGGAGGGTCAGAGGGAGAAGCAGACTCCCTGCCGAGCAGAGAGCCCGATGCGGGACTCGATCCAGGGACTCCAGGATCATGACCTGAGCCGAAGGCAGTCGCTTAACCGACTGAGCCACCCAGGCGCCCGAGAATAGCTGTATTAACCATCCACAGGTTATTTATGGATTTTTGAGTGAAGCTGAGTGCGACACCCCTAATAGTTAATGCCAACCATTCTGTTTCGCTCTTTCTCTTTGGGCAGCAAAGTCGCGTTTAACCTTGGCTCTTCAGCTCTGTCCTCCGACCATCACCTCCCCCATCGTAGCGGATGTGTGTCTCCCCAAACAATGACATCGCTTTTGGTTAATGGAATATTTGTAAAGGAAACCGTCCAATCGTGCTTAATCAGTATTTGTGATAATTTCTAAGATGAGATAAAATCAAATTCACTGAAAGTACCAACTAGCAATATTTGTTCACTCTTTTGGTGTCCTGGAAACACTTCTTATTTTTTTAAAAAAGATTTTATTTATTTATTTGAGAGAGAGCAGAGAGCGTGTGCATGAGAGAGCATGAGCAGGGAGAGGGGCAGAGGGAGAGGGAGAAGCAGACTCCCCCCTGATCAGGGAGCCTGATGTGGGGCTCAGTCCCAGGACCCTGGGATCATGACCTGAGCCAAAGGCAGATGCTTAACCAACTGAGCCACCCAGGTGTCCCTCATTGTGATCTTTGATTAACTACTTCCATCACAAAATGGTATAGTGTTTTTTCAAACATAGCCTAACACCATGTTTATCATTTTCTAATTAAAAATTGATCTAGTGCTGCATCAATGAGATCAGATTGGTATTAGATTCATTACTGCATGCAAGTAAAGGCAAATTAATACTGGCTTAAAAACATGGTTTTATTCTTTCTTTTTTTTTTTAAGATTTTATTTATTTATTTGAGAGAGAGAATGAGAGAGAGAGAGAGCACACATGAGAGGGGGGAGGGCGAGAGGGAGAAGCAGGCTTCCTGCCGAGCAGGGAGCCCGATGCGGGACTCGATCCCGGGACTCCAGGATCATGACCTGAGCCGAAGGCAGGCGCTTAACCAACGGAGCCACCCAGGCGCCCCCACTTTAATAATAATACCAATATGTGTGATATTATGGTAAGGCTCAGGCAGTCTGACTCCAGAGCCTGGCTATTAACAACGGTGTAAAACTGCTTATAGAACTGTTGTTAGTGATAACAAAGTATCTTTGATTTAATTCCATTATGCACGGAGGACACGCCTTTGGTGCTGATAGACTCGGCTCTGTCCCTGCCAGAACTCTGAGTACACTGTCTACGGCGTCGTATCCTGGGGTCACCCGTGGCAGAGATGGCCATGAGGAGAGGGGCTTCGGGGCCTCGTTAGGGGTCACAGCTCTTCTGGGGAATTCACCTGCTGCCTTGAAGCGCTTGTGGGAAGCCCAGAACCAAAGTCCGCGAGTAAATCCTGACATCTGCTGGCCATTCTGCTCTTGGTCGGTTTGCTGCAGGTTGAGAGGCAGCTGGTGGCCCCTCGTGCCCGCACAAGGCTCTAGGTTGAGTTTGGTGAGGTTTGCAGCATAATTCAGCTCTAGGGCTGCTGAGTCCAGAAGTCTCCATGCAAACCCAATGGGAAAAACAAGAAAGCTGAAACACGGGGTAGAGAATAGTACAGTGGCTATGAGCCTGGATTTCGGAGTCTGTCATGTAAACCCATGTTCAGCATCCCATGGCATGACTGTATTCAGGTTTAACCACCTCCCCCCACCCACCCCCCGTGTCCCTGGTTCCTTGTCTGCGAGATGGGTTCTTAAGAGATGCAATGAACTAAGACCTGCACAGTATTAGAACAATTCCTTACACATAATAATCCCTTAATGTGCAAGCACCATTATTAACTCAAAAAGTGTGAGCACATATGATCCAAAAAAGCGATTTAATCAATCTGACTTCCTGCACGATATAATATCTAGCTCACATTTACAAAACAAAATTCCTAACTCGTGACAGAGCCCACAACACTGTGGCAGCAGCAGATAGCTCTGAGAAATAATAAATGTGCTGTATATACCACCTGCTTTTATCCCCTGCCTTTATTCCAGAATATGTGAAGGCTTGGGTGTAAATATGGCTGTGAAGTCTTTTATTGCTCCTATTAACATGAAAATGAGCTTGCGTAAGGCACTGCGATTGTGTCTAAATCATCCCCATTCTGCCCGGTCTCACTTTGTCTGGGTGAGCGAACCTGGTACCCAGAGCAGGAATCCCATGCTAACAAGCACGCACTCGCTGGGACGCAAGTTGCTCTCTGGTGGATTCATTGCAGGTCTCACTGTGGCTGGCGACACTGAGCACACATTCTCACAGCTGAGGGTGGCTGATGATAACTAAGCAGGTGGTGCATCTCCTCGTCCACATTCAGGTAACGAGAGTCACCGGCCTGAGCCATACTCGTTTCAGAACCTGGGAGCAGCAAGGTCGGGCCACACAGCAGATCCTAGAACCTGGATGTCGTCAAGGTTTAAGTGCTTGGAAGGTTAAATCTGCCAACCACTAGCCATGTGACCTTCAGGAGGTAAGCTTACCCTCTCTGCCTTAGGTCCTTCGTTGGCAGAATGGGAATGATGATGACAGTGCCCATCTCATAGGTCTTGTGAGGAGGAAGCGGGTCAGCTGGTGAGAATCCACCCAGGATAGGCACGGTGTGTGAAGAACTGAAGGGAAGAGTGAGCTATTACCATTATAATACTATTATGATGATTAGGGCACTAGTTAAGGTCCTCCTAGGAAGTGCATGGCACACTCAGAGTGGGACAGGATTTAATAAAAGCAGTGTTTAAATAGATTGGGCGGGATTAAGTAAATAGGGAATGACCCTGCACCGTCTAATAGCAACAGTGGGAAGCCATCACCCTACCCCTGCCTTCTCCACTCGAACCAAATGGCTGAGAGAAGGGAGAAATTCCCAGGAGCAGAAAGAGCCATGGCAACGAGGAGTCATCCAACAGGACATCTCTCTCATCTGGACCCCCAAATTAGAAAATCTAACCAATGGGGCGCCTGGGTGGCTCAGTCGTTAAGAGTCTGCCTTCGGCTCAGGTCATGATCCCAGGGTCCTGGGACGGAGCCTCGCATCAGGCTCCCTGCTCAGTGGGGAATCTGTGGCTCCCCTTGCTTGTGCTCCTTCTTTCTCCCTCTCTCTCTCTCTGACAAATAAATAAATAAAATTCTTAAAAAAAAAGAAAGAAAATCTAACCAGAAGCAGGAGGGCAAGGATGCCCAGTTGATCCACTATGAAAAGGTCAGCCTTTAGAGTCAGGTTTCAGACTCATGCAGGGTGCACTGGGGCAAAGAGAGGGTCTGGGGGAGATTGGAATCATCCAGCACCCAGCGACAATGGCTTTAGGACTATCTCTATCATGCAGACGAATGGTATGGATTAAACTGAGCAAATACTACCAACATAGCCACAAGACCCACTGCCAAGAAATGCTAAAGACACAAATACAACTGACATAATGTCTCCTCTTTTTCCAACCTGGGGGAATTACTTAGTGCCTTTTCATTCTATTTCCGGGCCAGAGTCGGGGAAGACTGATAATCCTAGCAAAAGCAGTCTGAACAAAAATAGGAACACTAGCTCGCATTCCTATAGCACTAACAACTTCAAACTGCTTTCGTATTTTTAATCACATCTGAGCCTTGTAGTGAACTTGTTGTAAGATGGATATTGATTCCCATTTCAACCATAAGGAACGTGAAGAGGAACCGTTGTAATTTGACTAGGATCAAAACCTACAGGGTCATTCTGGCTTCAATTTCTTAGAGAATATATAGAGAAATGTTGACGATATAGAAGTGGGCTTAAATGTACAAGATGTGGAATTCATTTACGTACTTGTTTTGTCCAACTAATAAGTTGTAGGGAACTGTGGTCCAGTTCCAAACCCTGGGATCTGGCAGCAGCCGAAGTGAAGCTCTGTTGGCCCTGAGTTGTGGTTGCTCTGGGAAGGAGCTTGGAGTCCTTGAAAAGTTGTAAGAGTTACCATATGACTCAGCAATCACAGCTGAAATGAGAACAAGTGTCCGCACGGAAACTTCAACGCGAGGCCGTTATAATCAATGATTCAGTAAGGTTGCAGGATACACAATCAATATACAAAAATCAGCTGTGCTTCTCTGTACTAACCACCTTTTCCATCCGAAAAGGAGATTTAGAAAACAATCCTATTTGCAATATCATCAGAAAGAGTAAAATATTAATGAACTTAAAACCAAGAAGGCGAAAAAGTATGTACTCTTATAGTTACCAAAGCTGGCAAAATAAATTAAAGGAGACACAAGTAAGTGGAAAGACACCCTGTTTTCATGGATTAGGAGATTTTGTATGGTTAAACTGCCAATATTACCCAAAGCCATCTACAGATTCAGTGCTATCCATATCAAAACCCCAATGGTATTTTTTATAGAAATAGGAAAAAAAATCTTAAAATTCTTATGGAACCACAAAAGACTCAGAATAGCCAAGTGATCTTGAGAAAGAACCAGCTAGAGGAATCATACTTCTTGATTTCAAAACATATCACAAAATAACAGTAATTAAAACAGAGTGGAACTGGCATAAAGTCAGGGGATAAATCAGTGGACTAGAACAGATAGCCCAGAAATAAACCCAAGTATATATATATAGTCAATTGATCTTTGACAAAGGCACCAAGAACATACAATGGGAAAATGATAATCTCTTCAACAAATGGTTTTGGGAAAACTTGATATTCACAGGAAGGAAGGAAAGAAGGAAGGAAGGGAGGGAGGGAAGGAGGGAGGGAGGGAGGAAAGAAGAAAGAGGAAGAACGAGCCAATGAACCGGCAGGATTGTGGAAGATTTGGAACACTCGTACACTGTTGATAGGAATGTAAAATGGTACAGCAGCTATGCAAATAGTATGGAGAATCATCAAAAAATAAAAAATGGAACTAGCATATGATCCAGCAATCCCAATCTGGGGTATATATCCAAAAGAATTGAAATCAGGATTTCAAGAGCTATCTGCATTCTCATGTTCATAGCGGTAATATTTACTATAACCCAAATATGGAAACAACCCCAAGTATCCATTTACAGATGAATGAATAAAGAAAATGTGTATGTTCATATAACTGAATATTATTCAGCTTTTAAAATGAAGGAAATTCTGCTGTTTGGGACAACATGGATACATGTTGAAGACAGGATATCAGTGAAATAAGCTAATCATAGAAGGACAAATATGGCACCGGTCCCGTTAGAACAAGTGCCTAAGATAGTCAAACTCTTAGAAGCAGAGTACAGGCGGGCGCCTGGGTGGCTCAGTTGGTTAAGCGACTGCCTTCGGCTCAGGTCATGATCCCGAAGTCCCGGGATCGAGTCCCGCATCGGGCTCCCTGCTCGGCAGGGAGTCTGCTTCTCCCTCTGATCCTCCCCCTCTCATGCTCTCTGTCTCCCATTCTCTCTCTCAAATAAATAAATAAAAAATCTTGGGCGCCTGGGTGGCTCAGTTGGTTAAGCGACTGTCTTCGGCTCAGGTCATGATCCTGGAGTTCCTGGATCGAGTCCCGCGTGGGGCTCCCTGCTCGGCGGGGAGTCTGCTTCTCCCTCTGACCCTCCTCCCTCTCATGCTCTCTGTCTCTCATTCTCTCTCTCTCAAATAAATAAATAAAATCTTTAAAAAAAAAAAAAAGAAGCAGAGTACAGTAGTCGTGGCTAGGGGCTGGTGGGGAGGGACCGTGAGGAGTCGTTCAGTGGGTATAAAACTCAACGGTATAGACAGATACGTTCTAGACAACTGCTGTACCACAAGGTGCCTATTGTTGGCAATATGATGTTGTGCATGTCAAAAAAGGGTGATCTCATGTTAAGTCTTTATACCACAGAAATAGGAACCCAAAGATATTCTGGGAGAAACTGGATGTTTTATTATGTTGACTGTGGTGATCCAGGGGACTGCATTATTTCCAAACTTACAAAATGGTACACATTAGGTAAGTGCAGTTCTTAGTATCTCAGTTATACCTCGGTGAAGTGGTCAACAACAACAACAAACTTGGATATGAATGTTCATAGCAGACGTATTCATGGTAGACCCAAAGTGGAAACCACCCAAGTGCCCATCAACTGATAGATCAGTAAAATGTGGTATATCCATACAATGACACCCAATTTGGCGACCAAAAGAATTGAAGCACTGATACATGTTATGGGAATCCACTTTGAAAACATTAATCCAAGTAGAAGAAGCCAATCACAAAAGATGATATATTACATGATTTCCATTATTATGAAAGGTCCAGAATAGGCAGAAAGGCAGAAAATGGAACCATGATTGCTTAGGAATGGGGGTGACTAGTAGATGGGGAGGTCGAGGGGTGACAACTAAGGGGTGTGGGGATGATTTTTAAGGGATTTAAAATGTTCTTAAATTTATCGTGGGGATGGAGACACAACTATGTGAATATACTAAACACCATCACACTTGTACACTTTAAATGGGTGAATCGTATGTTATGTGAAATATACAGCAATAAGACTTTCTAAAACTGCTTCATCAAAATCTGTAATGCCTAAGGTTTTCATCTAATGAGATAATAAAACTTGTGACCTGTGCTGAATGTCCTATATTGTATTTTCCCCAGAATTAAATAACTGCATTAGAATTTTTAGATGATCCACCATCTTGAATGTCCTGCTGGGGATTTTGGTTTTGGTTGACTTTTTCTGGAAGCATTTATGGGAAGAGCAAGTATATATATTCACACACACACACACACACACACACACACACTCACACTCACACTTACCTCTAGACCTAATTCTTCCACTAAAGTAAAGTTACTTTTGTTTAGAATGGATAGAAGGAATTATGATTTATGGAGAATATTGGAAACTTTTGCAGGGAAATGACTTAATGGCCTATTCATGTTCCTTCTGATATTCTCATCTACTTCATCTCCCAAGAAAAGGGAGTATCCTTTGTGTGTGCTTTCCACTTTCTTTTATATTATTAGCTGATGTTAGGAATTGATGTCCATTCAACTTCGGTGTCAATAGTTTTGTAGATTCTATCTCTTGCCTTGCTTACAGGTAGCTCAGCCAGGCCATCTCCTGCCTTGGGAAAACCTTCAGTCCTGGCGGTTCCCCAAAGCTAAGTTTTTCTGACCACAGCTGCCTTTCTTAGTCCTCCCACTGTCCTTGAAAATGATACCAGGCAGGCTACCACGTCCTCAACGTTCACGCCCTACACTCTACAGATGGTCTCTTGGGTTCTCTTCTTTTGGGGGAGGTGAGGGTTTGGGATAAGAATGCAAGAAAACTTTCTCTCTTTGGAAGGAACAAAATAGAAATAACAGCAGTTTTGTCTTCAAAGATAACCCACTTTCGGTATCTGTCTTCCTCTCTTCTCAAACCTTTTAAATTCTTGAATCTCACTCCATTTAAATCACTCCTAGAAAAACATTCAGAATACTCAATTATGATTTTCAATGAAATGTAAGTATTATTTAAGAAGAATACATTCTTCTGATTCCTCTGAATTCCGGTTCTTTGTATGAATAATGACAGTGAGGTGGTTTGGAGGGTCCTCCGGCTGCAGAGAGTTTAGAAACTGCAGCATGAACTGTATTTTGTTTCCAGATATTAATGAGTGCATCGTTGTGTTGAATGATTGATCACAATTTCTGGGACGATGGCCAGAAAACATACTAAGGATGGGAAGACAGTCATCAATGGACAGCGGTGCTGAAGATTTGGCCTTTCGTCCCCTGTTCCTCTGTAAATTGATTCACAGGAAATCTATCTGAAGGGAAACAGAGACAAAAGAACAATTACAGCAGAGGCTCATCAAATTGCACCTGGAGAAGCTCTTTGTTTGCGAGGAGAAGCCAACGGCCGATCTCCTCTCCTCACCCACCTTCTCCTCACCCACCTCTCCTCACTCAACTTCCTGCCTTATGAAAGAGATTTTCTTTGGTGGAGTCACCAGGGGACACTGATGTCTTCACCAAGGGCTCATCTTGCATTGAGGGGCTTGGTTAGAGTGTGGCTGCTAAGATTGCAGCCTCTGAAGTCGAAGTCGGTCTGGGTTTAAACCCTGGCTCCACCGCGTATGATTAATCTAAATTCAGACAATTTATGTCACCTCCCCATT
Organism: Mirounga leonina; assembly: GCF_011800145.1. Taxonomy (NCBI): domain Eukaryota; kingdom Metazoa; phylum Chordata; class Mammalia; order Carnivora; family Phocidae; genus Mirounga; species Mirounga leonina. The sequence goes on along the minus strand of NW_023270436.1, from coordinate 3,675,100 downwards.
ACACCAATTCCCCATCTGTAAAAGAAGCATTGAAAGTATTTCAAAAGGTAATTCAACAATCCTATAAAATGATGCACATAAATAGGAGGGCACAAAGAAAGAGCTCAATAAGTTGTAAGCTTTATTATTGTTATTTGTCTCCATTGTCCGTAAAAAATAAGATAAAATAAGCTTGTGGCTATTATTTGACTAACTGTGTCTGATTGGGAAACACTTGAGGCCTTTTAAAGTACTTTATTGCTGATTTCAGGAAGTGGAGCCAACAGCAATAAGATTTCCCTAGGGGCAGGCAGATCTACAATATTGCTTAAGCCTCCACATGCTGTATTTGTACTATCGTATTTCTGACAAACATTTATTTTTCACATTTTCTGTTGTTATACTAATACTTCTGGAAAATCAAGTAAGAGATGAAGACATTTATATACTGATATGTTGGCTGGGAATAGTAGCCTAAACTGGGAGGATATTGTCTCAACTGTCTCAACCACAGTTGAATACACACACTTGATGCTCTCCACTGTTAAATAGTCACAGAAAGGCTCATTAAGCACATTCAAGACATCCTTATGGGTCACTCTGAAAAGCCCACTCTTACACATCTGCTCCTACCTATGACCGTTTTGTCACTTGAAGAATGGAAAACAACCAATGTTTGGAATGACCTAATTGAAATGGTTAGCTATGGAAGGAATGTTTTACCTGATGTGCTCAGAAGCACAACTCATGAAGTCTCCAGTCCACAATCATGGGCTTAAATTAAAAAGACATACCTTGGATTTGGTGGTTTGTCATTGAGCATGGAGCTGTCATCAAGATGACACTGCTCCATGGGACTTTTGAGAGTGGGAGGGGAAGAGTCAGTCCCATGGGAAGAGGAACCTTTGAACCGACGGTGTTTAACTCTGGAATAATTCATTTTCCAACCAGAAATTCCAGGCACCAGTGGCAACATGGTGGCTTTCACAGATACCTAGGGGCCAAGAGGAAAGGGGTTCATTTGCATATAAATTAAATTTGCATAAATATTTTAGCAAAAATAAATGGAACCAATCACAGCCTTTGCCTGGATTGTTCCTCTTTGGCAGATGTTAATAGGAATGGCCCATGGTATTGTGAGGTCTCCAGCTGGATGCTGGACTCCCAGGGAAGGACCTGAAATAATGCCTGTTCTACCGAAATCTGCTCCATGAGAAAATGAGTTGAGACTCTTCCCTTCTTCTCCTTATTCAAACTGCTACCAAAGATGGCCCCATATATTTTCTAGACTGTCTCAGATTTCTAGAAATACCCTCAGTGGGAAGCGAGTGAAATCTGGATCTAATGAAATGTAAGAGATGGGGAGGTGGAGGTGGAAAATGACAAGAATCAACAATTCAATGTGTGGTTGAAGCCATTTACAGAATGGCTGCTCCCTACTCCTGTTCGGGAACACTGAGGTCACTCTCAGAACCTCCTGGCAAAAGGACAGGAGCCAACTGCAGCAGCAGAGGGAAAACTGGACTTCGGGTTAGGATATTTGGTAAAGCACTAGACAGAAACTGAAGAAGTCCGAGGCAGGGCTTAGCTCCCAGAGCCCACCCTCTGGAATGGCTGCAGCAGGTCTGACTGGGAAGAGCAGCAAAACCAATGGTCCTGGTACTTCCAGGCCAGGGATGGGATCTTAGGGCTTTTGGGTGTGTGCAGATGGCAGAGGAAGGGCCAGGAGCCGCGCTGCCATCTCTAGAGGCCCATTCAATGGAGTTCCAGACAAATGAAGCCTTCTTCAGGTGTACGAGGGGTGGTGAGGGCCCCACTGGAGCCTGGACATGGACTGCATCATGTGGTCTTTTGTCTGGAGGAAGTGGTATGAGCCAAGTGACTTCTTCCGCCTTCCTTCCGTGTGTTTAATCAATCCCTCCCAGGTTCCTCCATAACCTGGGTCTTCCATAACGCGATCCTTCCTTACAAAGACTTCCTCCAACACAGCAAAGGCATTTTCGCCCTTTATATCTGTTTACATTAAATTGTGTTTCTCAAATGTGTGACTTCTACTGAAACGCAAATGATGGGGATGGATGTAGCAAATAGCTGTGGATTTAATGAGCTGGTGTTGTCTGCTGGCCTGGATTTTTCAAATTTTTGTGTAGGGGAAATGGCTTATAATGCCATTCTTTATGTTTCCATTTTCAAATGAAGATGCCTGGCACATAGAGAGAAATCAATACAGTGTTGTTGAGTAAATATTGTGGGGAAAGGTTCACAGACACCCCTAGAAGGGAGCTGAATTTCCCTGAAATAATCCCTGTTTTAGTTTCAAGGGGTTTATCTACTGAAAAAAATGTGAAATATCCTTCATCTCTTCATTGCATCTCTCTCTCACACACTCAGACATTTTGAGAATCAAAATGTTAGCCTTAGGAATCTCTGACATATGAAGTAAAAGTAAAAAAAGGGAAGGATTCATTTCTCTAGTGGTCTAATAGAATATGTGCTCAGATATTCTGGAGTCTTCATGAAGTGCATAATTCATTCATTACTCTTATCTCCAGTAAAAAGTTTTGGTTATATACCCAGATTCTACTGCCTCCTTACTCACTCCCGGATGAGTCCTGATAATTTCCAGGTCACAGCTTTGGGCAGGCCAACCTGCTTGGCCCTGGGGTATTCTAGTCCCTTTGGGGTGACTGGTTCGAGAGTGAATATGTGACTCTACTCTGATTAACCAGATATATGGGGAAATTTGATGGGGGCTTCCAGAAAAAAAAAAAAAATAAGTGTTTGCTTTCCTAAAGAAGAGTTCTGGGAAGATACATCCTGTTTTGTTGATGAGGAGATTTTCATGTTGGTTTGTGGCACCTGGAGTTGGCGCCATCTTGCTCCTGGTCAAAGGAAGAAGCGACGCTGAGGATGGCAGAGCAGACCGATGAAAGGAAGTTGGGACAGGCTGACATCACTGAGCTGTTGAATTTGCCAACTCTGGACCCCCACTCCCCACCGCCGCCGGAGCTTTGGGCTTGGTAAGAGAGATAATAAGCCTGACAAGTCAAAGTTTTTGGTTTCAGTGGATGCACCATCTTTGTAAGTGGCTGCACTCTTGTTACCCTCTCCTATGTCTCTATTACATCACACTCACCGTGCTAGAGAAATTCATCTTCTCCCCAGGAAGGCTTGATCTTCTTGAGGGAAGAGACTGGTTTCTTTTGTTAAGTTTTATTTATTCTTTAATGCTCAGAACCAGGCACAGTGAGTGCTTATGAATATTTTTTTTAATTAAATTTTGTGTTCAGTTAAAACTTTCAGTATTCATAAGACTATCTCTTCAAGCACACGAAGGGAACTCCTTCTCCTTTGAACTTAGAAGAATACAGAAGTGAGTAAGACTTGGGACGGTCTCCAAGATCTTTAAATCTGGTAGAAGAGGTAGCCATGTGTGTAACGAGGTATAATCCCCTACACTGCAAAGTGTGACGACCACAGTGATATTTTCTACCAAACAGTTTATCTGCAAGTGACAGTTAAACAAATCACCGTGGCTTTAAAATCAGGGATTTGTTTTTCTCACATAATAAAATGTCTAGGGATTGTTGTGATCAGCTCAGCAGTTAAAAGAAATCAAGGGGACAGCTTTTGCTACTCTTGGGCTTTTTTTCTCATGGTTGCAAGATGACTGCTGCATCTCCAGCCATCACGTCCTAATCAAGGCAAAAAGATGTAGAAGAGAGGCTGCCAGTCACATATCCCCTCTTATCCCAAAACAAAAGTATGCCAAGAAATGTCTCACAGAGATCCTTGCTTAGTTTTTATTGACCTGAGTTGGGTCAAAGGGCCACTCCCATCTTCAAAGGGGACTGAGTCAAAAGGGACTAGGGCTGCCTATCACAATGGGATGGTGTTGGGGATCCGGGTGCCCCATGTCCACATTCCCATGTTACCACAGTGCTTTGGCTATATGATCTTATTTATCTCCCCCTAACAGCCCTAGATGGGAGGTACCTTTATTCTTCTGCTTTACAGATGAAGAAACTGAGACTCAGCAGAGTCCAGGAAACGGAAATCATCTAACCAAACAAATGTCACCTAGGAGCTCAGGTAAGACCTGGCACTGAAAGGGCCTTACTTACTGTTTGCCTCAGCCTGACTCAACAACCCCCACCACCTCGCCCCCGCCCCTGTCTCTTCGCCGCTGGCTTCTCTTTCTTAGAGCATTGACTTTAGAAAACCTGCAATTGTAAATTCTGTCTTTGTTCCTTTGAGATGTAAATCTTTTTAAATGCCTCCTTTCAGTTTTCAGCCCAGGAATGTCTTTCCCAAGGACCTGGGAGCCATCCCTCTGCAATGTGATCATCAAGGAAGACAGCACCCCCACCCCGGCCTCTGTGGGTGGGAAGGAGCCCAACTTCAGTGGGAGTCTTGCTCCAAGTTCGAAAACTCTCTTGAAGATATGGAAAGGGTCACACGTTCTTGCGTAAAGTCAATTAGCAAACGCAGATGACTGCAGACAGCCTCCACCCGCTCTTACAAACTCTTCTTTCTACCCTTTGTTGCAGCACAATTGATCGCTGACTGAGTTCTGGTCTCCCTACCTCACTGCAATCAACTTGAATAGTCTTCCTTGCCTGTGTAACTTTGTCTTCAGCATTTTTGTTGTTGTTTCAACAGTTTAAAGCCATGCACTGTAAGGTAGGTTAGAATCAGGTCTGAGAACTCTGATTCATGCATGGACCAGGTAGGAAGGTCAGTTTAGCCAGATACAAGACAAAAAGGAATAGGGATGATTACGAGATGCTGGAGACTTCAAGTCCCTTTGCAGTGAGTTGAATAGCATGCCCCCAAAGATATGTCCAGCTCCTCACCCTGGTACCTGTAAAGCTTATGTGGAAACAGGTATAATCACGGTAAGGATCTCAGCATGAGAGCATTCTGGATTTCGAGTGGCCCGTCCGCACGTGCAGCAATTGGTGTCCATACAGTTGGAGAGAGGATGTGAGACACAGAGACACAGGGCAGGCCACGTGAAGACTGACGCAGAGCCTGGAGGGACATGGCCACAAGCCAAGGGACACCCTAGAGCCACCAGGAGCTGGAAGACACGAGGCAGGATTCCCTCCTAGAGCCTCTGGAGGGAGCCTCTGTCCTGCAGGCACCTTGGTTTCAGACTTCTGGGCTCCGCAATTTTGAGAGAATCAGTTTCTGTTATTTGAACCCACCAAGGTTTGGGTAATTTGCAGGAGCCTCCCCAGGCGGGCCAAGAGGTATCCTAACTTGACGCCGAACATCCTCGTTTTTAAATGGAGCCAGCAGCTCACTTTTCCCTAGTATTTTGCAGGTCAGCACTGCATATGGCAAAGTCGATAAGGAACAGGTCTCGGGGGCAAATTCAGCCTCCAGGTAGCAGATTAAGACCTCTAGATTTGGGGGTCGGTTTGGGATTTGATGTGCAGTGAGTTGTTCCAGATGAGTTCCCTTTACATTGTTGAGTTCTGCCTGATGGGACTAGCAAATGTTGGTTCTGAGTATTTTTTTACAATCAAGTCTAGAGGGACCATCTCTTGCTACTCAAGACATGGACTCATGCCCACGTCCAGAGGCACGGAAGGATGCACTTGGATAATTGACCATAAGGCAGAGCCCACAAAGGATCCCCGCCCATTAGCCAGTATCTAAGAAATAGAACTATTTCTAACCTCTACCAATGTCTTGGCTTTGTAAGGTTTAAACCTCAGCTTTGATTTATGAATTCAAGAAGAAAAGAAAATAACAGAGAAACGTCATTGTAACCCTTCATCCCAACTGGAGGCCAGGCTCCTGGGCATCGTTCCCATTAAGTTAATGAGAGTTTCAGTACAAATGGAGTGGCAGGATCCATGCTGGATGATCACAGTCTGGCTACATTTTAATATTTCATGTGCTGTCTCAAAGCTAACTAGACTCTCAGAAATGTGTTTTGCAATGTAACAAAATTATAATCAAGTCTGACTTAAAGATACATTGATTTTTTTCTATAGGCAGAAATGAAGTGAGAGAGCATTTCTTTTACCTCTCTGTACTACCATTCTCTGCCAGTTCAATTAGATGCTATCATCTACAGAGAAGAGAAATAATGTGTTTTCATGATGAAGGGACTGAGTCCAATCGACAGATAGGGTCTCTTTAATGAATGAGACCTGTGAGTCAACCCCTAGACCTATTCTCAGAAATCAGTGGGCTTTTACTGCATTTGAAGTAAATCACAGGCATTCTCTTTACATTGGAATTCATTTTGTTTTGTTTTGTTTTTCTAACGAATCGGCCATCAGTTTGGCCACTCCACGAGGGCAGATACCATCACCTGCAGAGGGCTGGGCACATAGCTGGTGCTCAATCCCTCATGGCGCCATGAGGTCTGTGAGCCAGGGACTTCAGAAGTCTTCAATATCTTGGAGTTGATAAAGGGGAGGTGCACCGGCGTGATCATCGTTGCCAGAAATCAGAGACAAAACAGAGACCCAACATGGGCTGCATTTGTCATCCGCAAATGAAACCGTCGGACAAAATCAGTGGGGCCAAGACGGATGGAACGAAGGTGACTTCAGGTGGTAGCAGTCATAACATTACGGGGATTTATTCTCCATTAGCCACCTCCTTGAGCCTTCTTGTGACACAGAGGAATAATCTTTCTGGTGACTGCTTCTTTTTAACACTTTCTAATCTCCTGGGTAACAAATGGAGACCGATCCACACTCCGAACTTGGGCAGTATGACAATATAGCTAGGATTTTATAGATTTGTTCATCTTTATTGTGTTCATTCTTATGGAAAGAAATGGCAATGTTTCCATTTAGGATTGAATAAAAGGTCCCTTTTTTAATAAATAAGTATAAGTACAATAATATATCAACTTACAGACAAATACAAAGAAATAGATTAAGTAGACCTCAGGCGTGGTGCTATTTGCTAGTCACACATAAAACACTGATGTTCACAAAGCACTGTATGTTGACCTCTCCGGCCCCTCTGGTCTCAAATTCAGATCCCTCTGTCTAATATCTATTCACCCTTTCTTCCTTACTAAAAGTGTCTTAACTTTTTAGGAGTGGGGAAAATTGTGTCTAAACAAATACGCACGCAAAATCTAAGTGTAGGTAGACACATCTTGCAGGTAGACATTGCCGTATGACTCAGTTTGGGCCACTTAGCTGGAAGTAAATGTGAAGTTGGTAGATGTGATTTCCCAAGGAAAATGAAGGCGAAAGGCTGACTCAAATGGCAGACACTCTTTTGCTTTTCTCACCTTCTCCCCTGTCCTGCCTGGAACACGGAAGCAATGGCTGGTGTAACAGAAGCCGTTTTGTGATATTGAGGTTTATTGAGGTGTATTGAGGTTAATAAAAGCCAGGGACTGCAGGTGGCAGAAAAGAGAGAGAAGGACAGGGTGTGTGTGGTTATTGGTGGCAGTGAGATGCCACTGCACCAGCCCTACCGCCTACCCCTGGACTTCATGATATGTGAGTGGAAAATAAGCCCCTATTATGGAGGAGATCTATGTTGACTGCAACTGAACAGAATTCCTAATTGGCAAACCATCTGTGCCCCCAACCTTCCTTAGTTCCTACATGTAAATCATGCATAATCTTTACACTATTATTCTACCCCTTCACTCAGTCAGCCTTCCAAATCCTCATCTTTAATGAGTAATAAAGAATAACTTTTATTTCTCTATCTTTGCTCCACATTTCAGTAGGCAATATTTTTTTACAATCAAAAAAATCTCTGATTGTTCCCCTTTGTGGATCCAGTTCCTAACCCACAGGCACTCGTGGTTTATAAAGGACCATCTCCTCCATGAGTCCCGTCCTGCCTCCCCGCAGGAACCAGAGGGCATCCTCCTCTCACACAGAAACATCTCTACTTGCTACTAACCAATGGAGCACCCATGCAGGGGCATTCTGTGTCTCTGAGCACTAATAACAGGGAATGTGACCGTGTTACAATTAGAACATACCAATCCTTAACTGAAATGAATTTTTTTTTAAAGATTTTATTTATTTATTTGACAGAGAGAGACACAGCGAGAGAGGGAACACAAGCATGGGGAGTGGGAGAGGGAGAAGCAGGCTTCCTGCCGAACAGGGAGCCCGACATGGGGCTCGATGCCAGGACCCTGGGATCACGACCTGAGCCAAAGGCAGACGCTTAATGACTGAGCCACCCAGGTGCCCCTGAAAACTGTTTTTAAACCATGTGTGTCCACCTGGGACACTTTAAATCAGGTCCTCGAGAAAGCCTAAGCCATCACAGAAATTGGAAGTTTCTCCTACCCAAGCCCATTTTACATTCCCAGCATCTTTGGAGTGGTGGAGGTTAGTGGCCAGTGATGGGATTTTCAGTGGCTCCTAATCGAAAGCTCCCCATTACATTGCAGTGCAGAACTGCAGGTGGATTTTAAAGTCTGGATATGGTTACAAATAGAACTGGGTAAGTATCAGCCTTCTTTAATGGCTTTTGAAATGGCACATCAGTTCTATTTTTTTTTTTTTTTACTGCTTTCATAAATATATTAAGGAGAAAAAATTTCACACCCTACCCTTAAATAACCACAGTCTTGGCAAGTTTAGATGATTCACAAGGACACTGTTCCCCTAAGCTAGCGGGAAGTCCCGAGTGAGAATGGCTTCAGGCTAATTGTTCCAGGAGCTCGATATTGCTCGCAAGGGCCCCAGTTCTTTCTGTCTGTCTGGTCTCATTCTTGGGGACGCCTCTGTCCCCCAGATGGCTGTAACAGTCTCATGTTCACACTCGGACCTAACATCACCATTCCCGGCTCTACTCCTATCCCTGAAAACCTGTTTTTTCTGAACACTTTCTGTCATTAACTGAATCCCTGACAAAGTTAATGAATTGACAAATAGAAAATAGTGTTTTATACCTATTAATTAGCATCTCCCCATTATCCCTGTCCCCCAGCTCCTGGCAACCATCATTCCATTCTATGAGTTTTGCTTTTATTGTTGTTGTTTTTTATTTTTTTTTAAAGTAGGCTCCATGCCCAGCATGGAGCCCAATGTGGGGCTTGAACTCATGACCCTGAGATCGTGACCTGAGCCGAGATCAAGAGCCGGACGCTTAACCAACTGAGCCACCCAGGCGCCCCAAGTTTGGCTCTTTAAGATTCCTCAGGCAAGAGGAATCATGCCATATTTGTCCTTCTGCGGTGGGCTTTTACACTGAATGTGTGTCCTCCAGGCTCATCCGTCTTGTCACATACACATATCCCAGAACTTCCTGCATTGTTACAGCCGAATAATATTTCATTGCTTGGATATACCACCTGTCCTGTAGCCATTCATCCGTCTACGGACATTTAGTCTGTGTCCACATCTTGGCTGTGCTAACGACCCTGTGACCAACAGGCAGAGGCTCGTCTCTCTGCAAGGCTGGATTCAGTCACACAGGACGAACACGTCCTAGCAGTCTGCTGTGCAGTGTTATTCCTCTAGATAACCACACCGTGCACTCACAAACCCGTGAAGAGGGAGGATCCCGGGTTAGTGCTCTTACCACAGTATAAGGGAAGAAAGAAAATACTGTTTTTTAACTATTTGTAATAAAATAGTCACATTTGATCTATTTTTTTGTCGTCTGAAAGCAGCACCGTTCTTTCTTCTTACTTCCCACACGTGTGCTTGAGAAGCCCGAGTCCTTCAGCTCACGGGATGCTCGAGCTCGGTCAGGTGTGTTCTGTGAGCTCTGAGGATCACACCCCCCTTGCCGCCGTCAGTCGAGTGTATTAAACACAGCCAGGTACCGGCTGCTCCCCCTTCTCGCCCACCCTGCCAGGCACCTAGAAGAGGGCCATTTTACGGATGAGGAATTTGAGCATTTAAGATGTCTGGGGACACGCCAGGGCCACACGGTAGATGGCAGGGACAGGGTGGGGACACGCCCTTATGGGGACAGAGACACCTGATCCAGGTGAGACAAGCACCAAGCATCATGCAGGGGTTCGAGGGACCTTTTCAGAGGGAGAGAAGTCTGGACATTGTGCTTAGGGTCACTCTGAGGAAATCTGGGGAAAATTGAAAATGATAAGCTCACTCTATTTCCTTTAACTCAGCACTGGCTAGAAATCCCCGTAAAAGCCACCGGCTGAAAGTCTTCATTAGCAAATCACCGAGAGGCCCTGTGGACTCAGGTGCGTGAAGACACATGACAGGGCTGCACTTGATATCGCATCGTAGACACAAAGAATGTGCTGGTGAATATTTATACCCCACGTACCATGAAATCGAAGGGGAAATTTAACCTGCTGTGTGTATATATTATCATCATAAAACCGAAATTAATCTACAGCATTTATAGAGAAGGGTGAAGAGGTGTCCTAGATATTAAAAGGTTTGTTTTAGTAGTGGTGGGACCACTGCCTCATGGCATCGGGACAATGAATGTCTGCCGCGGGAGGCGATGTTTGTTAGGAGGACTGATGTAGGAAACGATGTTTGATGTTGAGCCGCAAGCTACCCGCGGTAGGAGACTACTTAACCTCCCACCTTGTGATCAGTGACTTGCAGCCTGGCTTCACCTGCCGGCTGTGAGGCAACACGACTCATTGTCTGGACTTGACAATGGACAAGAGCTCACTCATTCCCACAAAAGCAAAACAACGTCTGTTTCCCCACTAATCCTCTTTCCACGGGAAGACAACACAGCCTTATACCTGCACGGTCTCATCAGTCACTGCCTGCTGCCGGGGGCTTGTGGTCACAGCGATACCATAATAGAGGGAAGAAAACCTCCAAACCTGAACGATGGCCAGTGTGCTCAAGAGTAACAGCTTTGGGGAGCCTTTCGCAGCAAGCATTGTGCCAGAATTATAAAGCCAGAGAAAGCCTATGGGTGGAACTTATTGCAAATGATTTTTTTAACCAGAGAGAAATTGAATAGCATATCACCCCAGCTTTGTGCACGAAGCATAGGTTATAAGATGCCACAGATAAACCATCTGCATCCATATGGGGTGGGCTTTAATTCTCTAAATGATCTTTCTGTAACGCGCTCGCACTGTCCTGCGCCTGGGTGGCTTCCCAAGTGCTCCTTCCCAGGAGGGTCACCTGGAAAAGCGGGTGCAGGTGGGTGTTTAAGAACATTGCATCTGGCCAAGTGACCAGAGTGTTCAAAAGAATCTCACAAAAGGGTTCTTCAGAAGCCATTTTCTCTCACCCAAGCTATTTCTGGGATGCTGAAGGTTTCATTAGTTTTTTTCAATAAAAAGCAGAAAGTTTAAAGAGCTGTTTGAAAAGAACTGTGTGCTCTGGTTGAGTTTGCCCTGAGGTTGTTTTTGCGGTCATGGCTCGCTGACCCCCATTTCCCCAACCCCGAGGGACTGTGATGTTTTTCAGAGACAGTGAATGATAATATGTAAAGAGATGCTTTTAAACTATGTGATAAGCAGGTGGCACATTATGCTGTTTGCCAAAGATTCAATTCAGTGGGTGAACCCTGGTGCAAAACTCATTTTAATGAAATGCTTTTTGAAAATCAAAACTGGAAAAAAATGTGATCAGCATTGCTGTTCAACAACTGTCCAGGAATGCGCTAAACGATAATTACGTTTTTTTAAACTAAAATTTAGAAAGCTTTGTGTGAGTGAAATAAATAAAAATGATTAGGATTTAGATGGGCCAGGACACCTGAATTAAAAATGCTCATCTTTTATTAATCAATACATTTTGCATAAGTTTATTTTACTAGCTTGAGCCAACATAACTCAATTATTTTACACAATCATGGGAACAATTGGGCTTTGACAATTTAATGCTATTTTGCAAAACCATAATTTTGTAGAGGCGCAGATGAGCCAAGTACACTTGATTGCTTGCTTAACTTCTTAGTCACAGACTATCTCTGAGACCAGAGTCCACAAACCAGTGGTCCACATACAGCTGAGTGTTACTCGTCCCCACTTAGTAATCCTGCTCATCCCTCTTTCCGCTAAGATGTTCCAAGGGTAAGAAGGAGAAGGACCAATGGACAACAGTCAGCGAGCGCATCCCTGGGGATGAGTCCCCACCTGGAAACTCCCCTCACCTGAGCTGAGTCACACAGCACAAAGCTTCTCTTACTTGGATTCCTGAAGACTACAAGATCATACGATTTTGGGTTAGGATCTTTAATGATTCTTGATCTCCGTAATGAATATGATCCCACAGACGCAAAGCGAAAGAGAAATAAAGTAACCAACACGAGGTTGACAGATGCTGCAAAGAAATCACAGATAAGAAACTGTTTCCACTAAGAGTAGATGAGCCAGGACTCGGTCTATGTATATCTAGTATACACCATAGTATACACCACTGCCTCTCTTTGTATAGACAGGAAGTGGAGTCCTTCTATGAAAAATGAGAAAGGTTTGTAGAAAAAAATGGGTATTTTAGGAGTTCCTTTATTGAAAATTAAGCCCAAAGATACCATGTGTTCATTTATAAGTGAGGACGAGATATCATCAGATTGTGTTTAGCTGGAAATAACCCTGATCTCTACTAAGGTGGCATAAATATGTGAAGGAATTCTGTTCTCACGTAGACACAGGCAGTTTATGGCTGTTGTGGTGACTCAACCAATAGCATCAGCATGTGACATTTGTCCTCATGGCCACAGGATGGCTGCTGGATCTCCAGGCATCACAGCGATATTGCAAGAAAGAAAAAGGAGGGACTTGTAAAGTTCTCTTGCTTTTTTGCAGGAGGGCGGGTAAGTAGGGTAGAATATCTGTTCTAAGGACTTCCACTTTCCTGTCATCAGGGTTATCAGCTCAAAGGGGACCCGGTAGTGACTCAGCATTACAAGGGAACCTAGGAAATGTTTTGTTTTTTTTTTTTTTTTTTTGCTTTTCGAAAGACAAGCGAGAAAATAGTGGAGAATGACTTCGGAGCAGCTAACCCGGATACCTAGCGTGTATACTGAATTCTACCATGAAATGAAGGAGGCTTCCAGCACCTCAAGAGAGTGAACACAGATTTCTAAGTTTTATTTGCGTTGAATTTGATTTTAACTAAGTTTAGAACCTATCCTGAATATTGATTTTAACAAACGAATTTTTCTACCGCTTCGATCAGCAGTCATAAAAGAAGGATATGGAATTATTTTTGAAGACATATATCTACTAAAATGACTTTGTTATAGCCAGAAGGCGAAGTTGGAGAAATGGTGGTAAGTATCAGTTTGCTACCCAGAAATGACAAAGTGAGATAAGATAAGGAAGAAGTATAAGAAAGAAGAACTGTCAGCATCAGTGAGTATTTGGCCTTTCATTCCATGTATTTATTTTTACTTTTTTAAAAGATTTTATTTATTTTTGACAGAGAGAAAGAGCGTACAAACAGGGGCGGAGGGAGAGGGGGAAACACACTACCCTCTGAGCAGGGAGCCCGACACGGGGCTCGATCCCAGGACCCTAAGATCATGACCTGAGCCGAAGGCAGACGCTTAACGACTGAGCCACCCAGGTGACCTGGCCCTCCATTCCATTTAAAAATAAATGAAGGACTTCTGTTTCTGGACAGGATGGTGTAAAAGGAGCCAAGTTAACCTCTCACCCGCAGTAAGCCAAAACAAAAACAAAAATATGAAAATTCATGAAACAATAATTTGAAAAGACGCTGAGCATCAGAAGTAAAGACTGATTCTTGAGAGACGAGAAACAACCAACCAAGCTGGTCTGGCTTGCCACCTTGAGAGTGTTTTCAGTCTGCGGCACATAAGGGGAAACTGAGGGAGGCAGAACCTGTCAGAATCCCTGAGCAGAGGAGGCAGAGGTGGTAGCCCAGAGAGACCAGGGAAGCTAGAAGCCATAGGGAAGAGTAGCCAAGGGAAGCCAGACCTGCACACAGGGACCCTGCTGACCTGCATGGGCGTGGGGGTGGGGCAGGAATTATGGAGTCAGGTGCTGATCAGCGCAGGTGTGTAAGGAAACGTCCTAGGCTGAGGACACAACTATCAGAAAGATTTAGAGAGAAAATGCCTGGTGTCTGGAGACTAGAGAGAGTGCCTGGAAGAGAACAGGGCCCCTTCCGGCCCTCCAGACTGGAGGACTCCATCATTCACGGGCACTGGGGTGGGGGGGTGGGGTGAGGTGGTGCTCAGGTGGGCTTTGTCTGGGCAGTGAGGGACAGTTACCTGCAGACCCAGCGCACTCGGTCCCACCCAACTGAGCACAAAAGCAAGACCCAAGAGGATCCAACTCTCGCCGAGTAACTTAATCGCATCCCAGAACAAATCTCAAAATATTCAAATATATCTGGCATGCAACATGCTAAGATTGACAATATCTGGCATCCCAAACAGGATTCCCAGGCAGGGAAAGAGGCAGAAAAACACAGCCCTTAAACACAACCGAGTGGGATGGACACCGAAGTTAGAATTACTGCAAGAGCATGAGAGCACTATCACCAGCCCCAGGGCCCAAAAGTTAGCACAGACTTGGCAGATCTTTAAAATGACCCAAATTGAACTTCGAGAGTTGACAACTTCAGTGTTTGGGATGAAAACTACCCCAGAAGGGATTCACTTGATTAGACGAAAGAAACGATTATTGAGCGTGCATGCATAACAGGAGAAAACACCCCACCCAAAACACAGAGAGAGAAACAACCCCCCAAAATGGAGAGAGCATCCGTCAACATTGGGACAGCCTCAGGCAGTTAAATGCTTGGGAGAGAAGTGAAAAAAGAAAAAAAAAATTGAAGAAATAATGGCCAAATACTGTCCAAACTTAATGAAAACTATAAACCCACAAATCCAAGAAGCTCAACCGACCCCTGTGTGACCGTATTTCATTTTTATCTGTCGCAGTGGGAAACCTGGCAGACAGCCAATCAACTCGGGTCGAGCGGAATTACATTGTTTCAAATGATAAATACACAGTCATCTTGGTTTTCAGTGCATCCTTTGGGATGAACTGCCTTTTATTTTTTTTTTAATCTGCTTCTATTTATAAAATTTGTCCCATGGTTCAGTCTCGAATAGTGCAGTAAGCAGCCTCCTGGGTGGGACCATCTTCACGTTCACGAGAACATTCACCAGTGAGTAACTGGGGTTGGGAGAGTCCCTGAGGGGCTTGCTCGCTCGCTCACTTGCTGGGGGGGGCTGAAGGGGTAGCCGGTGGGCTGGTCCTCGAAGACACCGCTCCGTAGGGCACAGATGACGGGAACCGCAGGAGATCTCGACGCCGGCGTGGACTTCATTCACACATCGAGCTGCCATGATTCCAACTCATACGTATTCACGTTCATTTATGACTCCAAGGAGAGTTGCTATTTGAATATTGAGTTTCAGTCTATGTGGTGGAGGGGTCACGGTTAAGTCCCACAGTACCTGCTGTGCTGGCTGAAATTCAGGCTCCGAGGGCAGCTGTGTGTCCCCCTAGGAGCTCTTTGAACTCCGTCCCTCAGCTTCCTGGTCTGTAAAATGGTGCCAAATGTATAAAGCACTTCGAGGAAGAGATGTACATTTTTTGAAATGTATTAGTGAGATGCATGGAAAGTGGAATTAGTAACGGAGCCTGGCTGATGTGTGTCTGCCACGACGTGACTGTTTCAGGATTAAACCAACTAACGTCACACATAGCATTTCCCCCTTCTACACCTGATGCTTCGGAGGCCAGAAGTTGTTTGCCTTTCTCTTGTTCCCGATGAGACATTTGCTGGTAAAAGTCCTTAGCTGATGGGCGCCTGGGTGGCTCAGTTGGTTGAGCGACTGCCTTCGGCTCAGGTCATGATCCTGGAGTCCCTGGATAGAGTCCCGCATCAGGCTCCCCGCTCGGCCGGGATCCTGCTTCTCCCTCTGACCCTCCCCCCTCTCATGTGCTCTCTGTCTCTCTCATTCTCTCTGTCTCAAATAAATAAATAAAATCTTAAAAAAAAAAAAAAGTCCTTAGCTGAGGCTCTACGCTCACTCGTTTAAAAAGAAGACATTTATTTAAAAATTGGGCACTGTGCCTAAAGCTCCCTACAACATCTTCACCTTGACTCAGAGCCACTTTCTGAGTGAGGATGTCCCTGGCTACCCTGCCCTGGATGCTCCACTCTGTATGGCCCTGCCCTGCTCCATGTTTCTCTGTAGTGCCTATATATATATGTATATATATATATATATATACATATATATATATATGATCCGATAGATCATATTTTTGTGATGCTTCCTCTACTAATATCTTAGTCATTCAAAAAAATTGATTGTCTCTCTTTTGTTAAGGTATAATTTACATGTGGTAAAAATTCACCCTTTTTAGTGGTATTTCTGAGTTTTGAAGAATGCACACAATTGTATAATCACCACTCCACTCAAAATGCAGAAGCATCCTATAACCTTAAAAATCACTGCATGACTCTGTACACAGCCTGTGGGGAGTCCTTTGCTCCCTGCAGTCCAGCCCTTGGAAACCACTCAGCTCTCCCCCTTCCTGTATTTTTACCTCCTCCAGAAAGAACGATAGTGAAATCCTAGGTCACGTAGTCTTTTGAGTCTGGCTTCTTTTATTCAGTGCAATGCATTTGATTTCATTCATGCTTTTGCTTGTATCGATCACTCATTCCCTTGGCATATGGGATGGATGGCAGATGAACACTTGAAAACGTACTCAACACCATTACCGATTATGGCAATGCCAGTAAAGACCACGATGAGACACCACTACCTGCCCCACAGCAGGAAAACAGTCCGAAAGGTTCTGATCTTGTGAAACGTACACTTACCTTTTGATCCATCAGTCTCAGCATTCACTCAACTGAAACGAAAACGTACGTTCACCTATGTTCATACTTATGAATGTGAGTGTTTGCATGGATTTATTTATCTTTACCCCAAACTGTAAATCACCTAAATGTCCCTCAACTGGTGAATGACAAACAAGCAGTGGCGTATATAGGGCTTGGCTATTACCCAGAAGTAAAAATGATATACTCTGTATTTCAGTTGTGCATGGCTTTATCGTCCTCCCCTCTGTGCTAGAATGTGACCTACAGGGGGTAGATTTTTTGTACCAGTGCTGTTGATTATTTTATCCAGAAGAGTGTCCAGTGTGTGACTGGCCCTGAGTAAAAAGGTGTCAGAAACATCTAAATGAATTTACTCACAGAGTCTGTAGAAGGCTAGAGTCAGGGATGCAAGTGCACAGCTGGAAAATAGCCCCAAATACATCCCACACTGTCTCACCAGGGACACCCCTGCTGCCCCTGGCAGGCGCTGACAAGGCGGTCCTCACCGCCACCATAAATTCAGCACTGTGTCTCCGGAACACCTTGCAGAATGGATTCCGAACATACCAGCTCCTTCCCTATGGAGCGCCCACACGGGTGGACTGCTGGGTGAACTCTGCAGAGTCCCTTTTCTGGCTTCTTTCTTGAAGACTAGAAGTGCCCAGAAAGCAGGAAGGTCC
>NW_023270436.1:3590034-3657695 GCF_011800145.1 Mirounga leonina | reverse complement strand
TGGCTTCTTTCTTGAAGACTAGAAGTGCCCAGAAAGCAGGAAGGTCCACACCCTTAACAAGTGCATTAAAACGATGTTTAGTGTGACCCGGACTCTTTCCTGGACCAAACGCTGGCCAGGGTCCTCTGAGCCTCTTCTCCCCAAGGCCTCAACCTTTGGCCTATAAAGCCTCGAATAAACACTAACGAAGTTGCTAACAGCTCAAGGCCACACCCCTAGGCTGACCCTTTAAAGAGCCTGCCTGAGAAAACTCAAGTCTTCTGGAAGAATTTAGGGTTTCTGTGGGCCAGTAGCCACATAACTTGGATAAGTGCCATTAACGAATCCAGCTGGGTTGCACATGGACCAAACCTCCCTCCTCAGTCCCCACTTCTCTTACCCTTCTGTCCTTCTCTCCTTTGAAATGCTCAGTCACTTCCATACAAATCCAAGGTGAGCTCGGTTCAGGCTGGACTCTTTCCACTACTGCAAGAATGATGACCAGTTAAAATCTGTCCTTACGCTTTAATGTCCGGCATGCTTACCTTTGACAGGTGGCAACACTGCGTTATCATATGACCCAGCGAATTCACCTCTAGGTACACACACAAGGGCTGAAAACAGGTATTCAAACAAAAACTTGGACCTGCATGTGTTATGGACCAAATGTCTATGTATCCCGCAAAAGTCACATGTTGATGCCATACCCCCCGCAGTGTGATGGTATCAGGAAGTGGGGCCTTTGGGGGCGATTAGGGTCCCATGACATCGTGAAGACAGAGCCCCCATGCATGGGGTCAGTGCCCTTATAGTCATGAGATAGCTGACTTCCTCCCTGTGCCCTCTGCCCTATGAAGGTGCACCAAGTCAGCAGTTTGCAATCCAGAAAAAAACACCCACCAGGAACCAGAGCCTCTTGGCCCCTGATCTCAGACTTCTGGCCTCCAGGTGGGACATTTGCTACAATCCGTGGACCAACACTGACACATCACCGCCACTCAGAGCCCGTGATGGGCTCCCTCTTGGCCTTGTGCCCCCTATGGGCTTGGACTAACGTCCAGCATTACATGTCACACAGAATCGTGTCGCTGCCTCCCCTTTGTGAGCTTTTATTGTGCGATTACAGCGAGCAAAACTCTTCCCCCCCCCCTTCCCGCCGCCCCGAAGTTGTCGTTTCCAGCTCTCAGCGGCTACATTTAGAGTCATGGGGAAAATCCAATTTTGCATTAGAAATCTCACCTGGCTTGAGAAAATTAAGAGCCTCCAGTATAAGAAATCAGAGTGAAAACAGACGCGTTGCGAGAGTTTTGTGTGCATTTAAATTTCTCCCTCCAAAAGATTCAGTTGCAGAGTGCAGCTCAGGTATACCAGAAAGGACTTGGCTGAAGAATTGTCCACAAAACTACTTATAATTGCCCCTTTTCTTCTATTATTACAAGACCTGACATGATTGTAAGGTTCGGACGGAAGTTAAGCCCTCGAGTCTAGAGGAAGACTGGGGAAAAATGAGCATTCTTCTCCTAGAATGTCCTTGCTGGAATCCAATGCATCTAATTAGGCCTCTCTTTTCCACTGGGTGTGATTCAACATCATTTTCACAACCAGACACACTTGAGGATAGCTGGCTAATATCTGAGGTTGCAAATAGGTTTACAAGTTGTGGTTTTGAGATGTTTTCTGCAGGAAAAAAAGAAACCCTTTTCTTTTTTCAGATTTACTGCGAAATCTCTCAGTTCTTCAAAGTGGAAACGATTATTGAGAAGAACAAGCAGAGACTACTTCCGAGAGTCTAGTTGTGAAATGTGATGAAAACAGAGGGCCTCATTAATTGTATTTGGCATTAACAGTTTGCTGCTAGAAACCTCGATTTCTTCCAATTAAATGAAAAACAGGTGGGTTTCCTGCATGGGCATCATTATTTCTGACTTTCTTTTTCCCCTTCTGAAGTGACTGGTGAGGTTCTAGGGAATTTTTTAGATGCTGTTAGGACCTGTCGGGTGGCAACAGAGTAAACAACCATGATTTCATCAGAAGCCCCGGGAACAGTGCCGGCAGATGCTGTGTTCAAAGTGGGTCCTCCGCGGTGGCCTCTGGGTGCCTCCCTGGCTGGCCCAGCCTCATCACAGAACGGATTCAGAACGGGCTTGGCAGGAAGTTTCCAGACTCCAGCAATTCCTGGGAGAGGCAGGAGCATCCAAAAGGTTGAGAAAACAGATCACTGTCTGAGCTCGACTTCAGAATAATAAAGCTGCCCAATTGCCTGGTACACTTAAACGATCTGTGGATTCCCTATAACTGGTGTTAAATATCATCAAATAGCTTTGCTCTTTTATGCCATAGAAGGAAGGGCAATGGAAATAATTAGATGTGTCTAAAATTCTCCAAAGTTTAATTAATTGAAAACTCGTATAAGAGCTCTGTTGTTCCTAAAAGTTGTGATTAAAAAAAACACATATTTCCCAGACAATACATCTTCCTAAATTAATTATGCATAAGCACAATAAGCTTAAAATATATATTTCAATGAGTGTTAACTTTAAGTATTAAAAACACACCCTCCCTTTCTTTTTCCTTATCTTTCCTTCCTTCCTCCCTTCCTCCCTTCCTCCCTTCCTCCCTTCCTCCCTCCCTCCCTCCCTCCCTCCCTTCCTTCCTTCCTTCCTTCCTTTCCTTCTTCTTTTTGACCATGAGCCAGAAAGCTTAATCCACCAGTACTGAGGGGTAACCTTCACACATTTCCTGGACCAGCCTCCCTTCCATGAGATGAATGACCAAGCAAAGGGTAGAACCATGGGCCAAATCCATCCATCCACACTCCCACTGTATGGACGGGATAACCGAGGCTCAGGCGTTGAGAACTTGTCAAGGAGACAAATCTCTCCATAAAGACACACATACGCCCTACTAAATGTTTGTCTGCAACACGCCGTGTTTCATGAGCTACCCCATCATGTGCTTTAGGGTTACAGCTTATGTTTTAGGAGGTTCGTTGGTTTGTTGGTTGGTTTTTACATCAGTATTTGTAGCTTTTCCACTCATTTTTATTTCCTCAAAGTAATCCATGGAGACCTAAGAGTTTATCCTTGATGGACACGTTGGCTATTTTCAGCTTTCCTCTCCAATATAATATGCCACAGTGGGCACGCTTGGAAATCTATGTATGTGAGTGTTTCTTGTGATATTAGAACGAGTGGAATTGCAGGGCTGGAGGGCTCACCCATTTTAAAATGTATAGATGCTGCTGGGCGCCTGGGTGGCTCAGTTGGTTAAGCGACTGCCTTCGGCTCAGGTCATGATCCTGGAGTCCCGGGATCGAGTCCCGCATCGGGCTCCCTGCTCGGCGGGGGGTCTGCTTCTCCCTCTGACCCTCTTCCCTCTCGCGCTCTCATTCTCTCTCTCAAATAAATATATAAAATCTTTAAAAAAAATGTATAGATGCTGTCTCTCATAGCTGGCCAAAAATTGATATTACCAGGCTGCTTCATACACATGAGTTTAATTTGCTTTTTGTTGAATTTTGGCGATTTCTTAAAATCCTATTTGTATGTATATTGGCTATTTGCATTTCTCTTTTGGTTCTCCATACGTGATTTTTGCCCTGATAGTCTTCAAAGGGATGGGCTGTGGCATGAAATCACCCACCCGGGGGTCTTTGTGGAAGCACCGAGAAGACGCAGGATGCCCCTTAGCGTGAGTATTCACAAGCACTCACTGCGCGTGAGGCATTTGGCCGAGTACTTTGCAGATGTGTGTTATGTATGCAACCCCCCAGCTGCCCAATGTGAGATAGGCCATTGTCTTCTTATGGCAGAGAACAAACCCAAAACTCGGAGAAGTGAAATTCCTTGGGTAGGGTCACGGAGTTGCGGACAGCAGATGCAGGATTAAAACCAGAGCCCTGCCATCAGCCGGTGGTCGCTTGTGCCCTCCGCATCCTGGCTCAGACCAAGAAGGGGAGCAACTGGGGGCCGGGAACCCAGAAGTTCCACAGAACCGTGGGCTTACGAGGCTAACACGCGTCCGACCGGCTGCCAAACGTGACTGGCCCCTCGTGCATCATGCCTCACTCCACAGGCTGCGAGCATCCCCGACGGATAACGGGCTAACAGGAGTTCGGATAGTTTGATCACTTTCACGCCGTGTGACCTCGAGCCCATCGTGCATCCCTCTGAGCCTGTTCGTGCGTGGGTCACATGAAAATAATATTTAAACTTATTGATTCCGGGTGTTGGGGCAGATTTCCAAAAAGAAAAAGAAAACCGTCACCTGAAGCACTTAACACAGCCTAAACAGCACTCGCATACTCGGTGCTTATAAGACAGAGCATGATAATTGCATAGCCACGGCAGCAGTCGGGACGTTTTCGGAGCCCACGGGGCTGTGGGCAGAAGGTCAGGTCTGACTCTTGAGTGAAGAGAGGATGTAGGTTAGAAAGAAATGATCCAAACACTCAGATGTCACAAAAAAAGAATGTGTCATTTCTGATCCATTTCAGCCTGAGCACCAAAATGTCATAAAATGTGAAGGCCCGTTTTTATTCTTTGCCTCCACTAACCTCACTCCGGCTTCTCCTTAACACACCAGACAGGCTCCCCCATAAAAGGCAATCTTCTCGAAGTCAGTCATGCTTGTCCCTCTGCAGACCCAGCCTGCCTCATTCCCAGAAAAGCCTGCACCCTCCATCTCCAAAGCCTCAGTCACGAAGGAGACAATTTCCTGGTCAATTGTGTTGTTCTCCACCCTCCCTCCCACAACAGAACTCACAAATCACTTCCCACCCCTTTGTCTCCAAAGCTGGAAGGACTTTAGGGAAGGAGGGTTTGAAAGAAGCCATTTGCCAAGTAGCAAACACCTTGATTCCTCCATGGGCACGGCTCTCCCCTCCTCCTGGCTCCTGGCTCCCCTGGCATGGGGGTCCCTGTCTTTATCAAGACACAGAAAACATTCTAGGCAAGTCCAGGAAATCATCTGGAGAGTGAAATTTGGGGGCAACACGACAGATAGGCTGGTACAAAGTACTTTAAATTCTTATTTACCTTATAGGTTTCTATACTTTGCTTTTACAAAGCTTTACTTCTTGCTTCATCCAAAGGGGGGAAAATAGTTTTTGAAAACAATAATTGTGTGTCCTACATGAATGCCCAGAATGTCTCTATGCCATTGTTAACACCATGAACCTCGAAAGACAGAGGCTAAGGTCAGAATTTATTGGCAGCATTCGGGTTGGAACCGTGAGCATTACTGTACCATAAACATCTCTGAAACATTTCTTCCACAAAGATGACGCTCCTGACAGCTCGCGCCTCCTATTTGTTTTGTATATTCTGTGCTCCTCTATTTTTATAAATACTGTAATGCTCATATAGTGAAAGGACTCATTTTAACAAGTGAAGCTAACACATGCATGTCCCACGCCAATGGCCCAAAGCAGTCTCTCTGCCCGATTTTTAGCACCACACACTTTAAAACACAGACCGTCAACACTGGCGGTTATGAGCAGGTGCTTGTGCTAGAACAGTGAATAATGCTGCATCCCGGGGCACCTTTGAACATCGTTGTTACAGAAGGTGGTGCTCCTGACACCAGCTAGAAGCATCCCCAGCTCCTGGAACCGGCTCTTCTGGTCCCTGGCCTGCAGCCTCCACCCGGGTCCGCCCTGCTGGAGAATCTAGATTCCACCCCTGAGAAGGAGAAACTCAGGCACCAGGCGAGAAGACCAGTGTCCTCGACAAGGAAGACTGGCACGGTGGCGTCTCCTCTACTTTGGGTCAGCAGCTCACCCAAGAACCACTTACGGGAATCAGAGCTCCTTGGAAGCCATTCAGAAAAGAAAGAGGGAGAAGTGCATAAATATGAATAATTATCTGAAAAATAAAGCTAAGTGTGTGGATTTCAAATACGAAATGGTGCAAAAACCTTCCTAATTCTTTTCTCTCTGCTCTTGAGGAAGGTAATTTGACGTTGTCAGTGATATCCCGTGCATTCATCTCCATTCATTTCCTGTTCTACCAGCTCCACGTTTGGCTCCTTTTGTTCTGTTTATTCTTTCAACTAAACTCCAAAGATAAAAGGTATTTTAGTTCAAAGGAATATGAAGTCATTCTTTTAGTAAGTAGTGTATCTGAATGGCATGTTTTCAGACACGTGCTATGGGAATGCACAGAAACCATATTAGACATCCCTTGTTTCTTTTCAAATCTCCGTAAGTCAACCTCTTTGGGCCCATTAGACTTTGCGATCAGATCGAGTGATTTTTGCATGTATGGGAAAACCCAGGGCACAGGTATACAAATGGAGAGCCTATAAAACTGCTTGTGGGAATATCAGGAGCTGATACAGTAAAGTTGAAGTCAGCCAGAATGTTAAGTCTGAAAGGTCCAGTCTGACTCATAGGCTTTGTCCCTGTGTGTTTTGTGGGTGCTGTTTGCAGGGCCCCCCAGCCCTGCATTCAGCCAACACGGCTAGGGGAGAAGTTTGGGGGCAGAGCGAAGTGGGCTCAGGCCCGCCTCACCACTGACGCACTGGCCTCCCCATCAATCCGATGGGATGGAAACCTGAAGACCACGCCTGCTGGGCTGGGAGATACAGGGAATGTCTTTTCTCTGCACTTTGCTGAACTAGAATGTGAGTCCTGGAGGCTGAGTGTGCCTGGGGGCTCACAATTTGGTTTAAAATGAAATGATCGTGTACCCTGGGGTCAGTCCCTGCACACCCCTGCAGAAGCAAGGAGAACGTGGGCTTCGGTGAGGGACAGCCCGGCATTCCGTTCTGGCCTTGGCGTCTGTGCTCAGGGAGCTCACCCCCACTGATCCCCCACTTTCTGACTGATATTTCTACAGTAACAGCCACCCCTGGCTAGTGCTGGTGCACAGCTAATAGGGTCAGGTCTACAGTCCTCAGCCCCGGGCCCGTTCCTTAAGTGGCCCATCAACAGCACTTGTTCCGGCTGTGTCTGTAGGATCATCGTCCCATTTGCATAGCTGAGGACTTTGTGAGGTGTATTTGGAAATCTGGTGTCATTGCGGCCACCTGTAAGCCCTCCATTTCACAGACAAGCCAGCCTGGGGTCCAAGTCCTCGACGTGTAAACAGGAGTGACATGTGCCGAGCTCACAGCCAGCTTTCCTGACCCAAAGACCACACACCCACTACATCGGCTGCCTCGTGGATCCACGAAACCGGGCCTGCCCAGCCCACGGAACGCACGTGTACATGACGTGTTCTCAAGACACCGGTCTTGAACATCGTTGTTCAGAAGGAGGAACAGGGGGAGAGCCTGATCGGGAGAAGCCTAGAAATAAATAGATTTCCTTAAGCCTTCGCACGGGCCCGGGGCCATCTTGCTTCCACCGCTTGTCTCTTAGATCTCACGTAGAGGCCACTTGACGAGCCCCAGAATGGTGACCCACGGCCTCCGAGTCAGATGTGTACCATTTCATGCAAGCGACACTTCTCCACTTTTCATCACAGAAGATTTCATTTGGACTCCGGTGAGAGAAGATAGTACCATAACCTCCAAAGTACCATCATTCATTGTTAGTGACTATCAACTGCGAACCAATCTCCTCATAGCATTTCTTAAAATGCATAACTGACGGATGTTGCATTTGGAAATAAGAAAGCAACGTTCGCGATCGCTGGCTTAATCCAACGGCCTCGTACATTTATGTTACCTTCGTGGTTATCACAGGCAAGTCCTCGAGGTCCATCCGTACTGTTGCCAATTGAGTTCCGGAGCTTCAGACTTCTTCAAATGCTCTGGAGACCTAAGAAATGATTCCTAGCCTTGTGAAGCCTATTAAAACCAGCTTCCAGACGTGAAGGAGAAAAGAAAAGCAGCGAGAGCCAGGGCCACCGCCTGTGTGCGCTGCATCCCGGGAGAGAGCATGGTCACTCCGCCGCGGGGACGCCCGGTGGACACGGCCCGGGTGGGGGAGGCTGATGCCCGGCCGTGGAGAAGCAGAGCTGTGCAGACGCGGGCAGAAGGAGAAGCAGGGGCTCTCGGAGGGGAGGGGTGCACTTAGCAGACGGAGCACAGGGGACTGGAAACTCACATTGGCCCGCTGGCCTCACACACGTCCTGTTCCAACAGGGCCAGTAAGGGGTCACTTGCCAAAGGCACAGGATCGCTAAGGCGGGGGACCACCCAGAGCCCTTGAATGCAGCCCTCCGCACTGTGTCTACAGGTACAGCTCCTGGGTCTCACTCATGCCACCTGCCCAGCCACCGCTGGGGGCCACTCCGCAGTCTCCATACCGGCGTTTCCAAGACACAGCCATCTCTTCCACAACTGTGACCACAGCCCCCATCCCCCCACCCCGGCCGGCTGCCCGCCTCTACTCTGGAACATTCCAATCCTTCCTCCACACGCGGGGTATGATACGCTTCTCTCCGTGTTATACCCTTTATTCTCACGTCCTTTAAACCACCCCACCCCTTCATTTATTGCAGCTTTACCGAGGCATGATTGACAGAAATTGCATACATTTAAGGTGTGTAATGTGACGATTTAACATATGCACACGTTGGCATAGGATTTCCACAATCCTATCACAATCAAGTTAATGAGCACATCCAGGATCTCACGTAGTCACCGCTTAAAATCTCCTCTCTCGGCGAATTTCAAGCATATGACACAGGAGTATGAACGATCATCACCACGCTGTACCTTAGAGCCCCAGGACTTAACTCCTCTTATAACTGAAAGTTCACGTGCTCTGACAAACATCTCCCCATTTATGCCCCCCCAGTCCCTGACAACCGCCCTTCTACTCTCTGCTTCCATGAGTCTGACTTTAGATTCCACGCGTAAGTGAGATCCTTCCGTGTTTGTCTTTCTGTGCCTGGCCAATTTCAGTTAGCACGACGCCCTCCAGGCCCATCCATGTGGTCGCAAATGGCAAGATTTCCTTTTTTTTAAAATAAAATTCTATCAGATGATAGATTGATAGATATGTCAAAATGTGCTGATCCTCTTTTTTTACCTGGACAGGGAAAATTAAAACTACAGTGAGTTCTTATACACAATGGCCTCAGTGGCTGAAAGTCTAAAGCTGGGCAATGTGTTAGTAAAGATTTACTGTGTATCAATAAAGATGTTGACAACTGAACACCCGTGAGTGGACAGAGAGGAATATTTTAACCACTTTGGAGAACTATTTTTGCATTATCTACTCAAATGGAACTTTTCTGCACCCTATGGTCAAGTAGTTTCACCCTTAGATATATACCCCCCAAAACTGCCCATGCACAACCACCAAAAGACATGGACAAAAATATTTATAGCAGTGTTATTCAAGAGATCCCAAACTGGGAAACCACTCAAGTGTCTATCAACAGTAAAATGGATGAATTCGTGTTGATGTCTTCATGTAATGGGATCCACGGAGGGCGCTCCCTAATAAAATCGTGAATGTAGGAAACCACAGGCAAAACAATGTATTCATAAAGATTCTATTTATATAATGTGTAACAGGGAAAACTTACTTATGTGTTGGAGTATGGCTATCTTTTTTTTTTTAAGTAGGCCCCAACTCATGACCCTGAGATCAAGAGTCGGACGCCCAACAGACTGAGCCACCCAGGCGCCCCGGTATAATGGTTATCTCAAAGAGAAGATGAACCCCAGTGATTGGGAAGAAGCACTATAGAAGCTTCTGGATGCTCCTTAATGCCTATTTCTTAACCGTGGTGCTGGTTACATGGGTGTGCGTGTGTGATTCACTCTGTGATAAATCAAGGCACAATGCATGAATTGTCTGTGTGTGTGTGTGTGTGTATGAGTGAGGAGCATGTCTGTGTGTTTAATCTTTACATTTTTGTATACGCACAGAGATAATTGGTGATTATCCTTTACTAA
Source organism: Mirounga leonina (assembly GCF_011800145.1). Taxonomy (NCBI): domain Eukaryota; kingdom Metazoa; phylum Chordata; class Mammalia; order Carnivora; family Phocidae; genus Mirounga; species Mirounga leonina. Next base: position 3,647,858 of record NW_023270436.1, on the reverse strand, counting down.
AACAAAAACGTAAATTTTACATGCACATTATCCACCCCATAGTGCTAAAAAGATGTAGAAAATATATTGCAGAGAAACAACGCTCCCAACTCAGTGCTCTGTATCTTGGAACTAGTCCATAAACACCAAAGGTCCTGTATTATTTACTATGAATTATAGAATGTAGCTTTTTCTAGAATAAATGTGGGGGAAAGAGAGATTCAAATAAAATAGCATAATTCACGAACCACGTTCATCGGAAGGACTCGTGACAGCCATCTCCTCTTCAGCGTCACCTCCTTCCCTCGCCTACATTTTAGTGAGAGTGAATATCTTGGAATATCTTATATATTTTACTGCAAGCAGAAAGTACCTCCAATTATGATTATTTAACATGTATTAGTTTTCTGGAATGTTTCCCCCTAAAAAACCACTTCCCAAGGACGAGTCTGCACAAGGACAAGTAGGTCAGTGGAGACCACACTTTGTTATTGACCCTGCCAAAGGCAGGCATGCTTCCGTTATGATGAGGTGTGGACTGTCCTGGGAAGGACCAAATGTGTCTCCTTCGGACTCTGGGCCTTCCTCACCTCCAAGACCGAAACAGTGAGACGCGGGCGGCGCGAACGATGGCAGCCTCCCCCACTGAGCCACGCGACTCGGGTCATTTATCCTGCATGGATATAAATTTTCCATTACCCCAGAGCAAAAGTAGGCAGGCCCTCGCCATTCTTTTCCATTATAAAAGTTAGTTTGGTTATTGGAAAAAAGAAAAAGGAAGATGACATTTATAGAAAAGACTGCTCAGCATAAAAATGAAATGTTGTTCTAAGAGTCTTCCGTTTCTTCTAGTACAAGAGACTTTTTTTCATTAGCCATCAGAAGGGCACAGTATCAGAGATGTTGAAAAACTTCATGCCCAGTTGGGCTGTTAAGGGTTAATTTCTACTAAGGCTGAGCAGTATAGAGAATAGTAAACATGGGATATGCAAATAATCACAGACTGTAAATCTAGATGGTTATTTTTTACAAACTGCGAAAAATCATCATAAAAATGTCAAACTGCGGTTGAAAACAACAGCATTTGAGAAGCAGAGGGAAGGCATTTATGCTTATTTGTTGTTTAAGTGACTGCATATGTGCTTTCATATTCTGATTTATTTCCCTAGTCTGCAAGCTATTTCTGTGCTCAACTCTGCTTAATAATGTCTAACTGGGTTTCTTTCTTCTTGGTTTCGTTCACCAAATGTGCTTACCCTGATGGAGCCTCAGTCAGAAACAGCAAGAATTCCTCTGCACCCTTCAGCGTCCACCAAAAGCCCTACATCCCCCAGAAAACTCCTCCTCACGCTGCCATCTCCGCGGAGAACATCCTCGTGACCGTGGTACCCAGGCCGCTCCAGGGGGCTTTATCCGTGCGGCGTGGAGGAGGGCAGGTTCCCCAGACGGAGAAGGCACAGTCTCCTTCCCAACGCGTCCACACTGGTGTTGAAGTTCTTCCACACTAGTGAAGATGCTGAAATGGTCTAAGATATTAGTAGTCATCTAGGGCATCCCAAATATGCTTACCGAAGGAAAAGTAAGAGGACCCTGTCAAATGCCAAGAGTCCTCTTTCCTCGCTACCGTAAGCCAAGAAGCAGGCAGACAGGGATACATTACAGTGACGTCTCAGCGAGCTCGAGAGATGGGGCAGGGGAGAGGCTCTGGAGACAGAGCGGCCCGCGCCGGCCGGGTGGGAAGGGGTGGATGCCCCCGAGCTCCAGGCAGCGGAGCCCAGAGAGGAGGGGGGCTGTGTGCCAGTGCTCACAGCCTCCAAGAGACCAAAGAACTCTGGGTGTTTATGTGAAAGCTTTAAATATGAAAATGCTGGCTCGAACCTGTCTAAAATACTTTGTGACTCAAACAAAGCAGGCCCCACGTGGCACGAAGAGATGTACCCTCTTCCTTAGAGGCATGGACAAGAAATCATCTAGGCAGCATCCCTGTCGTTCACATTGGACCTGAAGTCCGGAGACGGGAAAGGCTTACCCGGAGGCAACTCTAGATAAGCTTACGCATGATCTCGTAGCTTCAATCCAGGACTCGCCCAAAGACGAAGAAGAGGTCCAGGTACACCCGCGGGCTTATTCTGCAGAGTGTGCAGACTCTGCCCTCAGACTGACAAAATGCCTCGTGGGAACACTTTGGAAGTTAAAACACACACACACACACACACACACCCCTTGGATTTATTTTGTTAATAGAACAAAAACATTACAATGTATTTAATGGGACTAAAACATTATTTTTCTCACATAGGCATTTACAGTGTATTATAATTTGTTGCCATTCTATTTGAGGATGTATCCATTTTAAACAAGAACCCTGGACCATGGATGTGTTGTGGGTCTCTCTTGATCTAGGAGCAAAGAACACACCTTTGATGCTTACGTTTTCTTCATCTGTGAAATGGGTACGGTGTAATCCCCCCCACAACGTAGCGGTGAGAAATGAATGCGTAGCATGTTACTGTCAAACCCACCACATTCACCGAGAGAGAATTCATATTTCACACATAAAAAAATTGATAATGTGCTCTCATCCAAAAAAAGAAAAACAGAAAATTGTTTTTTCTCCCACAGTGTGGGCTGGTGCAGAAGATATAACTCTCACCGTTTTATTCCAGTGGAAGCTTCATTTCCATAAAAAGAAAGTCATAATTCAATCCTTATTCTTAAAAGAATTAACTTCAATTGCTCATAATTGGTTTAAATGTTAATGTTTGCATAATGCATGATTTCTTTATTAAAAGGCCACGGCAGAACACACATTATCCTATTTCAAAAGAAGCCTCAGGAAAAATCTTTCCTGTAGCCTCAGATGATTTAAAATTGATCTCCTGTAGCTTGGCCTACTTTTATAATCTTAACAGCAGACAAAATAGTTCCTTTCAATTTTAAGTCAAACTGTTTTGAGGACACAGGTTGAGTTATGTGCTATTTTCAGAGTGTACTCATGGGTTTATTTTATCTTTCTCTGGTAATCCTACTCTAGAGTGGATAAAAGACAGTACAACATTTATTTCAGATTCAGTTATGTGCCGGAAGCCTTGATTTTCCCAGTGACCAAACCTGTATCCTAAGCAGGTGTGTTTGCCATGGTGCACACTCCTGTGTGCCCACCTGGAGTTAACTGCACCATAGACAGGAACTCACAATCATGAGGGAGACCAAGCCCATCTGGGGAGGGGGGCCCTGGAATCACGGTGTCCATCAGAGGAAAGTGCATCTGCTTGCCCAGGACGTTTCGTCTGAGCACCTGGTGTTGATCCCCGTGCTAGAATATAGCGTGGAAATCAGAAGATAGCTCGACCACAGCCCTGCCCTCCTGGTGCTCGTCATCTGCGAGGGACATGCGTGGGAAGGAAGAAGCACTGTCCGAGGCAGACACAGAGCACGGGGATGTGAGAGGGAAGAGTGGGCGGGCACTCTCCCCTGGGGAGGGGGAGCCCCAGCTCTCCCATGGAAAACGCGCCTGGAGATTTGGAACGGGTGGATTTGAGTTGGGTCTTGAAGGATGTTCTTGTCAAGAAGGAAATGAAGTTCATTTTTCGTTGATGGGAAACAGGGAGGAACTCCTCCTTCAATCCGATGATGCTCGACACAGAAGCATCCTTCCCCAGGGGGAAGCAGGAGGGTTCTTCTGGGCTGACTCGGCAGCCAGAGCAGCCTGCAAAGTGGATGGCGGAAAAGGAAGGGCCCAGTCCCACCTTCCGACCAGAGGTTACTGCCCGTGATTCATCCTGAGTACGCCCCCCCCCAATTGCCAAGGGTTCCAGGAGTATCTTAGGATGATGGACTTTGAGAAATTTAGAACTTTTACTTAGGTTCAAGTACACTCACAAAACCAAAAAACCCAAATATTTAAGAGCTCTGAGCAGTGAATACAGCTGACAGCTTATGATGAGGGGACCCAGGTGGGGCATTACGGGATCCACTGCCTCGGTCACAGCCACCCGGTGGCTGGCCCCCTTTCAAACGGTTATAACAATGGTTTTAAAAAAGGGTTTTTTGTTTTGTTTTGGTTTTTTTTTTTTTTGCCAACTTAAATATTTACAATTTTAGAGATAGAAATAAAAGAATTAATGTATGCATGTAATTGATTTACTATCATGTGTATTTTTTAATAGATTTTTTTTAAGATTTTATTTATTTATTTGAGAGAGAGACAGAGAGAGCACGCAAGCATGAGCAGGGGAGCAGCAGAGGGAGGGAGAGAAGCAGAATCCAGGCTGAGTGGGGACCCTGACTCCAGGCTCGATCCCAGGACCCCAAGATCACGACCTGAGCCAAAGTCAGACGCTTCACTGACTGAGCCCCCCAGGTGCCCCAGTATCATGTGTATTTTAAGAGCCTCGTCTCTATCAATACTTGTGTATTTGCACTCACGTTTCATGAATCAATTTAACCCACATTCTCTCCAAGTATCTTTGAAGTCAGTATCTTTTACATCACTTTTGGACTCATCTAATCGGGTGTTCAGAATATATTACTCTTACTCTTTGGTAATTTGTGGAAACAGCCCTCTGTGTAAATCTATTCTGGAAAGATCGTTCGCAGCCACAGATACCCATCTTCATTACATTATATTTTATCTCACCTTGAATGATTGTACTTACGAGGTCAAACTCCCAGGGATAGTCACAAAATCCATATTGAACGACTCTGCCTTTGTTTTTCTTTTTCTTTTTCTTTTTCACTGATAGGGTCAGCGGACCCACATAAGCTTCTAAAAACACCCCTGAGTGAGGTCATTTTGGATTTATGCGTCTCCTCAACCACCATAAGAAATGCGTTCTCAGGGGCACTGTGGGAGAACCTGACCTTACATTTGTTCATATAGGATGGTCCCAGTACCATCACCTCACAACAGATACTGACACACGAGCGTGTTCCCAGATGCCGACCGAGAGTCTCCGATCCAAGCCAGCCAATTTCATCTCCGATGTTCGTTCACCTCCGATATCCCGCAACCAGGGTCTGGACATGGAAAGCTTACACACACAGGGTCTCTATGATCAGGATGCTCTCCTCCAGTTTCCTTAAAGGCTGCACACTCGCAGGCACTGTGAGTCCCCATGGGAAGGCATTTCCATTTCCATGAGCACAGACAGATTTACTGTGGCAAATCTGCTGTGTTATCAGAGTTACCTCCAGGTGCAAAAGCCAACGGGGGCAGAACCCGAGAGCCCTGGGGACTTCTGGAACTCACTCTCATTTTCTCTCCTTCCCCATCTGCTAAGATGCCCACCGTAATCCTTGAGCCCCTTAGGGCATGTCTAACTCTTGCTTTGCACAAACGGGAAGAAGTGCCCCATTTTGACCCTGCCTATTCATGTCTTTCTACTCCTCTGCACTTCCTGATGCCCATCCAGCCCTGCCTTCCTGCCCCATCCAAGCTCCCTCCCATGGCCAGTGCACAGACTCACTTGTGGTGTCGGTGATATTTGCTTAGTTGGCTAATCATGCCGAAGCAGGAGATGCAAAGGTAGGTTCAATGAATGCTGACTTTTGTGCTTTGTGCTTTGTGCTTAAGAGTGGTGGCTGAAATGAGGCAGAGGCCACTATGCATTCATTCTCCCCTCCACGCAGCCCCAAAGCATCTGCCACCTTAAAGGGAATTCCCCAGCTGCAAGATACCCACAACTTCTAAGTGCATTTCTCCATTTTACGAAGCTGTTAACTCCTGTCCCTGCCACCAAGCCCTACTCAAATCCTAACCAACCAGATAATTCTTCAGCATTAATTCCAGAAAGGGTTTTACAGAGAGAAATCCAACTCAGACACCAGGGGAAATGGTCCCAGGGACCAAGGATAATGAGGGAGACTTCCCTTGTGCTCAAATAAAAGTGACATCATATTATTATTAATTAATGAAGGGGGAACCGAAAACCCGCTCCGTCATCAAGTTGAAGTGTCTTTAGAGGTTAAAAATAGAGCTTCGCCTGCATTAACTCCACGGGTCAAGCCAATAGCTGCATTATCATAAAGGTAATTTTTTGTAGGGTGTAGCTGCTCTCAGATTCAAGTGTGAGCTCAAGAAAATACAATTTTAATTTTGGTGGATAATTGTACTCAGAATCAGATGTTCTGTTTTGTTGTTGGGTTTTTTTTAAGTCTTATTTTTTAAGTCTTATTTTCTTATTTTAAGCAGATTCTTAACTTGGAAGCAGGAGCGAAGCAGGAATGTGAAATCTGAAATGATGTTCAGGTGCTTATTGATTTAAACTCAGGATAGTTGGTTGGCAGGTGCTTCCTTGGCATTGATCTTGGAGATGTCATACGAACAGGTCCTGCAGTATAAAACAACTTTATTTTCACTGTCCACTTTGAGGAGAACAATCGTATAAATTTCCTACTCATGTATGGCCATATGTAATACTTAATTCATTTTCAAAACACAGAGGTCACTCGATCAAATACAAAGTTAAAATATTACCTCCCTATACATGTAAAAATTCTGGGAGTAGGAAATTTTCTCATAACTCATTCCTGAGACCAACTTAGTATATATCATCACATGCTATGGTATCCACACATTCAAACTGTGTTTTTAAAGAATTCAACCTTTATAATTTGAAGAAAACTCAAGTCAGGTATTCAAGGAGGTATTTTATATATTTTGTATTTTTCTAAATGCTAGAATTCAAGCATTCATTTAAATAAAATGTCAGTCATTCAATCCTAAGAAAAAGAATCAGAAGCCAAGAAATACAGATAAAATTCAGATCGATTTTGATCTAGCTTTCATAGAGGTTCTGATATGTTCTAAGTGGTGTGTATCAACTTTGCAAGTGGCAAAGTTGAAATAAATACATGATGGAAACAATGTTAAATGGAAGCTTAGCAGTTAAAGAAGATAGTAGAGTTTGTATTTTGATTACCTGGGTCTATTTCTAGCACAAAGCACAGATGTCATGCTTATTGTTGATTGAATGGATGAATGATAGACAGATACCAAATTATATGGGTAAAAACAGATGAAATGAGAACAAAATTTGGACACAAATGAGAAGACAGCCCGTGGTGGGTAAATACTGAGGACACAGGCTCTAATCCTGGTTCTGCAATTAACTGATCACATGATGTTGGGAAATGTCACAGTCTGAGTGTCAGTTAAACCCTCTATAAAACCGGGGAGCAGTCTGCGAGCCCTGTGAGGCTCTGGTTATCGTTCATGTTGTGATGCCCCAGGGTGGTGTTGGATGCGTAAATACACACAGAAGAGTCTGAGTTGACGCTGTGAGTCAGGAGCCCCCTTTTAGCTCAATTCCTTTTGTTTTTACCAAAAGTTAGAACAAAGAGGGAGTAGGTTGCTCAACTAGATTTTGAGATTCCCACTGCTCATGGGATGGATTAAGGAAGCATCAATGGGGCACCATTTGTATACAAAAGACAATGGATACAGCCCCAGGGTTCAAGGGCAATATGGTAGCTGATGCTCATTGTTTAGGGCACATTAATGAGTATGAATGACCCTGGTTTCACGGAGATAAGACTAGTAGTGATAAAGACACATCCATTCCTTCATTCACCTATCAATTTATACAAGAGTTAATTCCCACTCTGCCTGGCATTGTGCTGGGTACTGGAGAGAAGGAAGGAAGGAAGAAAGGAAGGGAGGAAGAAGGAAGGAAGGGTGGAAGAAGGAAGGAAGAAAGAAAGGAAGGAAGGGAGGGAGGAAGAGAGGGAAGGAGGAAGAAGGAAGGAAGGAAGGAAGGATGGAAGGAAGGATAGAAGGAAGGAAGGGAGAAGGAAGGAAGGGAGAAGGAAAGGAAGGAAGAAAGGGAGGAAGGGATGAAGAATGAAGGGAGGAAGAAGGAAGGAAGGAAGGATCTAATGGAGAAGAAAGTAAAGAATAGTTTCTGGTGCCGATAGCAAGAGAGGGGAGCAGGGACAGAGACAGGAATATGAGCGCAGCAGGTGTCTTACTCACCTTGGCAAGGTGGGGTGGGGGGTATGAGGAACATCACAAAAGATTTCTCAGGTCCCGAGGACCGAAGTGAGCCCTGAGCCGGGTTTAGGCTGATGAAATCATAAAATGAGTTTGAAGGAAAACTACCAGTACAAAGAGACCTATAAATGATAAAAATGATGGCATTTTCATTAAGAGCATTAAAACAGCTATAAATATGTTCAACATACTCAAAGACTTAAAGGAAGATATGAACGGAGTGAGAAGAAAAAAAATGAAAGATATACACTAAACTGCTTTATATTGCCCCAAAGGTCGTGGCAGCTCTGTTTTTGCTGATGTTTGCTTGTTTGTCAGTTAAAAATAGACATTTTCTCTCTGTGCTCCATTTTTTAAAATCTTTCTCTTTGGGTCATGGGTGTCATTTTTGATTACTAATGAAAACTAACCCTCTTCTTCAGTGTGGACACAGTTGCTAATCTCCTCCATTGAAATGTTTGGTTGGATATTATATATTTAATTTCTAAATGTGACTGGAGTCCAAAAAGGAGCGTACAGAGATGAGAATCCAAAAATCACTGGAGACATAAAGGCCGAAAATTTTCCAAACGTTATGAAAACTACAAAGCACAGATCCCAAAAGACAAATAAATCCAAAGCAGAAGAAACGAGAAGAAAACTTACATCGGCACCTGTTATGATAAAAGTTCTGAAAACAACTGACAAAGAATGAATCTTAAAAGTAACAACAACAAAACCCACAACACATTGTGTAGGGTGGAATAAATTTAAGAAACATTTTCCATCTGAAATCACACAGCCCAGAAGGCCATAGAATAATGCCTTTAAAGTGCTGAACAACTATTAACCTAGAATTGTATGTACAGTGAAAATGTTTTTCAAAAAATAAAGGCAAAACTGTGACTTTTCAGACAAGCAAAGGCTGAGATCATCCACGAGCAACAGATGGGAACTATTCTCAAGGCTGATTCTTTAGGCAGGAAGATCTACATAAAAGAATTAAATGTCCTAGAAAGAGAAATTATGTGAGTAAATAGAAATATTTTTTTCTCATTAAGTTAAAGTGTAAATAAGATTCATGTATTGCGAGGTTTCAAATCTGTGTAGAAGTACAATGTCTGATAAAAATACCACAAAAGGGCGCCTGGGTGGCTCAGATGGTTAAGCGTCTGCCTTCGGCTCAGGTCATGATCTCAGGGTCCTGGGATCGAGTCCCGCATCGGGCTCCCTGCTCCTTGGGAGCCTGCTTCTCCCTCTGCCTCTCTCTCTCTGTCTCTAATGAATAAATAAATAAATAAAAAATCTTTAAAAAAAAAATACCACAAAAGATGAGACAGAGAAGCAGAAATATTCTCTTGTTCAGACATAGGTCACATGATCTAATAGGATTTGAAAGTAGGCGGAGACGAGTTACAATGATCTGTATAAATCTTGCAACACTTTCTTCTTTTTTCAAAATTGTTTTTGTGCTTTTTATCTTCAGGCGGACCAACAGCGTCATGGGTCAATTTCAGAAACGTGCTACTGAGCCAAGTTTCAGGCTAACACGTTACTGTGTTAATTGAGTCTCCAGGAGGCAGACGTGAAGATGGGGGTAGGCAGTGCGAGAGGTGAATTCGGGAAAAATCCTTATGAAGAACAGAGCAGTATAAGCGGGCCTAGATAGAAAGCTCCTTCCTACTTTGATACAAGTTTGAATCCTAGGACAGGCGTGAGGAAGGAGGGAGTATCCTGTAGTAAGAGACTCCAACTGTAATCCAATTCTAAGAAAAGTTCTTCCAGGTTGGTGGTGGGTCTCGAGATAAAATGCCCTGTGATTAGAGTCCCAAGGGGTGGGGGGCGATGTGGTACAGCACTAGAATCCTCACCGTGCTCATTTCTGGCTGGGGGGCAGGCTGGGGGAAACGTGGCCTCAGTGCGACGGGGAATCAGGTGGGCCAGCTCCTGGGGAGGAGAGCTAAGCAGTGCGTTTCAATGTCTGCCACAAGCATGCACTACGGGATTCTGTTTGCAGGAAGTATCAGAGAAGGAGAGCTAATTTTTAGTGAAAGAAGAGGTTCGGTTTGGCTTCCGTGTTGACACCGGGGTAGCTGGAACCTAAGAACCATGCCAAAATGACCACGAGGAAGTGAGATCTCAAGAATTTGGATGCACTATGCCAGGGGCTGTGGACAGGCACAGGCCCTAAGACTGCCCATTACAGTTGGGCAGGTTGCGCACTCCAAAACTCCAGGGGCTGTCATTCGTGTTCATGGTCATCACAGAATTCTCCGCTTGTCATGGCAACTTTCCAGCAGATTGCAGCAAAGTGCCTTAAGGAAGCGGTGGCTCTGTCTGATTCATACTTAAATGCGCCATGCTACAAATGGGAAATCAAGTGAGATATAGATTTGATAATAAATATTATCAAAAATTCTACATATTTTAAAATAAATACTTTAAGGACACGAAGTCTTGCTGTACAGAGTGGCGGTATCTGGAAAAATATCTTGGAAAAGATTAATGGTGTCCCCCACCACCCCCAGAGAGTGGATTTTGGAAGGGCTGACCATTGGCAATTTTCATTTTATATATTTATGCATAAGGTATATGTTACCTTTATCATGAAAAAGTTAAAATACCTATACACTTTATAAGTACTTACTTAACTGGGTTTCGTATTTGAAACGCACACTCTAGGCTAGAGCGTTTCAAAGATCGGAAGGCATAGACGTTGTGTAAGTGAGTTCATAAAATCAAGTGATGTTTTCGGGTGCTTCTGCTGTGTACCTTTTGAGGATCTCCAAATCTGGAGCAGATTTATGTGGCTTGCCTCTGCAAAGCCAAGCTATGCATTCTCTCCTTAATGCTTAGAAACTTCTTGTCCACATGCACCAAGGGGATGATGCCATCTTTTCTCCCTCTTCTCATTTTCAGGCGATGACTCTTGCTAGGATGAATCCTGTTCCTTGGCAATTTTATATAAGGATATGCAGCAAATTAAGTGGAAGGGTGTCTGATGATGAATACCACATGGTTTTCACATCCAACTCCTCTCAAGAACTGGCTTTTATTAGCTGAAAAAAAAAGGAAGCCCGTCGTAAATCAAACCCGTGCTCAGATTTCCCATTACAATCTAACAAGTGAAATTCAGTTAAATGATATGTCACCAGGGTTCCCGCAAGGAAAAGTTTATGCTGCATTTTGAAATTGATTCTCCAGACCCTTCCAGAACCCACCTTAAAAGCAAGATAATGGAAACAAATTGTTTTGAGTCCAACTTCGGAAATGTAATTAAGGACAGCCTTGGGCAGCTGCGGCTTTCTGTGAGCAGCTCCAGGGCACATTCAAACAGGGTTTGGAGTTGCTTGCCGAATCTGTGAAACTTTTTTTTTTTTCCTCCTAAAGAGCTGTTTGTTCAAAGTCTTCGCCTTTTCAAAAAGGTTCCAAAGTTAACTAGGGAGGAAGGAAGGATGGATTTAGCTTTTGTTATATGTGGGACTTTTTTGTACTTTCAAAAAATAGTTTTGTTCTGTTTGGTACATAAACCAAGCGCACATAGGGGCGCCTGGGTGGCTCAGTCGGTTAAGCGACTGCCTTCGGCTCGGGTCATGATCCTGGAGTCCCGGGATCGAGTCCCGCGCCGGGCTCCCTGCTCGGCAGGGAGCCTGCTTCTCCCTCTGACCCTCCCCCCTCTCATGTGCTCTCTCTCATTCTCTCTCTCTCAAATAAATAAATAAAATCTTTAAAAAAAAACCAAGCGCACCTGCTTCTAACCTCTCGCAAATAAACAGGACCCGAGATAGAAATCTTTCTTCCATTAAGGAGATGGAGGATTTTTTTTTAAAAAAAAACTGCTTGAAATTGGGAAGAAAAAGTTATTGGCTACATTTTTTTTCCACAAGAGAAATGCAGAGAAAAAAAATGTCTTCCTTAAATATCTTGAATAGCTCTTGGAGGTAGCTATTGAATGTCTTGCACAATGTCAACCCAGCGAGGTGTGGGTGTGAGGCCACCTTATCAAATCTGTGCCACGCTGCTGAGTTTATGATTCATTGCCTTCCAGCAGATTGATGGGCACTGAATCTATCATTCGGGCAATAAACACAGAACGAATTAAATTACTGCGTTATTGGCTTTCCACTGGACTCGAAGGCAGCTCTGGGTGAGGGACACGGGGAGGGGGCACTGAACCTCGGGTCTTGGAAATACAGAATGTTTGAGTGTCACTTGGGAAAAATGTACGTCTGAGGGTTGCCCGATGGTGGCCTCTGGGCATGTGGAGGGAGAAGACCCCCACTGCTTTAGTTCTGCAAATAAAACAAAGCAAGCTCATTCATTCAATGGGCATTTATGGAGAGCCAGGACCAAGGATGAATTTTCTGGTTCATCAACTACTAGAGAATAAAGACAGCGCTAGAGATGTTTATAATACAATACATGACATGCTCTGCTGTGATTTGAGCTGGTGCTATGGGAGCTCAAGGGAGCATGCCGTGGTGGACCTCCAGGGACACCCTCACTGTAGCGGGGTCAGCTTTACACTTGAGGACGGTGCTCTGGACAGTGCAAAGCCCGTCAGGACCTGCCTGGGGTCTGGGCGAGGGACGGGGGTCTGGAGCGGAGGATGATGGTGGAGAGAAGCCCGCCGCTTTGCAGTAACACCGAGGACCCCAATGCCTTCATTTCAGCTTCCAGAACAGCATAAAAGAAAACTTCAGAGATGTAATATGCGTGAGTGTCTCCGCATGCTCAGAAATAAGTGCAATTGGGTAAAGGTGCCGCCCCGCTCCCACCTGTCCTGCACGTGGAGGCGTCTGGTGGACACTTTTCGGTCACCTTGCCCTGACCGGGAACACATTGGCCTGAGACGTGTCTGCATCTGAAACTAATTCCTTCCCACTCCAGTTCCAGGAAAACCTCTTTTACTGATCATCTGGTCCATCCCCATGGAATCAGCACGAACTTCTCTCCTGACCTCTGCCCATCCTGTTGTTCCTTCCCTGATTAGCAGCCACTTCACGTCCAGGTGCCCCTTCGGGTAAGAAATCCCCCCTGGACAGCGGCTGCCCCCTCCAAGCAGCCAGAACTGGCCGCTCAGTGTCCACCCGATGCCTCGCTGGGTTAGCAGAATCCCTGTCGTGTGGTTTGCTCACCTCACTCCTGGCTGTCCCCCCCCCCCCCAGAGAAGCACGGTGCGGCCTCTTTCTCTGTCATTTGTCACTTTTCTCAAGGTCTCAGGGGAAATCCCTGACCTAGCACATCCTGCTTCTGTCTGCGACGCCTCACAGGCGCTCGTCCTCCAAGGACGCCAACTGCCTGCTAATCGGGGCTCCCTGCCCACGGCCACGTCCTCCCCTGTGCTTCTTCTCCTTTGAGAAAAACAACACCCACGCGGCACCTCCTGCTTTCTCCTCGCCCCCGTTCCTCCACCACATCCTCCTTCCTGGGTCTCGAAGATGAGCTCTGGGGGAGACTCCTTTCCTCTCACGCTTAGATCTTCACGTCTAGCAAAATTATGCCCCCCCACCGAAAATTCTCACCAGGTGACCTTGTGCTTTACCCTTTTCTATGCTAAGATATTCCAGTTACATTAATTTTCCTGTTTTGCCCCTTTTCTGAATCTGCATCAGGACCAAACAGGGATTAAGAGACTCACTGACTTGGATGAAAAAGCATCTCGTCAGCTCTTCCTTGTTTCCTGAGCCGGAAACTGGGAGGCATGGAGATGCTCCGTGAGTGGCCCTCGGTCACACCGTGATTTAGTGGCAGAGTGGGGACTAGAATCAGGTCCACGGGCTGTGTGTCGTGTTGAACCTGCAGCCCACCACCTTATTTACTGGGGGCCAAAGCTTTCCCGGGAGGCAGACGTTTCCCCACCCCACTCGGGATGGGGGTGGTTTGGTCACCCTCGTTCTGCACAAGCTTGTGGGGCGTCACCCTGTAGCTGCATCGAGGCCGGACCGTGAGCTTCCACAGGTCACCGCCGCCTTATTGAGCGGACAACACTAGAACAGTCCTATCACCCGCCTTTCTAACACTATGGCTGCAGTTATCTCTCTGCTCATTTTTCAGCCCGATTACTGCCACGCTTTCTAACCGCTGAAGGGAGATTCCTAAAATATAAATATGCTCCCTGGGGAGGACATTATAAAAATCCATCCACTTGGTAGCCTCGGGTTAAAGCTCGTCCTGTAACAGCTCCCAAAGGCCCTCATGGTCAGGGTTCTGCCACAGCTCCTGTCCTCCAGCCCACCGATCATTGGACCTGTTGCTCTGAATCCTGCCTCTCTCTGCCTGGAACACCCTTTACACTCCACCTGCTCCTTACCCCCACCTGGCTCACCTCTCCCGGCTCTCACAGCCTCCAGTCCTAACTAATGGCCCTTAGGAGGTCTGGCTACAGTTGCCCCCACCATAGACCCAGGGCTGGCACCTGACTCAGGATCGATCGATCAAAATACCTCGTCTCTCTGGCCATTGTGATTGGCTCAGGCCAGGGGCACAGACGGAGCCAAGCTGGGCTTTGAGACCTTCAGTGTTAGAATCATTGGCACAAGGAGCTGTCTCTATCTTGGTGAGGCTATGTGTATGACCCTGGCAGTTGGGGGCCTCTGGGGTCCCCAGTGGAGACCGTTTGCCTGGAAGCAAGGCCAATTCAGATCGAAGCAGAGGTAAGTAGGGACAAGGAGGTCACAGCCTGATGATATCATTTGAGCCAGTTTCTTAAGCCCTGGGAGTTCCCAAAAATATGAATCAGCCAATCTCCTTTTCCATATCCGACGGTTCATCCGTGGACCTGTCTGACTGCCCTCTTGTGAATTTAAGTGGACTAACCTCGAAGTCCAAACTAGGCTCTTTGGGACAAGCCTCTTGCAGAGCAGGGACGGCCGCCCTATTCCTCTCGGACCTAAATCCCATTCCCCGCATAGTGGGTGGGAGTCTCAGTCACTGGAAAATATTTGGGATCCTCCACTCGGGGTCTGCCCCCGCCTCCGGCAATCAAGAAATGACAAGTGAACTGACCCCACGCATTTGCCTTAAACAAAATGATGGTTGATCACTGGTCAACGTCCACCATGGCACGCAACCCAGAATCCCCCGGAGAAACCAGGCACTCGTCGGACACAGACCTCGGAGTTTGGTTTCAGTCAGTTGATTTTTCTCTTCCAAGCCTTCATGCTTTGGCAGGGTGATGGGACCGCACCACCTGGATAGCCACACCCCAAACATACTCTTAAGAACAGCCTGTGTGATGCAGAGAAAATAAATGTATTACTCATCGTTTTGTGGCTATTCTAGGCTTTGAACGTACAGTGCATAAATTTGAACATTTTTAATTACAGTGCACAGCCTAGTGATTTCATACTTACATTACAAATTCCTAGAGATGGCGTGAAGCCTGTCAGCTTCCACGGCAGCCATTGCCACGAGACAGAGAGTTCTGCTCCACATGTGGTTGCTTCCATGGCAACCGGTCCTTCCCCCATCCTGCTTTGAGGCTGCAGGGAAGAGAAGTCCTCCAGCATGGGAGGTCTGGCAAGGCTCCTTCCGTTACATTACGTGCTCCTTCCTAAAGGAGCCGACTGATCTGCGCTGGTGACGCCTCCCACTGGCAGACGGGGAAACCGAGGCTGCAAGGTGCCGGCACCATGCACAAGGTCACAGGGCTGGAAATAAAAGATAGGAGGCGTGTTACTAGGTCATGTCACTGCAGCTCAGCCCTCGCTGAAACCCTTCCTTTTTTAGTCTGCTGTACAGCGGCCCCTGGTTTATCAGAGCATCTTCACTCAGGGAAGAAGGTGGTGCAGACTTTTCCCCAGCAGACACATTGTTTCCCTTACAACAATCCCTGCTGCAAAAACAAAACCAAGAAGCATGTGGGGTGTGAGTGATCCACACCCCAGTATTTCACCAGTGAATCTTCCTTTTCCTCAATTAGCTAAGTCTAATAGAGTCCTTTCAGAAAGTTCCAGTTTAAGATGCTGATGTTTCCACTTAGATCACAGAGAAGAGGATCTGGAGAGGTCATGCAGGTCAGCCACCCCGTTACAAAGATTACTAAAGGAGCAGTACGTGGTCATAAAAATTTACCTCCATCTGGTTAGCCGGAGGGAAAATTGTTATTGTCTTCCGAGGTATTTTTCATCAGAAATTTGAGAGGTGAAGTGAAATGCAGTTGTTACTATGTTTTTGATTATGGTTTTCAACCCCCAAAAGAACAATTCAGAATCACCAAAATGTGAAAAGCTGAGGACTTATTTGTAAATCATGTCACGTTTGCAGAGAAATTAACATTTAGATTTTGCAAAATAAAAAAAAAAAGAAGCCTCAGATGTTTGGTATTGGGAGGCAGTTTTCGCAGTTCTTGAGACCAAAGTGTATTTATTACAATTCTCTTGATTTCAAAGATAAGATGCAACTTTAATAAAACGTGAATCAGAAAACGCTAAGAAAAAAAAAAAAGCAGGGTCAGAACTCGATATCGGGCATGTGCACAGCTGACCCTGCCTCCCACCTGAAATGCAGCCCTTAGAAGCCACATAAGTACATGACTTTTTTACTTTTATCGTCTGAAAAATGGGGATGCCGGTGACCTCCTTGCAGGCTGCTGTGAGCAAGATAGGAGGAGTAAGGAATGTGCCCCGGGACAGAGGGGCAGGTGCTGGGGGCAGACGTTCTCGCCTCTTACCTTGCTTATTGCTTCCAGCTTATTTGCCAGGAAATTATAAGACGTGGGGAGTTGGTAACAGGACTAGGTTAACACCTGTTTGCACCCTTGTACCAGATCCTGTTCTAAGCACGCTACAAACATTTGCACATTTCTAACCCATAGGTCTGGATAGGGTGGCTTCTGTTGACCTGCCAGTCTCGCTGGTCTGGAAGAGAAAGCTGCCCTGAGCGAAATGAGGGACCGGAAAAGATACAGGAGACAGGAACGAGAATAAATCCTAGACGGCAGAGCCAGGCACGTACTTGTCCATTTTCTGCATTAGTGAGGACCCCCCAAACCCCACCCGCCACCACGAGGAGCCAGTGCCTGAAACACCCTGTCACAGCTCCCAAAATGCCCAAACACACGTGGAGGAATCTGTTTTAAATGTTTACATCAGTGGTAAAGGTGTGAGGGGCCCAAGCGCCCTAAGAAATGGGCTGGAACGAGCCTCAGACAAGACAGCAAACAAATACCCCACCCCCTCCTGCGGCCAGGCTCTCTGGCCGACCACCTTCAGAACCCAGGCTGGGTTCAGCTCTGCCCCACCTCCACCCATTCCTGCAGGACACCCACCTCCCTTCTGAGATGGAGACCAGGGAGCCCCCTGTTTGCACCAGACAGATGGAAATCCTGAGGCCAGAGGGGCCTGGAAATTCAGACCCAGAACATTGATTCAAGTTTGAAGATGGGCATTAACTTAACACATCAATAACAGCACAAATAGTCTCCAGCATGGCAAAAAAATCATGAAGACAAAGAGGAAGGAATAAGTTGAGCCCTGCCTACCACGCAGAGCGAGGGAGACCACTTTACAGAACATGCATAAATACTTGGTGTTTGCTTTGCATCCATTTACTGTGTCAACATTAAAAAAAAAAATGCCCGGAAGAATTGAAATCATTGTTGAGTGAACATCCATAAATCCACCACCGGGGTTCTACGGCTGTTAGCATCCTGCGTTTGCTTTTTTAAGTGTTTTTATTTTAATTGTTGGCTTTTTTTCTAAGCCTAGGTGAGGGGAAAAAAGAACATTCGCACATCAAATGTATCATTTCATGGATCCTTTGGCTTCAGACAAACCAAGAGTAACTATTTAAGTAGAGAAAGCTAATGCATTAAATAAAATGCATATAAACTAAAAATAATAAAACAGGAGAGGAATAATAAAACAGGAAATGGAAGAACAGGCAGGATTTGTATGGAGCAAGGCTGTGAGGTTAGGACATGAACCACCCAGGGTGGGGAAGAGTCCCAGACAAAGGAGACGCCACCTGACTCAGGGAGTGTTAGCTAATAAAAGTTTTAGCTTTTGCCTTTTTTTCCCCCTTCAGAAGTCTGTATAAAACTAAAATCGATGGTGCGTGTCCCTATGGTGTATTTCAGAAAATAACATGATTTATCTTCAGGCTCAGGATCCCATTCTTTTCCCAGGGCCTTGACTTGAGCAGGTGGATTCCAGCAGGACCTGGAATCTGCTGACGCGGGGGGACTGATGGGAAGCCGGCGGATCCGCACACCTGCCCGGGTGGTCCCTGTCACCAAGGGGACCAGGTGTGTCCTCTGGGGGACAGGGACTGGCACTGATCCAGCATGCATGGGGACTTCCCAAGCGTGGGGGGCTCTGTCTCTGATGCGGCAGAGGCAGGTCCCTGCGGTCCGCGCCGGGTTCTTGAGGACTGGAAGCCGTGCGGGGTGACGACCCCATCACAGGGCAGCCGTGGACGTCTACACCGTCGGCTGCTCCTCACGGTCCGCTGTTCCTTCTACGTCCTGTCTCGTGCAAACACGAGCATCAGTATCTGCATGACCTCAGCAAAAGGGTCTGTGGAGCAAAGAGCAGGGGGCTAAACAATATTTTTAGAATCGGAGGAAATCAGTATGCGGCCAAGCAGATGAATGGCACGTGCACGGTGAAATTTCCCTCACGGAGGTAGGTTTCCCGCGATTCCGAGGGAGGCATCTGCGGCCATTCACCCCGTTCATTCATTCATTCATCTGTGTATGGCCGGTCCTATCCTGCGATCCAGCTGTTTCTCCAACTTTATTCCCCCCAAGACCCCGAGGAAGAACCACGTATACCTAGAGCTCACCTTGTACAAAACATGCAAACGTTACAACAGACTGTCCATGATACATGCTGGTACCATCCCTTCTGTTCTACTTTGATGTCATGACATGTCACGGATGGCCTCCCAGTTTGGGAGTCACTACACCAGACTCTGAGCCCCCGGAAGCAGGGGCTGGGCGTGACAGGCGCGCACACACACACAGCTCCATTATCTGCCATGTAGCCGGACCACAAAAAGGGCTTATTGCCAGCATGAATACACGAATGACTCAGAGCCGGCATGTGCCTGGCCCGGGGTCAGGCACTGGGAATTACGTGATGATCAGTATAGACATGCCCCATTCCTAAGGGAGCGTATCAACTATAAACGATGATATAAAATACCATCACATAGTCAGTCAGCAAACCTCGAGCAACCAAACCGCCACTGGTTGTGTGAGATAGAAAGATGCTGAAATCAGCACTTGGTGAGTTGTACAGACTCCTGTCCAAAAAGTGTCCTCCACGGGCGTACCGGTAACTATTTCTGCTCTGTGGCCCTGCGTGGTCCTGGACCTTCATATCGTACGTCCTATGGGAGGTAGAGCTCTAAGATGACCCCGTGGACTCCCACCCAAGTGTCACCCTCACGATTGTGCTGCCTTCCGTGGCAAAGGGGATTTTGCAGGTGTAGCTGAGGATCCTAACCAGTTGACCTTAATAGGGGGATTATCAGGTGGGCCTAATCAAACCACAGAAACCCTGCAAAGGCAGAGCACGCCCTCCAGCGGCGGCAGGAGGAAGTCAGAGAGGATCTAAGCACAAGGAGGATTTAGTGTGTCCTTACTGGCCTCCACGATGGCGGGGACCCCCTCCATCAAGTGATGCGGGTGGCCTTTAGAGGCTGAGACTGGCCCCTGGCTGACAGCCGGCGAGGAAAATCCCATAGTTGCAAGAAACCGGATTCTGCCAGTGAACTGAATGGGCCTGGAAGTGCATTCTTCCCCAGAGCTGCAGAGAAGAGGTGGGCCCAGCAACACCTGGGGAGGTCCCCGGGAGAACCCCAGCATGGGACCCGGTGGAGCCCCCTGGACTCCTGGCCTGCAGGACTGTGTGATGGGTGGTGTTCACGGTGGGCTAGTTTGTGATGTGGCAGTAGGGAATGAATGCTCTTCTCCACTTTGCTCTTCTGACAGATGGATCCAGACTCTGGGGGGCCTGAGGCTCATAGAAGAGAAGTGCTTCTGTCGAAAAGAAGAACATGAGATTGTGGACACTGAGCCGGTGCAGGAACTGAGAAGGGGCCTTTGTGCTTTGTGTCCCATCCCAGAAACCCCTTTCCCGACCCTCAGGAAACACTGCTTCTCCCTTCCCTGGGGCCTCAACCTGCTGTTCCCTTCATCAAGAACATGCTGTTCCCTCGTCCTCTTAGCCTTGCTACCTACCCACCCCCCTCAGACCTCAGATGAGGCCTCGAGTCTTTAGACCAGCCTTCTCCTCCCTCCCCGTCTGGATCCAGGTCCTTGGACCTTCATCCCTGTCCTCCGCTGTCCTTGTCACCTCACAGTGTCACCCTTGTGGGTGTGACTTCGACTCCTGGCAAACACCCACCTCTCCCGTTGCCCGGAGCCATTCCTGGGAAATCGTTTGTATTTCTGGATGCTCATGTGTTGTTGTGGGAGATCATTGAGAAGACTTACTATTCCATATTAGTCAGTTCTCGCTGATTCCCTGGGAGCGTTGCAGGAAATTGGTGCAGGTGCGGTGAAAAATGTGCTTGGAGGTACGCGGAAACTCAAGGGCACAAACCACACAATGCACAAGTCAGTTGCGTTTTAGCTTTAATTTTTGCAAAGTGAACATTATGCATTTTCTCAATTACTTTGAGCACAGCCCCGAGCCTGGGGCTTTCTTGTTTACCTGTGGCTTTAGTCTTGGCTAAGTTGTTTGCAATGATTGTACTTGTCACTGGACCCTGGTCATTGTGATGATGGATTCACGGAAGACAATGTTGAGTTGACTTCATCCAGAGGCTAAGCACTTTTTTTCCAGTTTGAATTGAAAAGTGTTCATGGGAAATGGAGAAACATTTCTTCTCTTTGTGGTCAAACTGCAATGTCATTTGACCGAACCTGAGTCACCTAGAGAGGGAAACATCACGCTGACAGTGAACCGATGTCCCCGTCAGCTTGAGAAGGTAAGTGACCCCTGACTTGGGCAGTGTTGGGACCACACCGGACCACACACCGGTGGGGTGGGCGAGTGTCTGAGCATCATGCACCTGCCTCACCCAACTGCCCTGAGTAGATCGCACCTGAGGACAACGGGAGACAAGCTGGTGTGGATTTCCAGAAGCTCAGGGAGGTCTTCTTGTATGGAATTGTGTGTGGTGGTGGCCTGGAGCCAGAGCTCCCAGCTCAAATGCAGCCTTTGGCTTACCAGCTGGAAGATCTTAAGTTGAATCTTAAGCTCTGCCCTTCGACATCCTCCCTGGTAAAATACAGATGATGATCGTACCTACCTCACAGAGTTAAGGGAAGTACCTGAGCGAGTCCACGTCAACGATTAGAGACTAGCACGCAGGAAATTCTAGTCCCGATAATATTACTCTTCTCATGTTGTAATCAATTTTTCTAAAGCTTTAAAACCACTGTGGCCTTCATCACATGGATATAGACTTGCAGCGCTAAGGAGATTCTTTGCCCAAAGTCACTTTTTCCTTCTGCGATTGACCCATTTTTATCCACACGCGAGCAGATCCTTGCTGTCGGTGACACCATTCACCAGCAGTTGGGCGGCCCCCTGCGATGGCACTTTTCTAATGATGTTTGTAGCCTGGGGACCTCGGGAGGGTGTGTTTTTGATTTCTTGAGGCACTGCCTTCCTTCTCTGGGGCTGTGGTAACCCGGTACCACAACGTGGGGGGCTTGAAACATCTATCCTCTCCCAAGGGGAGCAGGGGGTTCCTCCGGGGAGCGCTGGGGGAATCTGCTCCCTGCTTCTCTTCCCGCTCGGGCGTTGCCAACGATCCTTGGCGCTCCGTGGCTCGGGTCCGCGCCATTCCCACGTCTGCCTGTTTCCACCTGGCCTTCTCCCTGTGTGTCCTCTCGCCTTCTAGGGACCCCAGTATCTCACCTCAAGTAAGCACAGCCGCAGAGACCCCATTTCCAAATGAGGTCACATTCGGAGCTTCCAGGGAGACACGGATTTGGGGGGAGGGAAGCTCTCAAGCCGGTAGGGCACCAGGGTCTCCATCTGGCACTCGAGCACAGACCTTAAAATAGATCCGAGCTAAGTCCCTGCCACAGACAGGAGGGGAGGTGCGCAGAGCTTACAGGTGACAGGCAGAGCGGCTCCGGAGCCGGGAGAAAGTGACATCCTTCTGACCCACCATGCTTGCAAAGGGGCCGGGCTGGGTCTATTTCAGCCCACTTATCACCATCCTCACCATCCTCCTCCGTGGGCCTGGAACTTCCCTGCGCAACCCTGGTCCCCTTCTGGGAGGTGTTTTTGCTGGGAGCGGGGTCTGCTAAGGGTCTTCGGCTGCCACCCCCTCCAAGGCGGTCAGTGCTGCAGAGAGCTGCCTTTCCCATGATCGTGCCCTGCCCAGTGCAAATGCCTGGCCGTCTCTGCCTCCCTGGAGATGCTCTTCTGGGTCATTCCATTCCATGCCTTGCCAACGGGTCAGTCAAGGCTGACTTGGCCAGTGGGTCTGCCCGGTGACCAGCATGTCCCCCAGCCCGAGCCCGTCTCCTTTCCCGCCCTTCCGCAGGGGAGAGTCCCAAGGGCATGCTTAATAAACATCCTCCGTGCTAAACGGCACTCGAGAGGCTTTTTCCAGGGAGCTGACCTGCAGCAGTCATCACGGCTGATGGGACCCCACATCAAGCTTCGGCTGTGGCCAGGCATGGTGCTAAGCCTGAGACCAGCATCACGTGTGTGTGCGTGTGCTCTTGAGGGCATTTGAGACACGAGAACGCGGAGCCTCGCAGAACCCAAGTGGATTCTTGGCTGCCTGTACATGGTTGAGCTGGGACTCCGAACCCAGCTCTGATGGTGGAAAACCCGCACCCTCTGGAAACAACACGCCATTGTGCTTGCTGACATGCAATGTCAGGTACGTTCACGGGCCTGACTGTGTGTAAAGTTAGAATATCGGAACTCGCAGGCCTGCCGGGCATGATAGGAGGAGGGCTGTTGGTATTCTTGTACATTCCAGACCTACCTTAACTACCTTAACCGTAAATGCACATCACCAAGTGAAGGAAGCCAATCCGAACGGGCTACCCACTGTATGATTCGAAATCTAGGACGTTCTGGAAAAGGCACAACTAAGGAGACTATAAAAAGGTCAGTGGTTGCCAGGGGCTGGGGTGGGGAGGGATGAGCAGATGGAACACAGGATTTTTAGGGCAGTGAAACTACCCTATGACACCATAATGACCATAATGGGGGACACAGGTCATTATACATTTGTGCAAACCCATAGAAAGCCCAACACCAAGAATGTCCACCCCGAACATAAATACGGACTCCGGGTGCTGAGGACGCATCAGGGTGGGGTCACCGTGGTAACAAATGTCCCCCTGGTGGGGATGTTGACAGTCGGGAGGCTGTGCACATGTGGGCATCAGGGGAACACGGGAAATCCCCATACCTTCCCCCCAGTGTTGCTGCGAACCTGATACCGCCCTAAAGAAATAGACTTAATAAACAATCAGTTGGCTACAGAGAGTTGTTAATAAAGGATATTATACATTTTACAGTTATTTACAAATTACGTGCTATGTGGCCCTTATATCAGTATAATTTATAATAAACTCTGGAGAGCCTGTTGTTAAATGTTTATCAATACACAACCAGCAAAGGTAGTATTTGGGGCATTTAATTAATCCTAATACCTGCATGCCTGGTTTGTTTTTAAAAAATCTTGGTAGAACAATAGCGCTAACATTCAATGCAATGCATATGTGTGCCCAGTGAATATTTGTGGAATGATTTTGTAAGTAAATGAAAAGCCAATTCATCATGCATTTCATCAGTTTAGGTACCCTCAGCCACTCAGCCACGCATCTCTCAGGTACTTATCCTTGCTGTCTGTAAGGCGATGCAAAGTCATAGTTTTGGCCTGAGGAGCTAGGCAGACAAAGAAATCAATAACTATTTGTAGACTAAAGCCAATTTTTCTGAAATAGAATTCTCTGGAATGCATTGACACATATCTCGTCCTTCCGTGACTCAAGCCCAGATGGTTTTTATGTAAACTATCCCGTTCTTCTGAAATGAAACATTCCGCCCTGTGAAATAAGAAGAGACCGCACACAGGAAGGTGCCACTCCACCCCTGCAGAGCCGCGGTCCGTCGTAGCCCAGGGCGGCCAGCACCCGAAAGGGACTCGGCATCACTGAGTCTGGCCCAACCCAGGGGACAGAGGGAGATGTGGGTCACACTCAGATGTGATGGGAACCCCGTGGTGGATGCTGTTGCCTTCCCAGTTATGCCACACTCTGGGAGGCTCTCAGCCTGGAACGGATGTGTCCTGAGCACCTCGCTCTGTCCCCCATGAACCTCCCTGCTCACGGACAGCAGCTTCAAGCTTCGAGCCTTTCCCCAGGAGAGGGGCTGGGGTGTGGCCGGGGAGGTCCCTTCGCCTGGCCACGTCTCGTGGCAGAGGTGAGGGCTGCCCTCTACGTGGCCCACACCGCCCTCTTCTTCAAAGCACGGGGACTCCCCTGCACTTGACCCTGGGAGCCCACAACCAGCCTCAGCAATGTTGCTGTTACCTCCCAGTCCCTGAGCTGTTCCTAGGTCTCAGTGGCCCCCACAGTGCTGACATCAGTCCCTTTGGAAACGTGCTTCCCTCCGATCCCCCTCATCTGAGAATTCTGGTGGAGACCCAAGCTACCGCGCTTGGTATTTGTGCCACTTTATGTCTGGTTTCCACTTACTTTGACCCTGTTAACAAATCTGGTATTTGCTCCCAAAAGTTATTGGAGGAGACTTTTCTTATTTCAAAGAGAAAAATTTAGTCGACTCATTGCAGTAACTTTTGCTCTCGAAACTTAATTATAGGATTGCTCACAACTTAGGCTCTTAAGGAGTTATATTCCATTTACCTTGTAACTGTCATTTCATCCACCAAATGATGCAGTGAAGCAGGATTATTATACAATTACATAATATATAATTATAGGAAAAGAATGATATATATATCATTATAGGAATCAGAATAATTACTCTCTATATATTAGTAGCAATACATAGTGTATAGTGATATATATTTAATACTAATATATAAGATAGTAGTGATATATCTGTAATATTTATATTTCATACTAGTATAAAGGATGGTAGTATATATATATAATATTTATATAAGCACATATGCATTAGCAAGCCCTCCATACCAGGTACAACCTTAGCATTGAATCTCCATGCTAGAGAAACCCACATCCACCTCAGGTACAGTGGAGAGAGAACCTGCCCAGGGCATCACTGTCCTGAGGCTCAGAAGCTCAACGTCACTGATTACATCCACCCCGCGTGCCTGCCCCCCAAGGATACATTGGCTGCCAGGTGTTCCAGGCTTCAGATGGAAGGCAGGTGACGGGCAGGGCAGCCTGAAGGAGACTTGGCCAGGGGCAGCCAGCGTCCTGCAGGTGGGGAGTCTGCCACCACGCATCGCCGTTCTTCAGGGCCTCCCCCCGCTTCTCCATCACAGACATGATCTGAGCTGGTTAAAAGTCCCATGATGGGCCGAGGGAATGCTTGTGAAGGTGGTGGGGAGGGGGGCGCTTTTGCCATGAAGAGCCCCTTTAACCACCAGTGGTATCAAAGGACCAGGTCTCTTGGCGGGAGGGCGTGACGTGGATGGGAAATACGGCTTCTGCACACAGATGTATCACGTGAAGAAGTGGATGCAGAAGATCATGATCTGTTTGGAGATCCCTCCCCCCGCCCCTCATTCTGAGCTCTTCATGACAAAATCACAGAAACCAGACCAGAGAAAGAATTAATTTGGGGTTTGGGTCTAAACCTGTATTTGCAATAAAAGTGACTCTTTCAACAATCAGAGTAAAAAAGCAAACGCATGTATGCACATGTATGCATACACATAATGAAAAATCCACTCCAGATTGAGTGATTTCATGAAGATGTTATTCTTTCGATAAAACGCTGACTTCAACATCTGAATTACAGAAGTGAGGGTTGAAAGATCTGAATCAGAAATGTTTTGCTCCCTGGGAAAGAGGGGCCTAAGGGCTGTGAATTTGCCCAGTTGGGGGCATGACTTCTAGCCAGATGACTTGGGTGCAGTTCGAGTTCTCCAGGTGCCCCCCTCCACTGCTGCACTGCCCCCCGGGGTCCTTGCTGTCTGTAGACGCGTCCTCCAGATGATAGCAGAGGAGTGCGGCCAGCAGGCGCGGGAGGGACCCAGGGAGGACAGAGGGCACTGGGATGTCCACACTGCTGTGCTCAGGAGCCCCAGCCTCCTGCAGCTCTGTCCCCAGCCAGGTATAAGAAGGAAGCAGCAGGGGCCTCTCCCTCCACTCCTCACTCCCTGTGTTAGCAACTCTCACCCTGCCCTTCCTTCCTAGCAGGAGGGATTTCATTGTGATTGGAAAAGCAAAAGCAAATCCATGCTCCGCAAAGGCTCAGTGTCAAATAACCGTCATTATTGATGGCTCAGGTTTTGATTGGTGTCAGGAATGGTGGGAAGTGGCTCCCAAAGCAATTCACAAGCTTGCGACTCTGGTACCCACAGGTGGGGGAGGGGCCCTGGGCCACAGTGGGTGTGGGTCCTATGATTTGGTGAATAAGATCAAGAGTTCCTGAAACACTGAAATAGGGGCTAAGGGCACAGGAAGCTGCAGATGCTGTCTTGCTGCTGGACTAGGGGAGTGTGTGGGTTTTGGTGAATCCATGGACCCCCAACTAAGTGTCTTCCATGAAGGCCGGATCATTTCACGGACAGAGTTGTCTCCTTAGACAAGTATGGCTCTATCTCACTTTGGAGGCAAGATCTGCTGCGTGGGGGCTCATCCTGGAGAAAAGTTGAACTGTCAGCATCTCAAAATGAAAGGCATTTCTGTAGGACCTCGGTCTTACCCAACACTCACATTCCTTAGTGGTTTGAACAAACAGGCAAACCAAGGATCAATGAATTAATTGCTTAAGTTAATGAGGGGATAGCCACTGTCTTTCATTCAACTTCAGACTTCTATTCAGGGGGAAAAAGCAATAACATTTTTAAAACAGAAAATTAAATCTGATCTATAGACAGGTCAGAAAAGGAAGAAATCCCATGTCTCTTCTAGTAATTATCACCACGGCTCTGTGTTCGTCAGATGCTGATTAAAAAGCTCGGGCACAGGAAAGTAGTTCCATTCAGAATCACAACCACCCAGAAACTTCACCAACCTCCTTTTGAACTGGATGATCCTGGGGGTTTTCGCACCAACTGTTTTGCCATTTTCAATAGGAGAGCTGCATCTGAGGTCCCTGATCGATCGAGTCAGATTAGAATCCTACATCCCCGCAAGTGTTTGTTCATTTGTTTACCCTTCTTGTTTTGTTTTCTAAGCCAGGTATTCAGGGGTTTAGGTCACGGCACACCTTACTTTACATCCTCATCGACTGGGGGGACCACCCCAACCCTCTGCCTTGCAATGCTTTCCCTTATCATAATCCCCAGCCTCATCATCCCCTCCCCACCTGAGGCCCCTTTCTGATGGATTTTTCAGGAATACCGTCCACTGTCCACTTTGACAGAATGCAGTGATGATGTTGGGGTATTATTCACCCCACGTCATGTTGTGATTCCGTCTTTATACTCAGGGCTCTGTTCTGAAGAGCTCCCCAGACTCCTATCAGCTCTTTGTATTCATTTCTTCAGCCAGTTTCAACTGATGAGTCCTGGCCCTTCAAACCTGTCCCCACCCAAAAGGCACAGAGAGACCTGCATGCCTGGTCTCGTTAATGGCTGAGGACGCTGAGGTTTTGATGCCATTAAGGTGCCTTCCGTGCAGAGGGAAGACTATGCATGGCTACTTGTTTCGCTTTTGTTCTTTTTAATATTCTACTTACTGAAGTAAACACTGCAAAAACCATATTTTTCCTAAAGCCTTGAAGTTCAACTGGAAATTTTTAATAGCCTATTTATAAATCTTGAGTATTTTATAACATTTTAAGAGGAAGTTTTAATAAGTTAGTAAATTAAATGCCTTTAAATATTTCAAAATATGTTCATAAATTTACGGTATTTGGCTTCTTTTTAAGCAATGTATATGCCTCATTAACATGGAAAGCTCTCTTAAATACTTAAACAGCCCTAGTAAATCTAATAAATAAACTTACAGAGAATGCTCAAGTTCTCCTAAATAGTCCAATCTTGTTTATACTTAGGTAAGTTATGTTACACTTTTCAACTTATAATTGGGATTCCAAAATTAATTTCCAAATTCCCTGTTTTAGTTGGAATCACAAGGCTAATCTCTTACGTAATGTGACAAATTATCTTAAATCTCAAAGCACTTTGCATACAAAATAATTCCCATTAATATTTACACTGAACACAAAAGTATTAGTAAACAGGCCCGATTTCCTTTACCATCACTATTTTTAATTATTAACCTTTCTGGATTTTACCCTCTCCAGCAAATTGAGCTTACAGTCCCAAACAAATTGAGTTTTGTCATCTCATAATAATTAGGATTTTCTCCCCAGTGGGCAGAGATTGCTTGTTGACAAAGTTTTTTGGCTGGAACAGTAGATCTGGAGCCCTAAAGCACCTGGCTGATTATTACTCTTACCACCCAGATGGCCTTGTTCAGGACTTTTCCTAGAATATCCATGAAAGTGAGGGTCTCCAAGTCTGCCCCCCATCCAAACAGGGGTCTTTTGTTATTCCATGTGAGTCTAAACACTCCCTCCATGTTGATTCATGATGATGATTGAATTCAACTCATGTATTTAAATAGTCCTCCATCCTGTTCTGCATTATTCTTCCTTATTCTTCCTGCCTGGCAGGGCCAATACTCTTCAATGTTGGGTTGCCTTCCACATGGATTCTGCCGCTTCTCACATTCCTCTATGTTTCATCTCTCCTTAAACGTCAGAGGCAATCCCAAAGACACGTGGGCTTGAAGCTTCTTCCACCCACCTCTCCCTCCCCAGGGACCAAGATGCTCTTATGCAATGTCCTCCTTTTAAAATTGTATTTGTTATTCTTTAATGTAGGTGCCACCTCTTGATGGGAAGGGTGTTCAAAGATTTGTGGACACAGCTTCCACCGGCCTAGTTGTGAGCACTGTAGGGGTTCAGAATGAGTGGGCCCAAGATGGGCCACTTTGGCATGTGGATTATTTGAAGTTGAAAACAATCAAGGCCCCAAAGACCTAGGAAGAAATGTTGACCTTTCCCCCTCACTGCCTAAAAGAATTTAGACAGAGAGCCTGCTCCAGAAAGAGAGCTATCACCAATATATCTGGCTTTTAATATGAACTAGGGAGGAACTTAGCAAAGTCTGTTAAAATTCCTCTCTGTTTCATTGTCTCTGAATGGCCCCAAAACATTTATTTACCAAGCATGTAATCTTTCTCATCTTCCTGTAAATTGCTTTCCTTTCTTTTCCTTTGGAGACCCAGACCCCTACTGTCTTCTCCTTAGTTCAGGATGATACCTATAACCCATTTTGCCTGACTGTTTTTGGAACCTCTCATGTACATGGGATTCCTGTAGGTATCTCATTAAATCTGATTTTTTCCTGTTAATCAGTCTCATGTCAATTTAATCCTTAGACTAGACAGAAGAAATCTGAAGGATAGAGAAAAATTTTTCTTCCCCAACACTCTCAATGGTTTCATCTTGCTGTAACTCTAGTACCATATCAAACCAGGAATTGACATAGGTACAACAGGTATATCTCATTACAGTCCATTTCTGTGTTAAATTTTATGTCCTAGAAACATAGTCTGTAGTTCTCACCACAAAGGATGCTCTCTGTTGCTCATTCTATCCCCTGCTCCTGGAATTCCCACCCACCCCAGGCCTATCACTCTCCCTTCACCTGAATCTGCGTCTGAGGACAGCTGTACCCAGCTGAAGGTGGGCGCCTCCTTCACGTTTCCATGGTACCCAGAGAGTATTTTATCCTGTCCTCACACACTGTGTGAGCACTATGTCTCTGTAATGTGGTGTACTGTAATGTAATGTTACTGTAACGTAAGAGCGATATAGGGTAAGAAATGAGTTGGGTCTCATTCACCTCTGAGCCCCTATCTCCTACCTGACATACTATGTGGCATAGAAGAAGCATCTGACAGATCTGTATCTATTTTGAAGAGAGACAACTGGGGTCTTAGATGAAATCATTCAAATCAAAATATCCCCCTTAATAGGCTTCAGAAGAACAACATCCTCAACTAGAGATAGAGCTTGGGAGAAAAAGCTGTGTTCTTGAATAAAATCTCCCACAAATAGCCAGCCTTTCAGCAACTAGTGTGTTTAGGTCAGAGAGACCAAGAAAAAGAATACGTGATTTTACATTTACTAAAAACCAAAGGGGGGTGTGTGTGTTTCACATATCATGGCAATAAGCATTTAGGATTCAGAACTGATTCAGCAGACTACACTAGGCTCTCTTTTCAGATGTGATTAGTTATTCATACCAAGTGATATTTATTCTCTAACTGCCTAGACATTTAGAATGATATTTTTGACAAGTAGAAAAATATGTTCCATGCTTTCCTTCCAAATAGGCAAAATATCAACTTGAAAGAAATTATTTGTTTATAAGACACAAGGGGAGCAGAGAACAGGAATGAGAAGGCTGTGAAGACAGAAATTCCATCTGGCTCTGAAAAGTTACCTGTCTCTTAGTGGCTTAAACAAAGCAAAGAAGGGAGAAGGAAAGCAGGTTGGAAGGAAAGAAGGAAGGAAGGAGGGAAAGAAGGGAGAGAGGAGGAAGCTAAGGAAGAAAAATTCTTTGGATGATCTATTAAGGGAATATTTTAGTGCCTTTAGCAGAGAGTAAAGATAAAAGCGACAAATGGCTTTCTCCTGGGTATAGCAATTATATGGAACTATTGTCTTTAATTGGTGCCACTAAAATTAGAAATAGACCAGGAGGGGTTTAGATAAATATGTGGATAATGGCCAAAAAAATTAAATTACTTTAAACTAAACCAAAGGTATTTCATGAGAACTTCTTTAATAATTTTTAGTTCAAGGGTGTTGTTCCAGAGACTCTATATAGCAACCTCTTGCTGGGCCCACACCTGTGACTCTGCCTTATGTCATCAGTGTTCTGAGCTGAGCAGGGCTCCCCCCAGATTCATGCCTCTGGGGATGTCAGAATGGGATCTTGTTGGGAAACAGGGTCTTTGCAGATGCAATTAGTAAACCTGAGGTCATACTGGGTTGGGGGGGTGGTTAGATCCAGTGACCGTGGTCCTTGTAAGAACAGGAGAGGACACACAGGTGCAGACCCAGAGGGAGGATGGCCACGTGACAATGGAGGCAGAGACTGGAGGGACGTGGCCCCCAGCCAGGGAACAGCAGGACCACGAGAGGCTGGAAGAGAAGGATTCCTCTCTAGATCTGACAGAGGGAGTGTGGCCCACCAGCGTCTTGATTCTGGACTTCTGGCCTCCAGAACCAGGAGAGAGCACATTTCTGTCGCTTTCACGCTCCCAGTTTGTGGTGGCCCCAGGAAGCTAATATGGTCAGATTGAGAAGTTTCTGGAAAACTAGAGGCATTGCTAGAACATTTGAAGTGGGGACATCATATTTAAGTATCAGTTAATATCCAACGTCATGCCATTGGACACTGACTGGAAGGAGAAAATCTTTCTTCTCCAAGAACACAGAGGGAGTTGCCCTCTTTCTGCCTGGAAAAGCATTGATCCCCAGAGGGGCGCGCCTGTGTTCTCAGCATCTTCAACCCCCTTACTCTGGCTCTGCCTGCATCTGCCAGGCTTCTCTTCTCCTACCCCCAACCACCCTTCCAGCCACGAAAGCCCAGAGCCTGGAGATCCCGAGCCCCTGGGAGGAGCGGTTCCTCCTCGGCCAGCCAGGAGCCTGGTGGGACCAAAGCCACAGCAGCTCACTCCTCCCGGGTTTGTGGGCACACATCCACAGGATGGCTCAAGGTGTGCACAGACCAGGTAGACACAGGTGGGAGGACCACTGAAGCCCAGACATGAGCGAGTCTCTCACTGAAGCCGTAACAGAAAACGGAAGAGCAAAGGAGGGAGAAGGTGCTCGATGAGCTTCCTAGGGCTGCAGGGACAAAGATGGCACAGAACAACAGACATCTGTCCTCTCCCGTGTGGAAAAGCCAGAAGTACAGCATCAAGGCTTCCCCGGGGCCAGGGAAGGAAGAGTCCCAGACTGCTCTGCTAGCTCCTGGGAATTCGCTCGCCTGTGACAGCGGAATCCTGTCTTCCCACGGCACTCCTCCCGGGTGCGCACCTGTCTCTGCATCCCATGTTCCCTTCTTACAAGGACACCGGTCATCCCGGACACGGCCCACCCTAATGACTTCATCTTAACCTGATCATCTACAGTCACCCCCTTCCCAAATCAGGTCACTTTCAGAGGTAATGGGACTCGGACTTCAACACCTTTTTCTGGGAGGCGGGGGTGCCATTCGACCCGTAACAGGCACTAAACTCTACCAGGCATGTATTTCTTTGCCAAGATTTTTCTCTATGTAATCTTGAACCTACAGCTTCAGGGCATTAAGTTCAGTTACTTAAATAAAGGATTATGCTAATTAAAATTTTGGAATTTAGGAACACTCTGAAAAGTCTAAATATACGGAATAAGAGGATCTGATTGGATTGAGTTGTTTCAAACCTTGGCTCCACCACTTAAGATTCATGTGGCCTCAGACAACGCAATCAACTTCAACCTCCCTTCCCTTGCTGGCAAAATGGAGATAAGGGGACTGTTTCATGTAGTTGTTGGGAAGATTAAAAGGAATATTATGTTTAAGACATCTGTGACATGGAAAACCTCCATAAGGCACCTCTTATGGGGTGCAATATATTAATAAAATATTAGTAAATAAAAATAAATAAATAAATAAAATATTCCTAATATTTTTGATATTCCTAATAATAATGGAACTAATATTGAGGAAGGCTGGTCCTTCAAGCTCTGTGATGAAGGCATTGATCGCCACCTGGTGGCAGCATCCTATACCATGGATGTTTGTTCTCTCCAAGGTAAACCAGCCTCATCATTGCTTCATCTCCAATTATAAACTGAAAAACGAAAAATGA
This sequence comes from Mirounga leonina, assembly GCF_011800145.1. Taxonomy (NCBI): domain Eukaryota; kingdom Metazoa; phylum Chordata; class Mammalia; order Carnivora; family Phocidae; genus Mirounga; species Mirounga leonina. The sequence goes on along the minus strand of NW_023270436.1, from coordinate 3,614,874 downwards.
GAGTCAATTAATCATCCTAGCACTCCACAATGAAAGTATTTATTTCATGGAGGGAAGGTCTGGATGCTCAGGCTAAGTGCCTAAGCTCAGAAGACCTCAAGGAGAGAATTTGACTTTTTCTTCCCTAAACCATCGCTCCAGATGCCCGTGGGAGGTAAAACCTGGGATAAGTTAGCCTCAGTCTGAATAAATTGCCTTTTCTACCCCTTCTTACTTACAGGGCTTGGAGTTATGGTGAATGTTTAACAAATATTTGTTGAGCAAAATAATAAAGGGTTTACTATTAATAATATCAATGCCTTATATGTATTGAGCACTCAGCGTGTGCCAGATCTGTTATAAGTGGGTTATCCGTATCTGTGGATTCGCTCAGTTGTCACAGGAACTGTGCCATGCAATGAGGAAAGGTACCTGCTCAGAATATTTGTGGAAGCATAGGAGCAAAGAATCAGGACTGAAGAATGAGTCACAAACGGGGTTAGCATGTGCACCGCTGACTTCTTCAGATGCCTAATTACCGCATCGAGAAGGGGATTCCCCTTAAACAGGGACAGCTGGTGAGAATGGCAAACAACTTCTAAACACAATTCAGGAGCAAAGCTTATCAAGCGTGTAGGAGGACATTTACATCCTCGGGTGAATCAGAGATACAAGGTAACACTGTGTCCCACTTACTCCCTGGAAACAGGTAGGTCTCTGACCCCAGCTGCCAAGGAAGGGCATGAGCCCCATGTTGACCAACCTTCTAGTTTTCCAGGAGAACCCCAAAATCTGACTCTCAATCTTTACATTCTCATGACGGTATATTCCCCTCCTTACCCCCGCCCCAAGACGAATAAGACACGTCCAGGGGCTGTTTCCATATGGAGCCACGCTCTGTAACCTGTGGCCTAAAAAATGAAATCCCAGATTCTCCTTCTTCAGGCTGACCACGATCTTGCTCCAACTGCCTTCTCCACTCTTCTCTCCTGATGCTCCGACTTTCTAGTGTTGATGGACAGAAATTTCTTCCAAACGTTGAGCTTCCCTTAGGGACACTTACCACTCGTCTCTTTCCTGCAGTTTGACTCTCCCTCCCTGCTATAGCCTTCATGAATATCCCAAGGATCCTCCAATATTGAGGGTTCCCATCCCACTTCTAGGATACTCCCCCTTATCTGGAGTTGTTCTCTCCCATTTCCTGAAACCAGGAGTCCCAACTAATACCTATTTCCTTTGCATGTGCTCCTCCCCGAAAGACATGATATTGTTACTTGCAATTCTGTTTGCAAAAATAAATCTTGTCTTGCACATACACCCCTTTAAATTTGGAGGTAATATAGACTCGTTCTAAAAACCCATTACTGAAGACAAGTGGGAAAATACCCTGTGCAGGACTTCAAGAAAGCCTCCCAAGTCCTGGAGGGAGAAGAGTGCTGGACCTGTTTCCTGTCACCAGTGAAGAAGATCAGGCTCCAACCTTGCCTTTGGACCGATCTGGGAATGTGTGAGACTTTCAGGACGTGGTGTCACTTCTGCCCTTGTGCAGAATAGAAGTGTGTGTGTGTTCCCTACTTTGCCTCTCAGCCCAGCTTCCTTGCTTCTGTGCTTGGCACTGGAAGGTTCTGGTGGGTTTGTCCTGCTTGGACACCCCGAGTGTACCCATACATCAATATCCTGTTGGGCTTCCTTGCTTTGTTCAGCATCCAGAGCATCCAGAACATTTGGCACGTAGAGTGGCTTCTGCGGAGCCCGAGTGCTTGTCAGTACCACGGACGAAGCCCCCTCCTCACCCCTGCAAATGAGGTTTGCTCAAAGAGAAGGCACAAGGAGGGAGCACGTCTGTGAACAGAAAATGAGGCAGGGCAGAGAGAAGAAAAGAGAAAAACAGACGAAAGGAGCGCTATTTTTAAGTAGAACATTCTTTTCTCCTTAGAAACCACGTGTTGAATTGGGACAGAGGCAAATGCATGCTGAAAATGGATTTTTATTGACAGTAAAGTACTTGTAAATGGGAATCTATTTTTGACTAGAGCTAAAAACAAAGTCCTGCGTTGGGGAAATAAGCCATGATTGACATCGTGCTTTGTTTATCTCCTGCACACCATTGTCTCCGGCAGAACAAGAAACATGTTGGTTTTATTTATTTAATCAGGAAATTCTCTCGCTCCTTCCTTTTGCAAGATTCCAGATTCAAACTTTGGCAGCATCCTCTGAACAATTACAGAAATGAGGCACAGTCCCGGCTCTCCAAGCTCTGTCCTGGGTTCATCCAGCAGGTCCACCTTCCCGAACTGTGCCTGGAAGATCATTGTTAACTATTACGAATACTGGTTAAGCTCTTGCCCCTCGCGGGACACGGGGGTACGGTCCAGAGGGGGTAAAGCTCAGATCCTTAGCCTGGAGCTCCAGGTCCATTGGAGTCTGGCTGCCATAGAACCGTTCACCTTTGTTGGGGCCCTGAGGATGTTCCCCTGCTAAGTGGGACTTTCCCTTTTTATCTGCGTTCTCTACAAGTTGAGACAAAAGATTAAAGATAGGAGAAAAAATATTGCCTTGACTACTGACATGTGGAATAATGCAATGCCCTCCCCGCTGCCCAAACATGCCCACATCCTCCCACCTGAAACCTGTGAATCGGTTTGGTTCCATGGCAGGTGGGATTTAGTGTTCCCCAAGAGTGATTAAGGCTGCTGGGGAGCTGACTTTACCATAGGGGGATTATCCCAGGTTACCCCAGCTGGGCCCACCAGTGTCCTCAAGTGGAACAGAGAGCCAGAGGATGGGCTACCAGGGAAGCGTACCTGTGGGAGAAAGGCACAGAGGTGAGCAACTTCTGGCTTTGAGATGGAGGAAGGGGGATGAGCAATGTGAGCTATGCTTAGCAGCTGGAGCAGGCACCCCAAATCGAGAGCTCGCTTCCCTGTCCCACAACCCCAGCTCCACCTTCCTGAGGCAGGTGCAGGTCTGTGTCCCCCTGGGGGGACATGGAATGGGTCTGGGGCACAAGGGTTATAGCCTCAGCAGGTGCAGGATCAAAGGACAGACTCCAGCCCTCGATCTGGCCAGATCTGTCCTGGATTTTTCCAAAGTGGATGAACCTTCTAGAAGAGCTCCTGCAAGATCTGCTATCCCCCTGCCCTCCCACCCCTAACACCGGTTCCCTTTAATTCTCTAATCAGCACTGTCCAAACGAGAGATAATGCCAGCCACAAATGAATGGTAAATGTCCTAACAACTACATGTAAACTGAGTAAAAAACCAAAAACAGGTGAAAATCGTATATATATACATATAGTATTCATATATATAATATATATATATATATAGTATTTCACCCAAGATATCCAAAATTTCAACATATACTCAATGCAAAATGAGATATTTCAATACTGATGAGATATTTTACTTTTTTTTTTTTTTACACTAAGTTTTGGGAAATCCGAGGGCTCTTTATACTTCTCGCCAGCAGATCTCAGTTCAGACCAGCCACAATTCAAGTAACCACATGTGACTCGTGGCTACTGCATCGCAAGCATGGTCTGCATCTTGTGAAAGTGGATCTCCTGGTGTCCGGTTCACATGCTTGACTTGTCCCCCTGCACGGGACACGGACCTCATCTTCTCAGAGTAACGAGTATGAACCTGGATCCATAAGGGTGTGAAGAAGCATCGTATCTCTTAATTTTTCTTTATATTGACTTAAATCTGACTCTGAGCCCCCACGGTGCCAGATTGTCAGAATATTTACAATCAGCATTACCGGAGCTCCCTTACCCCGAGTTATGCAAAGGTCCCTTGGTCGACTCCAACCTTGACTGCTGGTGAACCCACAAGGCACTCCTCCCCCTGGGTAACCCGGAGATATCTATGGTCTCAGCAACACAGTCATCCAGGTCCGTGGTTTGGCAACCAGAGCACAAGCTGGATTTAGATTCCACTCATCCCTTGAGCTGAGCCCCCTTGTGCAGTGAACAACCTGCACAACTGTATGAGGAAAGCTTCTGTGCCTACTTGGAGCCAGGTTGAGAGAATAACTGTATACACTCCAGACCCCACCGAATCTCACCTATTGACCCTTCTGATGTCTTGCTCACCCTGAGCAGCAAGCCAAAGGGGGCTCTTCAGTGACACCAAACTGTGCTTATTGCAATCCTCAGGAGATTTTACTGCTGCTACTCTGTGCAGCGCTGAGCCTCCCCTGCGGCTAACATGTCCCGCACAAACCCGCGCGCTCACATCAGCAGGAAGGATCAGTGAGCCTCGTGATCTGGAGCCAGACTGCTGGGCGCTGGGGGTCAGTGGGAGCTAGGAAGCTGACAGCGGGTCTTCTCGCCCGCCCTCTGGGAACTGCAACTGGATAAAAATGGGGTCATTACGGGAGAGGGACCTTCACGTAGAGAATCATAGTTCTGTGCCAAATGCAGCCACTCGTGCCTCCCAGGACCGAGAAATGTCCTTGGCTACCGCGCATCATTCCAGCAGGCAGAGAGCAGCATTACCAGGGTTGCTTTGCTTATCTACTCAAATCTTCTGCCTCCTCGTTTTTTCTAAGGGGACTGACACCCTTCTAAGTGGGGGCTATTTGCAATTCTGAGGTTGGCCAAAAGACAGAGCCCTTCAAGGAGCTGATGCAGGGGCGCCTGGGTGGCTTAGTGGGTGAAGTGTCTGCCTTCGGCTCAGGTCATGATCTCGGGGTCCTGGGATCGAGTCCCATCGGGTTCTCTGCTCAGTGGGGACTCTGCTTCTCCTTCTCTCTCTGCTCTCCCCACCGTCTCATGTAAATAAATAAAATCTTAAAAAAATATATCTAAAAAAATCTAAATCTTAAAAAAAAAAGGAACTCCTGCTGCTAACACCCTGGTTCTGTGTGGGTCAGGGGACAATGACAACCAAGAAACAATGGGTCCTCTTTAAAACACCAGTTGAAATAACAGCCTGCCCTCAACAGGCTCCTCCTCTGCAGGCTGGTTCTTTCCTCATCCCCCCCCCTCCCGCCTCTGGTTCCCGAGAGGAGGGTCCTGGGGAGAAAGCCCAGACCCGGGGAGAAAGCTGCCGACCTGCTCACAGTGAGCAGGGCTGGGAGGGAGTCCGGGTGACAGGGCAGCAGCGAAAAGCTCTGGCTGCCTGGTCCCCGAAGGCACAGTGTGGTCCCCCCAGCCGTGCGACAGGCAATATTAGCCCAAACCCCAGGATCCTGTAAGTCTACTTTAACATATGCAAATTCCTTTCGGAACTTCCTTTATCTCTAAACCCCCAAGATACGTGTTGGCAATCATCCCCCGAGGATATGGCCCACCGATACACATCTGAAGGGTCTCACGACTCAGGTTTTATTAGATGGTAATAAATGACCTTTTAACAACAATAGCTAGCCCCCTCAAGGTCCTGGAAACCTTGCTTCCAAAATTCCTTAGAGACTCACACTCTCCCTAACCCCCTCCCAACCTGAAAGTATATAATGGACCACTCCTCATGATCCCAGTGCAGCTCTTTCTGCCCACAGGTCCTGTCCCCATGCTTGAATAAAACCACCTTTTTGCACCGAAGACCTCTCAAGATTTCTTTCTTGACCGTTTGCTCTGAACCCCAACATTTCACATCTGTAATAGCTTAATGTTTCGTGGTGAACTTCTCTCCATGTTGAGTGTGCCTCCCTACTGTGCACGGGGCCTTTCGGAGACGGTATCAAGAGTGTACTCTGGAGGCCCTTTGTGAATGGCCCTGTGTGCGATGAAGTCCCAGCTCACCAGTATGCGTGGATCCTTGCATAAACCAAGCCCAAAAAGGAATATGAAAAGCGCCATGGCCACACCATCCTCGTCAGGCAATCCTACCTCTTGCTATGAAGGAAGAACAGCACGTGAAGAGCAGGACATTTGTCCCCACCCGTCCCCTGTGTCCCTGAGCCACAGAACACTCCGTTGTATTTCTTAGGGTCTGTTTTTATCTGAGTGGGGTTTCTGAGGCTAAAAAAACCTCAAAAACAAAATCAACAACTCTGAAGAAAACAAAACAAAACAAAACACCCAAACCCATAACTCTCTTCCTCTAAGGTGGGGCAGCGAAGCTTTGCTTCGAATTCATCATTTCCTTGAAGTCATCAGCCCCTAGACTTCTGTTCCCAAATTGGTGGCTGGCAATGCTAAAATTAGAGGCTTCACGCCCATTTTATGTGAGCATCCAAAAAACTTACGGTGCCGATAAAATTATATATATATATTTAACATTCTGTATCAATCACAAAGGGAGTACTTTTTTGAAAAAAATAACTGCTGATTTATCTGCAGTACAATTTCTTGAATCACAGCTTAAGTGTGTGTGTTTTTTGGAAACATTTCCTACCAAGCATGGCCAGGAAGCCTCATGAGGAAGCCATGTTTCATTTATGAATGTAGTTCCTGGTTTAGCTGAACATGAACCTTAGCACCTGCTCCATGGAAAGCTCACACCTGAAAGAATCCTAGTTCTAGGCAGCATTACTTTCACCCTTATTTGAGAGTGATAGAGGGGTGCCTGGGTGGCTCAGTCAGTTAGGCATCTGCCTTTGGCTTGGGTCAGGATCTTGGGGTCCAGGGATGGAGCCCAGAGTCAGGCTCCCAGCTCAGCGGGGAGTCTGCTTCTCTCTCTCCCTCTGCCTGCCCCCCAGCACCACTTATGCTCTCTCTCTCTCTAATGAATGAATAAAGTCTTTAAAAAAAAAAGAGTGATAGAGAACACTTGGATGAAAGACGTTTCTCATGGGAATGTGCAAACAAGGGAATGAGAATCTGGGCTAATTCATGTTTAAATGACTCTGCAGATCAACTGAAATTGTTGTCAGGTTGTCTACTGTTAGGTAATGGTCTTGTTTAAAGATTTTATTTATTTATTTGACAGGGAGAGACACAGCGAGAGAGGGAACACGAGCAGGGCGAGTGGGAGAGGGAGAAGCAGGCTTCCCGTGGAGCAGGGAGCCCGACGCGGGGCTCGATCCCAGGACCCTGAGATCATGACCTGAGCCGAAGGCAGACGCTTAACGACTGAGCCACCCAAGTGCCCCTGTAATGGTCTTGTTTAATAATATCTTATAAACAGCCAACGGATCAATAAATACATGAAAATCGGTCTATGGGATATTTCCTATAGAAATGAAGCAGGTTAAAAGGGTTGAGTGTCCATGACCCAACTTTTGGGAAAGGGTGCATGTATGAGATTCATCAGGAGTGTTAACAAACCCACCTGAGGTCTGGAGGCTTGTAGACGGTGCCCCCAGGGTAGGGGCCCTGCGCTTTGTCACCCAGGCTGTCCCAGGACCCCTGTCAATACTTTCTGCCATAATCACCACCCAGGGGAAGAGAAGAGGTCCCTCTGCCGACAGCTAGTTGTGAGTTTTCATGCCTCTTTTAGTCATTTAGATGCAGCTGATGTTTTTTAAATTTTGTTTTTCCCAAAAGAACAAAATTTCAGTTCAGCTCTGCCCAAAGCTCCTCGATGATACGGCTGAAAGCTAGGAAGCAGGTTCATGATCTATCCGTCCCGACGGATTCCTATTCAGGAGCACGCCTGGCCTGCAGCAAACAAGGACAGAACCAAATGCAACAGTCCTTCAAATGCCCGACTGAGATGAAAAGGTGGGAGGCACAGGCAAATGCAGTGGGCTGGTCATGAAGAAGACTGATCGGTTGTTCTTCAATGAGTCAGTGAGTTCAGTTTGATTGAGGAGCTTTCTGCGAGCCCTGGGATACACTAGGAGACCCACACTCTGAGATTCTGCTAGTTAAGGAGTCAGCCTTGCTCGATCGCCAAGCTATTCATTCAATAGATCCTCCCTGTGCATTGTTGGGGGAATTAAACATTCCCTGCCAATCTGGGGAAAAAAATCTCCTCCCCGCAAAAATGTAGACAAGATCGAAATGGTTTTATTATTGAATAAGCATTAAGCCCGACTGGGATGCGCATCACTGACAATCAACTAAAGAGACAGAAAGACAGAAAATCTCTCACTTTTAGGGAGCCGGGCAGTTATGAGCCATTGCGTATGTGGTAACTGTCTTTATCCAAAGGAAATGTAAAACAACTGGTGTCTTTGCAGGAAGAGCATTCACATTCCAAAGGAATGACTCCTAGAAGGACATTCCTGGGAGGAAAACGCAGCAAGAGACTTGTTTAGAAGATCCGTTTCTATATACCACATCTTCTTTATCCATTCGTCTGTCGATGGACATCTTGGCTCTTTCCACAGTTTGGCTATTGTGGACACTGCTGCTATAAACATCGGGGTGCATGTACCCCTTAGGATCCCTACATTTATATCTTTGGGGTAAATATTATGCAGCCATCAAAAGGAATGAGATCTTGCCATTTGCAACAACATGGATGGAACTGGAGGGTATTATGTTGAGTGAAATAAGTCAAACAGAGAAAGACATGTATCATATGACCTCACTGATATGAGGAATTCTTAATCACAGGAAACAAACTGAGGGTTGCTGGAATGGGGGGTGGGGTGGGAGGGATGGGGAGGCTGGGTGATAGACATTGGGGAGGGTATGTGCTATGGTGAGTGCTGTGAATTGTGGAAGACTGTTGAATCTCAGATCTGTACCTCTGAAACAAATAATGCAATATATATTAAGAAAAAAAAAGAAAAAGATAGCAGGAGGGGAAGGATGAAGGGGGGGAAATCGGAGGGGGAGACGAACCATGAGAGACGATGGACTCTGAAAAACAAACTGAGGGTTCTAGAGGGGAGGGGGGTGGGAGGATGGGTTAGCCTGGTGATGCGTATTGAGGAGGGCACGTTCTGCATGGAGCACTGGGTGTTATACGCAAACAATGAATCATGGAACACTACATCTAAAACTAATGATGTAATGTATGGTGATTAACATAACAATAAAAATTTTTTTAAAAAAGAAGATCCGCTTCTAAATCTTTTAAAAGGATTTAAGCAAGTCTCCAAAAGACAGGGAAAGGGTTTACAAATCCAAGCTTTCTAAAGGAAATACTTACAGGAAGGGGACGTCCCCTTTCCCTTCTGGCCCCAGGGGAAAGTTCATTATTATTTTGTTGGTATTTACCCCGCCGGCAGCTACGTCATGCCAGGAGTTGCTGGTGGAAAGGGATTCAGCGAGGATGCAGGCACTGTGGAAGCACTTAGCACAGATGCATCAGCAATCATCACCCCCCACCAGGCTGCCATGCTGGGCAAGCTCTGTGCTCTCCCAGCCTGTTGGGACTCCGGGCCCCTCCAACACCCCGAAACAGCCCTCCCTGACCGAGGAATCAGGCAAGGAGATAGGGAGCATCTGTCTAAAACCTGTGGGTCTACTGAAGGGTCTTTTCCTGGCTCATAAAAAATAATAATTCAGCACGGAGTAAACTTGGGAGTCCCTCCCGAGTCATCTCTGCAGCATTTGAGGGGGGTGTCCAGGGCTGGAGGGAATGCAGTCAGAAGCGGAAGGCTTTCTGCCTGTGGATATGCACATGGGACGGAGGACGGGGTCCACACCAGAGTGGGGGAACCTGGATCCGGGAGGGTGAAGACGATGGCCAACATACTCTAGCTGTCTCGGCGGCAGCCACCCTCCTTCCTTCGTGATCCGTGCATAGCGGCAGGGCGCATCCCATCACGGTGCTCAGACTCCCTCCCCTGGCCGACCAAGGGTTCCTTCTAGGGTTCCAGCTAGGGTGGTCACGGGACCTAAGGGGACGGACCGAAAGTTCTGCCGGGAGGCTTTGGGGAAAAACCCAATAACAAGAAAGACTATGTTTTTCTTCTCACTGCTCCATCTTGTTTGTGACACACTTGTGGGGACCTAGTGCGTGGGTGACCACACGCACCAGCCCTGAGGATGAGACACCAACATGCAAAGCACAAGAGAGTGGCCAAAAGGGAGAAGAATTGGAAGGGGTGATACCAGTGGAATTTCCTCCTTTCTTTCAACTGAATAATTCATGCTTATTGCCAAACCACTGAAAAACACAAAAAGAAAGGGAGAATAAAACAATTCATCACTCGCAACCTGGGGACGTGGATGTTTTCTTTGTTCTGCTCTTGAAACTTCAGACTTCATTTCTAATTTCCTTTCCTAAGGCAGAACCCTGGAGCATGCTGCACTTTTGGGGTCTCTCTCCCCACCGGCCCCTCCAGCCCTCCAATCCCCAAATTAGAGAAATCATCCACCCCGAGTAACCTCAAATGCTTAACTTCCCAAGTGCCCTTCGCGTGGTGGCGTTTTCCCCGGGGGCCCCGGGCCATGGGCCCCAGTCGCTGTGGGCTCGATGAACCAGCAGGTGCCCGGGGATGGAGCTGTGGCCGGACGCCCCGCATGCCCGCTTCCCTACACTCAACACAGTCACTCGATGCTTATCGCCTGAGTTTCCAGCACAGTCTCTTTGGAGGATGGGCAGGCTGTGGGGACAGCAGTTTAATGCCAAGATAATCCAGCCACAATGACAAGCAAACCTTTGGCGGGACGGAAATCATTGTGCACACCGAGCGTGGGTTCTGAATGGTAATTCCCTGGGCAGGAGCCTTTTCAGGGACCCTCCCGGCCGCACAAAGAAAGCAGCCTCTGTGCTGATAAGGGAGATTTTCCAGGCCATGCAGCTGGTAATTAAGTGGCCTTGTCAGAAGGTTTCCATGTTTACTGATGCAGTGGGATGATTTGAGGGACGCAAATAAATAAGGAGAGCAAGAGAATATGAAGAATTGCCTTTAAAACTTCTTTGATGTCAACAAACTTAAAAACGCGCCGCTAAAATAAGGCCCCCCCTCCGCTCCTTCATTGAAGGCACCGTTATAAAAATGTGGCCGAGCTTGACAAAAGCCCAAAGGCTACTTTTATGAGCTTCCCAATGCTTATGCATGTGCATTGTTGAATTTTTAGGTATGTAAATCTGGGCTTAGCGAGGATGCAAGCTGCTAATTTAGCAAATGCACAGACAGAGTGGAGAGATCCAGGCCTGGGCAGGATGCTCCCAGGTCCAGAGACAAAGCTCTCTGCCGAGGGTAGACTGGCCACTGATGGGCACAGTTGGCGCCAACACATTGCCCTCGCCCACGAAGTGGCCCTTGGGAAGTCTGCAATGAGCTCATTTATTATGAGCAATGCCATGTGCTTTCTGCCTGTGGATATGCACATGGGACGGAGGACGGGGTCCACACCAGAGTGGGGGAACCTGGACCCGGGAGGGTGAAGACGACGGCCAACATACTCTAGCACACCCTTATTAAGTGGCAAATGGGACATCTCGATTCCATTATGAGGGCACCCTTGAGACTCCCTTTTTCCACAACAAAGCATCCAACTCCCCAGCCTGCCTTTGAGTCTCCAGCAAATACGAATGACAGCCACCAACTCCCTTGGGAGAGAAAGCTCCTGGTTTATAGGCTGTGTCTGTCCCACCCGAAAGGGACTTCGTTTCCCCCCTGTAATAATTATCAGGTGGTTGTGAGGATTTGGAGAGTTCATAAAGGCTGGAGAGCTGTGTCCACAAGCTCAGTGGTAAGGGTCAGAGCCTTTAACAAAAGCCAGCAAGAAGGAGTCACCCCTGCGTTCTGCTCTGCCCCGCACTCTCCTGAGGCAATGAACTGAGGACTGTTTCTGCATGAAACCGGAGAAGGTAAACAGGAAGCAAAACAACAGAAAGTTGATACCTCAGAGTATTATTTCCATCACTCCTGGGAAAGTAGCCTGAGGACGCGTCCACCCTCTGCACATCATCAGCCTCAGAACCTGCCCTAATGGGGAGGTTACTCACGGGGCCTGCTTTTTTAGTCACGAAAACAGGGGAACACATTCCTTATGGGGGTGCGTGGAGGGAGTGAGCAGCCTGTGGGCGGTTCTTTCCCTGTGGTCCCGCGACCTTCCTCTGCAATCAGCCAGGCTCACCATGCTGGTCTGCATGATCAGAAAGGAGTTTCCCCAAATGGATTTTTTGGCCCAAGACCTGATACCTTGTATTGCTCCCCTCTGTGCAAAATCAGAGATTGAAACAGAGGAAGCAAGTCTTTTTTTTTTTTTTTTAAAGATTTTATTTATTTATTTGACAGAGAGATAGAGAGAGAGCACAAGTAGGCAGAGAGGCAGGCAGAGGGAGAGGGAGAAGCAGACTCTCCACCGAGCAGGAAACCCGACGTGGGGCTCGATCCCAGGACCCTGAGGTCATGACCTGAGCCAAAGGCAGACGCTTAACCGACTGAGCCACCCAGGTGCCCCCAGAGGAAGCAAGTCTTAAGAAAAGTCCTGGCAAATGAGTCCAGATGTCTTGAGGTGCGTCTGTGGGCGCTTGTGAGGAGGGGGAGGGGAGACGTGTCCTCGTTTCTTAAAATAGAAACGGAGGCTGGGGTTTGTATGTCTGCAGGGATGGAGCAGATATGGGGCATTTCTCCTGATAACATCCCAATCACCCAATCCTGCATTTTTTTTTACTGATCTGCGTGCCCTTCGATCATAGTCTATCTTGCAATTTAGGTGAAAAGCGATCAATCGGGCTCATTCCAGGGATGCCCTGAACAGTCAAGAGAAGGACGACCTCTTCCTTAGGGATCAAGTCAGAAATTATTTTCAAAGGGTTTATGAGATGTTCCCGGGCAACGTAGGCGCCCGATCACTTTTTGATGTGAATATACTGCCACAGTGCCAGGACCCACGGGTCAGTAGCCGATGCGTTCCGAGCTGTCTCCACTGGTCATGCATCCCTTCAGTCTACGCAGCTACCTCTTACTCTGGTTACTTGTTTCTCAGAACTGGTAGAAAGTGGGAAAGAGCAATGGATGTGCCACATAAAAGAAGTCAAGTCGGCACTTGTGCTCAGTGACCCTTCAACGCTGAGAACAAAGCTTGGTTGCCATCGTCTGCACTTCGGGTCTTTCTAAAATCTAAGGCAAAACTCGATGCTGCGGGCCACGAACCCGACTTGTATACACAACAGGTACGCAACTGCACGTATGTGTGCAATATTCAATATGCAATGCCAACAGGTAAGGGGGGATGGAAATCGGGTGGACACCTGGCAGGCGCCCCCCTTTCTCTTGAGAAATATGAGCCTTGTCAACCCCCAGACCCCAGGGCACCCGGTCCACATCACTCAGGCTGCGAGCAGCTTTTCCAGCCAGAAGGCAGGTGCCTCTTCCCATTCTGGGGGAAACGGCCAATCAGCTCAGGGACACAAGCCTCTGTCCTGTCCCTGTTGCCCACGTTGGTTCCCCAGAGTGAGGGCCGAGGATGGCCATCGGGAGGTCACCTTGCTGGGCTCAGCGGGGGCCCGGCTCCACCCTTCTCTCCGGGTCGGGAGCTTCCTGCCGGCCACAGGCTTGTTTCCACCCTCAACCCGAGGGGGAAGGATGGGCACCTGCAAAGAGGGGCCAGCAGCCCATCGGGAGACAGGTGTGATCCGACAGCCGCCAGGCAAACAGGAGGACACAGAGCATGTTGCCACAAGGACACGGATTGACCGAGGCACCGGGCTCTGCTAGTGACAAATGGCACTTCCACTGTTTCTTCCTGAATTCAAGGAACCCATTTGTCCGACTGATTCACCCGGCGGGGATGGGGCGACAGGTGCTGGGGCTCCGTCTGGTCTGGTCCACCTGGACGCAGCCAGTGACATGATCTAGGGATGCATTTCCCCAATTGGAGCTTTCTTTCCCCAAACTTGAGTCCACAATTATTCTCTTATTAATGAGTTTCTTTACTTTTGAATTGAGAAATTGTAATCTATTTAGAAACTCCAAATGGAACTTATATAGAAAATGTCCACACCTTATAATTTATCAGAGGTTATGAGCACCAGTACCCCCCAGGCGTGAGGGGGGGATGCTACATGTGAAGGAGAGGAAGCAAGGCCTGGAGCTCACTGGGGGCCAAGACTGTCCCACGGGGGCATCTCAGGCTGATGGGGGCCCTGCAGGAAAGTGGCCCAATGGGTCCGGTCTCCCCGTCTGGAGGGGCCGGGCTATACTATTGGGGTGCCCTGCCCCTGGGCACCCCACCTGTCTGCCTGGCTAGATGCTGGGCTGTGGGGGCCATCAACAAGGCTTGCCTGCACTGATATCAGGGCTCACTGGGGTGCGGAGTCATGGTGGCCTACCCAGAGCTATTCCCGGCCCCTTCTCCTCACTTCCAAGTCCTTCTCCCTCCTTGTACCGAGGCTGAAAATGGCAGATGCACACACTACAGCCTCTTTTAGAGCTGGGACTCAGAAGTGCCTCCACTTCTGGTCGGCGGGAGGGAAGGAACCCCTGGGAGCTGCCGGGAGTTAGTGTCATCCCCAGTAGAGAGAGAGAGAGAGAGAGAAATGTATGACAGAGGTCCTCTTCCTTAGTTCTACTCTGCATGTTGCTGCATGAGGGCTAGATGGTTGGAGCTGTGGCAGCCCTATTGGGACCATGAGGAAAGATGTCGACCACCCCAGAGAGGCCCATCCAGAGCCCTGAGATCACCGAGGCACCAAACCAACCGGGGAACCAAGTGCTTCCTGTTGGGTAAGAAAAACAGTTGCCTCCTTTAGCCAGCCATTCTGGGGTCTGAAATCAAATGCCTTCTACAGACTCTTCCGTTGTGTTGCTGTCTGATCTTCTAATCGGTTTGGGAGACCCCTCCGAGCTACCACTTCCTCAGGGTCGAAGCCATACCTCCTCCAGGGTGGCCAAGGCATGTCAGACAGCTCCTACCCGGCTGACACCAGCTGAGAGCCGTCCTCTCCCTCGGTTGCTGGGGGAACAGGTGCAGGCTTCTCCCTGCATAAAGAGCTCACATTGGGCAGGAGTCATATTGAAGGACATTCACTCCCTCCGGCCGCTGGTCAGACTCCAAGTTCAGAGAGAATAGCCCAGAGGGGAGAAGGGCAGTCGGGGCTTCCCCAGCACAAGGGATGGAACTTCCATCTCTGCCCGATGTAGGGAACATTCATCCCCATCAAAGACCCTGAGATGCTACCCCGATTCGGAAGAGGATGGGGTGACAGCCAGATTCGTGGCACAGTTTGCTTGCTCTATTAGTCGAGAACATCCAATCCTGCTACGGAAAACGGGAATGTTAACGAATATGGCAGAGATGAAATGAAGCATGGGCCTGTGTTGCACAGAGAGGAAGGGGGTAGAGCACTGCGTGCAGAGCGCGGATAGAAGGGGTGGGAGGAACACAGGTGGGTAACCATCCCCGAGGCCTGGGGAGCAGAGAATGTTGCTGGTCCACTGAATGTGCAGAGGCACATAACACTTTCAGAGGAAAACACAGGAAAAGTAAATGTGAGGTGAGGGACAGATATGATTGTCACGAGGCCTTGCATGACCCCCAAAGCGGTCGCCCCTCCGGTGCTGCCGGCCCCAGAAATGCAAGCACGATACGGGGCCATGAGGCTGAGTGGGTGCCTCTTACAGGCAACCGAAGGGGCTTCACTAACACACAGGAAGATGTTTCAGAGCCATGAAGGGGAAGAAAGTGGAAGCCGTGGACTGAGAATAGGTCATTTAGTTGGAGAGGTGGCATTTGGACAGACTACCATGTGCTAACGAGGAGAGGGACGTCCAGTGAGAGCAGATAAAGGAGCTAAACTGTGGAGCTGGGGGTCTGCCCGTAGCTGGGGGTCTACACCACCTGCTTCAGCTGGGGTGGTGCGATTTACGTCCACCCTCACAGCCGCTGAAGCCTGACCCCTGTCCTTCTCACGTCTACTCTGGCTTGGACGCCACATGAAGCAATCGCCCTTTGCTCAGAGTCCCCGAAAGACCCAAATTCTCTGGAGTTCTGAATGCACGGCTTGGAATTTCTGGCAACATCGTCCTTCGTGCCACGGCCTGGGCCTCCTTCTCCAGTGTTGATATCCTCAAGATCCTTCCAGAAGCCAGTGTGCAGAGAGCCATCCTCGGAGGGGGCCGGGTGAGCAGAGAGTGGAGGGTTTGCCTTCCTGTCCGTGGTGATGCGGGGGGAGGGAGGACACACAAGATCAGAGGAAGGCATGCGCTTGGCAGAAGTCAGCTTCTCAGACTAATTACTGTCTGTCAATAAATGTCAAGGCTCTTGAAAAACTCAGTCCAAGGGCATATGTCAAAGATGGATTACTTAACATTCTGAACATTCTCGTCCACACAGGAGGCTGTGGGAACATCTCTTGGAGATTCTTAATCAGGGTCGGCATTGCAGAAGCGAAGATGAGGGACGGCAGGATGCAGCCCTCAGCCGATGCACAGGGGGGCATCCGAGAGCCATGACCCCCTGAATCAAACATCTCAGGGCACCGGGCATGCTCCACCAGCTCTTCATTCCAACTTCGTGTGTGTGCAGCGTGTGTTTGTGTGTGCATCATTTCTCTGGATCTGCTGGGGGAGGGGGGGCGGTCTCCAGTTTCACGGCTGCACGGGAGATCCTGGGGGTGGGAGTCGGGAGGGCTCTTGGACCAGATTGCCAGGATCCGATTCCATGGTTCATGCAAAACATAGAGCCAGACTCGAGAGGAACGCACAGCCTGCACACAGACGTTCATAGGAGTATTAATCACAAGAGAGGACATAGCATACATGTCCACAACCTGATAAATGGATAAGCCACACGTGGTCCATCCACGCAGCGGAGCATTTCTGTGACGTGGAAGTGTGAGCCATCTGTGGATCGCCCTGGAGGAGAGAGACTACTTAACACTCCTGAGTCTCCCGGTGCCTGAATGCCGTTGACTCTCCCCTGATTCAGGTCTTTCAAGCTCTTTCCAGCAATGTTTGCTGGTTCCACTGCGGAGAACTTTCATGCAATTTATCGGAAGTATTGTAACTTTTACATTCTATTGCAAGTTGTATTTTAAAGAATATCCTCTCCAGTGTTTAAGGCCGGTATGTAGAAATACACTTACTTTTTGCAGAGTGTCCTCCATCTTGCACTTGATTCTGCTAGTTTTCATTGTGTGTTTTTGTTTTCACCACGGGACTAAGTGTGCAGTGTCTCGTCGTAGTGTGAATGTGCATGTCCCTAAGGGCTCATGGTGTGGAGCGTCTTTCCCCTCTAGGTCATGACCGAGACTCTAAGACGCAGCCTGGGAATGTGGACAACATGCAAGGGTTCACACATGTCACTGGTGCAGGACCTCAGATCTCTGCTCCCCGGGTCGGTGTGGCCACGGGACGGCGTCAGCAGCGCGTGGTTCAGACTCGGGGTGGGCTTCAGACATGCACGACCTGAGTCCGTACCTGCTCGCCCACCCCGGGAGCTGAGTGGTGGGTCTGGGCGCTCCTGGCGCGGGTGAGACCATGAGGGTTTGGTGCAGCTGCCCAGCTGACCGGGCTGGTCGTGGGGCTTCGGGACCCCAAGCATGGGCACCAGAACACTGCCCCGGCCCCCGGGAGCCTGTAGAACTTTGGGCACCGGATCGCCTCTCAGGCTCGGTCCCCTCCTACAAAATAGGGACCTCGATAAAGCACAGACGTTGCTCCATGGGGTGACTGTGGGGCTCGAACTGGGGAACACAGGCTGGAGCTCAGCCTGGTGGGAGCTGTTGTCATTCAGACCAGCCACGATCAAGACACCATTCTACTCAACGCAGGGCGTCGCTGATGCGGGTGACGTAGGGGTGAAAGCCCCACCTGTTATGTAGCGAGCAGGACAGATGCAGGGCCGGGGCACACAGGGATGAGGGGCTGTCACCAGCGCCCGGGGGCCAGGCCACTGCCCCGCCTTCTCCCTCCCATCCGCTCTCAGCCTCCCGCCGGGACCTCCCCGGGGCCGAGTCCTGCCAGGAGCCACCTGTCAGGGGAGCCTGCGAGATGTGCCTCCTGGTGACGAAGAGACAGGCAGAGAAGGGGAGTGGCTCACGGAGCTCAAGGGGGTGGCCCTCCCCAACCTGGGGTATCAACTCTTAGCACAAGTGATGGACGCGGGGCCTCACCCATCGGTACCGGGCTCGCAGGGAAGTGTCGGCCGGCTCCCCAGCACTTTGCACGAGGATGTCTCCAGGCACGTGTGAGATTCATCGTCATCTCTGTGTCCACATTGTTTATCCAGCGCATCGTGGTCATGCAGTCCTCTAGCCTCCAGGGTTCCTGCCAGGAAGTCAGAGGTCTCATCCATGGTGTGCAACATATGTTCTCTTTCTGGAAGCGTCTAGAACATTATCTTTAGCTCTGTTGTTCTGAAATGTCACTACCATGTGCCTGAGTGAGTCTTTTTCTCTTGTCTGAAAATTCATGGTTGTAAGTCCTTGGTGAACACTTTTACCCTGGAACGGATTGTCTCTCATCTCCCATCATCTGCTTTAACCCTTTCCTGGCGCTCTGTCCTCTGTCGGGGACCCTCCCTGAAATAGTAAGCTTCCGGACCATGTGCTCTAAACCACAATCTCCTCTCGCCTCTTGTTCTATCCGCGTCTTGGTCGTTGTTCTATTGGTTTGCCTTCAGCTCTACCATCAAGGAGATTTCATGAACGTAAACGTCTAATGCTTCCCATATCGTCTATTTCTGCCATGCTACTTGAACTTCCCAAATCCTCTCTTGTTTTCTGAATGCTCGTTTTCATTAAAAGCACAGCTTCCATTGTCGTGGACTCAAAGGAAAATATTAATGAGTATTTAGAGATTTCGGTGCCTGCGTGGTCTCTCTTCTTCCAGATTCATTCCTTGACTTTTTTCGTAATCTCGGTCTTTCCTGTTGCTTCCTTGCTGTCCACTCACATTTAGGGTTGATGCACGGAGAAGACGGCTGACGCCCCTGCAGGCGTGGTTGGGGCTGGATGTCTGGAGGCTTCACTGAGCGGGATCTGCCCACGCTGTTCCCTGCAGGATGCCTCCTGCTCAGCATCTAGTCTGCTCCTTCTTCTGGGCCCTACGGGCTCTCAGAGGCACACCCCGGAGTCCCCGGCCTGCTCAGCAGGTGGAGTGCAGGGGGGCTGCCTGCACCAGGGGGCTGGGGACACTCACTCTTCGGCCAGGAGGCTTCCATGCAAACCCTTTCCAGGGTGGCGCCCTCAGCCTCATCTGGGCCTGGACAAAGAGCCCAGAGCCCCCTGGTTCTTGCTGCCCAAGGAGGCAGCTCTAGTCCTGCACCGGCAAGCCAGCAGGGACCCTGCTCGGCCTCATGTGCAGCAGGAACAAGGGGTTCCGGGTCCAAGCCCTCAGGGAGCGCCCCTGTTTCAGGGCATTACGCTCCGTGTTTTAGGATCCCTGGGGCCAGGCTGGCCTAACTTCCCCAGGTAGGCAGTTACTGTTCGTCCACTTTCCAATTCCCCATAAAGATGCTCACATCTCCCTCCCCGTTTGCTCTGTCCTTGTGAGTTGGTGCCCCTGTCCGCCCCTTTTGACAGCCCTGTAGGGTCCTCATTTTGGGGGCCGGCAGGAAGGAGTAAGGTAGTCACGTGTACATACCTGACTTAACCTCAGTTGTGGGTTATGTTGAAGGAGCTCATGGTGACAGGTGCTTTTCCTGACCACCCATCCACCCTCTCCCCAAATCTGTGCTCAGCAGCCGCTCAAAGGGCAGGACTGTGCAGTGGTCGGGGCGTCAACTTCAGAAACAGGACCTCTAGGTCAAAGCCTCTCTCCAGCCTTTCCTGGCTGTGTGACTTTGGATGCATGTCTGACCCTCTCTGGGCCTACGTTTCTCATCTATGAAAGAGGCACAACTGAATCTCCTACTCAGATTTCTCTGAGAATTAAAGTGTGAAGGCGGGACACGGGTACACGAGCCTCATTATTCTCCTTTGCCTCCAGGTGAGAGGAAGTGTCCTCGCCCGAAGTTCCAAAGGTGCAGCTCACTTGTCCATCACCACCTGCAAACGGGGCAGACACCTCGGGAGTCCCAGCTAGCTTTCTACTTTCCTCCTTTTCCTTCCTTTCTCAGCCACTTACCCCTGCCCCCAGCAACATGAGTTAGGGTAGCAGCAATTTCATGTTTATGGGCTTGTTTCCCGCGGATGGGTCACGCTGTGACATCCAATGCACATCCTGGCCTTGGGAACTCCAGCCTGGCTGGACCTTTAACATCCCTGCGGATGGAGGGGGCGGGAACAGACAAGGAGCCCGGACCAGATGAGATGCCCCTTTCCAGCAGCTCAGGAGGAAAAGGACAGGGGCCCACTGACATCACTCAAAAGGGCCATTAGCATCTCCTTTCTTTGAGAAATATTTCAGCTGCTTTGTTCCCCATCCTGGGCATTTCTGGTGTGACTTCATTTCCTGTCCTCCTGGCTTGTCTGAAACCCGACCAGTAAGTGACCATGGAGGGGGCCTCAGCAGCTCCAAGGATGAAACATTCCAGGGATATTTGTGAGGCTCTTGGATTCTCCCTGCAGCGAGCCTGGCTGGAAACTGGGGTCGGAAGCTCAGATGTTTGCTGAAATTCAACCATCTGATTCAATAAAGTTCAAGAACGTGTTCTGATGACTTAGTATGACTCACTCTCTCACGCGCCCTCCAGCCACCCTCCCTCCCTGAGTCCTTCTCGCTTCCCTCCATCACTCTGGTCCCGGTCCCCTCGAATCTGCATGATCGCCTCCGGTTTCTGGGCCCCCCCTCCGAGTGTGTGTCCAGCTGCAGCTGCTGCCGTGAAGGAGACGTGGGTGCTGGTCTGCAGGAGCTCGGTGCCTACACGGCTGGGAGCACATTGACGGCCCTCCTGCGGCGAAGCCGGGTGTGACGGGTGTGACAGTGTGCAAACCGGCAGGTGGAGGTGGAACCCCAAGGAGAAGCCAGGACGTGCATTCAGGAGAGTCAGGGACGCCGCTCTGTGGGGTGAGGCAGGAGGGGACAGGGGTGTCCGCACATGAGGGGCAGGGAACGCGGCGAGGTGACGGGGAAATGGGGCCGCGGGGCCCTCGGCTGAGCCCGGGATGAGGGGTGCGGGCGTGGAGGGATGCGCTGCTGGACAGGCGGGTCCCAGCGACAGACAGCCCGGGGAGCAGCTCAGAGCCTCACCGCAGCGCGGGTATGTCTGTGCTGGGCGACACCCCAGGGTGCTGGGATCGAGGCACACGGCGGCCCGTCCTCCCGTGTGAAGGGGGACACCGGGCTGGCAAAGCGAAACGCGTCCAACCGGCCACGAGCGTGTGGCTGTTTGCACGTCCTCCTGGAGACCCAATGGAGCCAGAGGAAGACAAGAAACAGGGCATCACATATTCATGCCGTGGTGCGCATTTTAGTCTGGGACCAACACTTTGGCCCTAAAATGCGTGTCTGAGCTTGAAGTCCTACAAAACCATCGGTGGGCATCTCCATGAGGCCTGATCTCTTCCGGGATCAGGGCAGAGCGAAATTCCCGGGGCTCCCAGCACGCACCCTCCCGTCCCAGGGCATTGTGTCTCCACTGTTGGAAAAGGCAAATTCCCCAGCCTTCCTCCAGTTTCACGCCTGTGGTCGTCAGAATAATGCCCTCCGCCCAAGATGCCCGCGTCCTAATCCCAGAAGCTGCGAATGTGCTCCTATGTGGGCCCAGAGGATTTGCAGGTGTGATTAATCTGAGGCTCACGTGGTGGAGAGTTCTGGATTAAACAGGTGAATCCACTGTAATCACTAGCGTCCTTTAAGAGGGAGGCAGGCACCTCAGACTCCGAGGTTTTGTGAACCTGGAGGTTGAGGGTCTGGGCGCCTCTAGCAGCCGAGAAGGTGGAGAGACAGCCTCTCCCGTGAAGCCAGGGGAGGAACACGGGCCTTGATTTTTGATCGCCAAGACTTTACGACTTTCTGAATTTCAGAGCCTTAAGGTAACATACTTGTGTCGTTTTAAGCCTCGAAGTTGGTGGCGGTCCCGGCAGCCCGAGGAGATGCGCACACGGCGCCCTTTGCCCGGGGGGCCCTGAGGGGGTCGGTGTCAGCCCCCGGGAACCGCAGGGCCCGTCCCCCAGGAAAGGGCTGCTGCTCGCCCCAGTGTTGGAGAACTCTAGGCTCCTGCTGCTTAGAGCTTCTAGAAAACGTGACTTTTGAGGGGAACCTGACGCTGACCCGGACCCTAGAGGGTGCCCCGGGCGCTGTCCTGGCTGGTGGTTGCGGGGGACGGACACGGGGTGGGAGGACTTCTCGGCCGTGAGGAGGTGACCTGCGCGTCTCGGGCCCGGAGGTGGGGAGAGGGAGGAGGACGCCCGGGCAGGGAGGGGGCTTGCGGGAGGCGAGGTCCCTGCCCAAAGGGACACGTGAAATGTCACAGGGGGTTTGTTTCTGCTGCTCTTCCTCCACTTCTCTGCCGTGTGGGCTGGAGCTCCCAAATGTCCAGGGAGCTCCGTGTTTTTGGAGAAGCACCTGCACTGTCTGTAAAGAATTGCGAATTTTCACTCGCCTTCCAGCTGGCGGGGAGAGGCAGTGTTGGGTGGGTCCCGAACGGGCTTCCGGGGGTGGAAGCCCTCTCAGCTGCGAGGGTGACTTGGGCCAGTCCCCTAAACTGCCACAGAGCCTGCTCTCCAGAGGGGAGTGGTCTGGTCCTGCCTCTCGGTGCTTCTGGGCTCACCTGGGCCTCCCCTGGTAGAGCAAGTGCTGGGCGGGTGTGGGGTCGGGGGGGGGCTGGGCGGGTGTGGGGTCGGGGGGGGGCTGGGCGGGTGTGCTCACGCCTGCCTGGGCCACCTGCCAGGAGCTGCGGGACTTGGGGCTCGTGTCCCAAGAGTTCCGAGGTGTTCCCACCTGTGAGGTTGGGCCGAAAACCGTGTGCAGCTGAGGAGGGCGTGGGTGATGAATGACCACGTGCAGAGCAGTCAGAAGGGCCTGGGCAGGCGCTGGGGGATGCTCGGGTGTTTGCTGTCGGGTTAGCACCACTGTCTGCAAGGTCGGGGGAGGGGGCTGCTGTCGGGCTGCCTGACGCCTGATGGCTCTTACGTATCCCAGGGACCCTCCTGAGCCAGAAGCAGACCCGAACTGGGTAGTGGGTGAAGGCTTCGTCACAGGTGGCCCCGTGCGGTGCTCCTTGTCTCCTCCTGTGTGACTCGGGGTAAGTTACTCGGATTCTCTGCCTCCACGGTCTGGGAAATGGGCATAATAGAATTCACTGCAGCCGGCTGCTGGGAAGAGGACCCTAGGGGGCTCCCCGAAAGCACCCACACATGGAATATTGTTCTTCCTTGCTGTGGGCGCAGCACGGAGACGGAGTGTGGGCTTTGAACCCAGAGGGTCTGGGTTCAAATCCTTGCTGTGAACCACACTTGCTGTGTAGACCCAGGCAAGTGACGGACTTCCTGTGCCTCGTTGCTCCATCTGGAAGATGGAGGACTGCGGTCCTACCTCCCTATGTTCTCCATTCCTGCCCTCATGACCTGGCCCAAGCAACCCTATTGTCGCTAGTTCTGGGGATGGGAAGCTTGGTGAGTGGGTTGATGCAGTTCTGCATAGCAGGTCCGTGGTGGTGGTCGTGGAGGGGTGGGGGCAGAGATGAAGGACAGCTGCTGGCTGTCTCTCCACTGGGGCCTGAGGATGAACGGGCTTGGGCTTGCACGGGGTTGGCCGAGCTCACGTCCTGCACATGCAGGCCTGAGCCCTGCCGCCTTACTAGCTGTCAGCCTGGGGTCCCCCTCAGCTTTAGAGGCCTTGAATGCCCTGGCTGGGGGCTGCCTTTGAAGCGGGCACTGGGAGGTGGGGTCCCGCTGATTTCAAATCTGACTTTGCCTTCTGCCTCCTATTTAGTAAATACATGAATTCTCTAGAAGTGATTGATAGAACTCAAAGCTCAGGGTCTTGTAGGGTACAGAGCTGAGCAACCCTCACCAGCTTAGTGCTGGGATATTCTTTAAAGAAACCCGAAACTCACGGATAGGACTCCACGGTGCTCACCTGTGTGCGTAGTTCATTAAGGAGGAACGACTTCATCTGCAAGGTCCCTTCACAGTGGTATAGAATGTGAATAATTAGGGGGTAGGGGGTCGGTATTGGGCTTACCCTCCCCCATAGGCGGCTGGGACCCCTAAGCGTGCTAGTTCATGGAGGACACGCAGAGCCGTGCCGTGTAGACCCCTCCAGGCTGGCAGGGAACGTGCTGGTGAGCACAGCCCTACAGGGTGCCAGGCAGCTGATCCTCAACACTAACAACCCAGCCGGGCGGGGTGACTAGCCACCATCTCACAGGGGAGGGGATGGAGGCACCCCGAGGCGCGCGTGTCCACGTGGTGGACTTCACCTGCTTCGGCTTTGGCCTGATGCCCTTTAATTAGGACCCATCACGCTATCCCTGTCCTCAAGGGCTCCTACCTGCTGTTTCACTTTCCTACAGCTCTTGTCAGCAGGTAACACTCAGTGGGATTTAGGTCACGTGTCTAGCTCTCCCTTTAGAACGGGGGTTCACAAACGGGTGGACCACACTCCCCAGACCTTCATTTGGCAAGCTTCGTAAGGAAAGAATGTCTGTTTTTAAAGATGATTAAAACAGGCTACAGCGGTGATGTGCTCAAAGCCCAAAATACTTACAATGTGGCCCCTGAAAGAGCGCGAGACAGAACTTGCTCTGTTGCAGAACATAAGCTCCCAGAGAGCAGGCAGGTGTGGTCAGCTCTGTTCCCAGACTTTGAATAAAAGGTCCCTGAGTGTGGAGTGACTCTGGGGAGGGGCAGGCCTGGGGCTTGGACCTGGCTGGCACCCGGGTAAACAAGGAGCATCTCCCTGCACCCGTGGTCCTCAGGCGTGGTGCGGGGTGGAACAGCTGGAGGCTGCAGTGCGGGGGCCCGAAGCCCCTCCTGCTCCAGGGAGCTGCGTCCTGGCCCCGATCTCCGTACCCACGACAAGGTGCACCTGCCTCATGCTGAGCACGTGGGCTCCGCAGGCCAGGGCGGTCCCTGTGATGGGCAGAATAGGATGGCCACGCCCTAATCCCTTGAACCTGGGACCTTGGTAGTCAAAGGTAATGAAGGTGGCCCTTGAAGGCAGACGGCACGCTTGGTTGCAGGAGCTGCAGGTGGGTGCCGGAAAGACCCAGCAGGAAGGGAACT
>NW_023270436.1:3532905-3590024 GCF_011800145.1 Mirounga leonina | reverse complement strand
TCGGGTACAGCAGGGTGCTGGTGGGGGTGGGACCACGACTAGATGGTAATGACCCTGGGGTCAGCCGGGGGTTAGCCCAGCGTCTGCACAGAATCAAACAGGTCAAAAACTGGGCCATGGGGGCTTGTTGGGAGGCTGGGGCTTCAGGTATCCAGCCTGTCTCCGGGGGCCAGTAGCACGTATGAACAGTGCCCTCGCGTCCTGGGCCGCAGCACCAATGGCGTGTGCGTGCAGGTGTGTCCGGAGGCTGATCAGGCGCTGGCTCACGTGATCGTGGCCCCTCCCTCCCTCCCTCCCTCCCTCCCTCCCTCCCTCCCGAGCCAGAGCCGGAGCCGCTCCGAGGTCGAGGGCCAGGGAGCGAGGGTGTCGGTTCTGGTCCGGGTGTGAGGGTCTGACACGGAGGGCAGCACGGGATCCGGGTCCCAGCTCAGCCAGCCAGCCAGCCAGGGGCTCTTTCCTTCCTGTACCTTCTTGTCCCTTTTGGGCTCAAAACCTGCAGCAGGATGCTCACCCCCCTGGGGCCGGCCATCTGCTTTCCTCAGTTTACCAATGCAAATTTCTGCAGACCCGGAAATACAGCTTGACTAGCTCCCTGGCCGCCCGGTGGTCCAGCTGCCTTGGCACAGAACACTAGGTATTCGGAGTGCGCTCTCAGGACCCCTGCTAGGCCTTCGCCTCTGGTCCCCCATGAGCCCCTCTGAGCAGACGGTGTTCCCTCCCCTCTCTGAACGAGGCCCAGGGTCTGTCCACACTGGGCACCCAGGTGTCAGAGGGCTGTGTTGATTGAGTTCTCAGCACAATGCCTGGCTGGTGGCCGTTAAGGGACTTGATCTCTGGGAGGGGCTGGTGATCTCGGGGCAGAGGAGGAGGAAGATGGGCGGCTGCTGGCTTGGTCCCCCAGGTTCCCAGGGAAGAGCTCCAGCCTTGGCCTGACCTTCACAATTGCGCTGGTTGCTGGGCCGGACCCCACCCCACCCCACCCCACCCCACCCCACCCCTTAATGCACCTGTCCCTGGGGTAGGCCTGACATTTGTTGACTTAACGACGTCCTCCAGCAGTTCCTCTCCCCGGGACGATGGCGCAGTTGTACCCAGTTCTGAGTCTGCAGACGTGAGCTGCTTATCAAGCTCACTTCCCTGGGCTTTGTTGAAGGTACAAACTAATGAGCGCTCTCCGTATTAACCTTCTGGAAGATTGGCTTTCCTCTCATTTGACCTGTTGCAGAGACTAGATCCCTCAGGCTGCTCCTCACTTGTCCCCTCGTGGGGCCACAGCAAGAGATTCAGGGAGACCAGAGAAGCAGAAGGGTCTGAATGTAGGGGGTTACTCGGTCTCTCCCGTTGCAGGAACTGACTTAGAGAACATGAACACTGCACTCATTTATGGTGTCTGCCCTCTCCTCGGTCAGGCACTCAGGGTAAAATCAGAAGACCCACATTCCCCCACCCCGGGCATCTAAGGTTGGGGTCCTGGGAGACCATGTAGACCAGCATGTGTCTTAGGGGAATCTTGCGGGTCCCTGAATCCCCTGTGCCCTGTATCTGAAATGACTTCAGTTTCAACATCATGGCAGCCAAGCCTCTCTCCCCGCACTTCGTTGGGACAGGGAGTAGAAACCATGACCTTGTAGGACTAGAAGTATTCTGCAGACTTGAACACTAATCAGCCTGGTTAATATTTCCCCCGGCCCGGGGACCATGGACAACCCTGTCAGGTTGGGAATAAGCATGGAAAAGGCCCTTTTCACTCTCCCCTGGCTCAGAATGGGGTTTAGAAGTAGCTGTGGTGAGTCTGTTTTCTGTTATGTTCTTTAATTCCAATATAGTTTAGTGTTTCAGGTGTGCAACATAGGGGTTCAACAATTGTTTTGCTCAGTGCTCATCCTTGCAGGCGTACTCTTAATCGCCTTCATCTAGTTCACCATCCCCCCACCTCCCCTCTGGTAACCACCAGTTCGTTCTCTACAGTTAAGAGCCTGGGTCATGGTTTGTCTCTTTTTCTTCGCTCATTTGTTAGGCTCCACATACGATGAGGTCATAAGTATTTCTTTGACCTATTTCACTTAGCGTTATAGTTCCTGGTTCCATCCATTGTAATTGGCTTTTGTAAATACTGCAATAAACATCGGGGTGCATGTATTCATTTGAATTAGTGTTTTTGTATTTTCTGGGGAAATAACTAATAGTACCTGTAGTGGATCATAGGAAAGTTCTATGAACTTATAAAACCTCCCTTCTGTTTTCCATGGTGGCTGCACCAGTTTGCATTCCCACCAAGAGGTCACAAGTGCTCATTTTCTCCACATTTTTGCCAATACTTGATTTTCACCATTCTGACAGGTGCGAGGTGACCTTTCATTAGTTTTAATTTGCATTTCCCTGATGAGTGATGTTGAGCATCTTGTGTCTGTTGGCCATTTGGAGGTCTTTGGAGAGATCTGTTCATTTCTGCCCGTTTTTAGTTGGACTATTTTATGGTGTTGAGTTGTAGAAGATCTTTGTGTAGATCAAATGTGTCGTTCGCAAGTAACTTCTCCCATTCTTGGTTGGTTCCTTCGTTGTGCAGAAGCTTTTTATTTTGATGTAGTCCCAAGTGTTTATTTCCCCGGCTTCAGAAGATGTGTCTGGAAAAATATTGCTATGGCCAATGTCAGAGAAATTGCTGCTTGTACTGTCTTGTAGGATTTTTTTTTTTCCCCAAGTCTCACATTTGGGTCTTCCATCCATTTTGAGATTATTTTTGTGTACGGTGTAAGAAAGTGGTCCAGTTTCATTCTCTTGTTGCTGTCCAGTTTTCCCAACACCATATGTTGAGACCTTCTTCCCGTTGGATATTCTTTCCTCCTTTGAAATTGGCCATACAGTTGGTGGGTGGGTTTATTTCTGTTCTGTTGGCTTTCTATTCTGTTCCATTGATCTATGTTGTCTACTTCTGTGCCAATACCATACTGTCCTGATTAGTATGGCTTTGTAGTATAATTTGAAGTCTGGAAAGTGATACCTCCAGCTTTTTTTTTTCCCAGGATTACTTAGACATATGGGGTCTTTTGTCATTCCATACAGATTTTAGGATGGTTCTACTTCTGTGAAAAATGCTGTTAGTATAGGATAGGGATTGCATTAAGTCTGTACATTGCTTTGAGTAATATAGGTGTTTTATTGATACAGGTATTTTATCAGTATTCTCCCAATCCCTGAACATGGACTGTCTTTCCATTTATATTCAATTTCTTTTGTCAGTGTTTTATAGTTTTCAGAGTACAGGTCTTTAACCTCTGTGGTTAACTTATTAGGTATGTTTTAGGTTTTGGTACAGTTGTAAATGCAATTGACTTAATTTCTTCTGCATTATTAGTGTATGGATTAGTGCAATGGATTTCTATGTATTGATTTTTGTATCCTGTGTTTACTGAATTCATTTGTCAGTTCTAATGGTCTTTAGGTGGAGTCTCTAGGGTTTTCTATAGTATCCTGTCATCTGCAAATAGCATTTCACTTACCAATTTGGATTTTTTTTATAATAAAGTTTTAATTTTATCTAGTAATGGTAGAAGCTTTTATTCAGTAACACTTGCAGTGAGCATAATGTAATTAAAGTGTTTTCTTATAATCTTTAATAATGTGTGATACAGCAATTTGAAGGTCTTGTGATTTCAAGGGTTTTTCAAGCTTGGTTTTGCAGCTGTCAGCCTGAAAAAATAACTCACAATGATCTATAGATTCAGAATTCTTGCTGTAACTTGACCATTAAATTTCTGTCTTCCTTGGTGTAAGTTTATCTTGCAAACTATTTTGGAGTTGTACTATCTTAACAACTTGAACAACCAATTTGGATCTTTCATTTCATGTCTGATTGCTGCGACTGGAACTTCCAGGACTATGTTGAATAATGGTGATTGGAATGGACATCCTTGTCTTGTTTCTGACCTTAGGCGGAAAAGCTCTGTTTTTCACCATTGAGTAGGCTATAAGCTGTGGGTTTTTCATATATGGCCTTTATTATGTTCCCTCTTCCCTACTATGTTGAGGGATTTTATCATGAATGGGTGTTGTACTTCATTAAATGCTTTTTCTGCATCTATTGATCATATGGCTTTTAGCCTTCCTCTTATTAATGTGATGTATCTCACTGACTTTGTAAATATCGAACCACCCTTGCATCCTGGTAATCCCATGTGATAGTGGGGAATGATTTTTTTTTAATGTACTGTTAGATTCAGTTTGGTAATACTTTGTTGAGGATTTTTGCATCTATGTTCATCAGAGACATTGGCCTGTAGTTCTTTCTTTGCAGTGTCTTTAGCTGGTTTTGGTATCCGGATAATGCTGACCTCATAGAATGAGTTTGGAAATTTGCTGTACTCTTCTATTTTTTTGGGGGGGGGGGGAATAGTTTGAGAAGAATAAGTATTCACTCTTCAGATGACTTCAGATGAATTCTACCAGACATCTGGTCCTGGACTTCTGTTTTTTGGGAGTTTTTCAATTACTGATTCAATTCCATTGCTGGTAATCCGTCTGTTCAAATTCTCTATTTCTTCCTGATTCCATTTTGGGAAGTTAGAGGTTTCTAGGAATTTATCCATTTCTTCTAAGTTGCTCAATTCATTGACATATCAGGTTTCATAATCTTACAATCCTTTGTGTTTCTGTGGCGTTATTTCATTTCTGATTTTGCGTCCTCTTTTGATGAGTCTGGCTAGAGGTTTATCAATTTTGTTTTTGGAGAACTAGTTTCTGGTTTCATTGACCTATTTAGTTTCATTTTTTTTCTGCTTTAATCTTTATTTCTACTGGTTTTGGGTTTTTGGGGTTCTCTTTCCAGCTCCTTTAGGTGTAAAGTTAAGTTCATTTGAGATTTTTCTTGAGGTTGGCTGGGTATTGTTATAAACCTTCTTAGAATAGTTTTTGGCAGCAACCCAAAGGTTTTGGACCATTATGTTTTCATTTTCATTTGACTCCATGTATCTTTATTTCCTCTTTGATTTCTCTATTGACCCATTCATTGCTTAATAGCATGTTACTTAACCTCCATTTGTTTCTTTTTTCCAGATTTTTTCTTGTGACTTCTAGCTTCACTGTGTTTTCAGAAAAGATTCATGGTATGACTTGGATCTTTTTGAATTTGTCGAGGCTTGTTTTGTGGCCTAATATGTGATCTATTCTGGAGAATGTTCTGCGTTCACTTAAAGAATGTGTTTTAGGATGGAGGGTTCTGAATATATGTTAAATCCATCTGGTCCAATGTATCATTCATAGTCACTGTTGGCTTGTTTTTCTGTTTAGGTGATCTGTCCATTGATATAAGTGGCTGTCAAAGGCCCCTACTATTACTAATTCCTTTATGTTAATGGCTTTAAGTAGTTGGGTGCTACCATGTTGGGTGCATAAATACTGTTATATCTTCTTGTTGTCATCTTAATGATTATGCTGTATCCTTTCTCTTGTTATAGTCTTTTAAAGTCTACTTTGTCCAATGTAAGTATTGCTACCCTGGCTTGCTTCTGACCTCTATTTGCATAATTCTCCACCTCCTCACTTTCAAACTGCAGGTGTCTTTAGGTCTAAAATGAGTCCCTTGTAGGCAGCATATAGATGGGTCTTGATTCTTTTGTCCACACTGTCCCCCTATGTCCTTCAGTTGGAGAATTTAGTCCATTTACTATGTTCAAAGTAATTATTGATAGGTATGTATTACCATTTTGTTTTATGGTTTTCATAGTTTTTGTCCTTTCTTGCTCTTTTTATTGGCTTTCCTTATTGATCTACTTGGATTCTTTGTTTGCATATCCGTGGGTTTTGACTGGTCATTACCATTAGGTTTGTATGTAACATCTGCACATTGCAGGCTGTATGAAGTTGATGGCTGCTTAAGTTTGAGCCCTTTCTTTACTCCTCTCCTCTCCCCATGTTTTAGGTATAAGGTGTCCTACTTGACAATCTTTTATTCTGGGAGTCCCTTGACTACTTACAGAAATACTTAATTTTACTGCTTTTGTGCTTCCTACTTTATGCTTATGGTCTTTCCAGAGTCCCCTTTAACATTTCTTGTAGAGCTGGATTAGTGGCCATGAATTCCTTTAACTTCTGTTTGGGAAACTTCTTTCCTTCTATTCTGCATGCTAGCATTGCTGGATAGAGCATTCTTAGCTGCAGATTTTTCCCTTTCGTCACATTGAATACATCATGGTACTGCATTCTGGCCTGCCAAGTTTCTGCTGAAAAGTCCGTTTATGGGGTGTTCCTTGTATGTAACTGCTTTCCTTCTCTTGCAGCTTTTCAATTTATCACTACTTTTTGCCATCTTAATTACTGTGTGCCTTGGTGTGGACCTCGAGTTGATTTTTTGGGGGGATCTTTTTCCCTCCTGGCTCTGATGGGTTTCCTTCTCCAGATTTGGGAAGGGTTCAGCCATTCAAATTTTCTGCCTCCTTTTCTCCTCCTGGGGCTCCCCAAATGCGAATATTACTAGACTTGGTGTTGCTGGGTTCCCTAAGTCTAGTCTCTCTTTGCATGATCTCTCACCTCCACTTGATTACTTTATTCTCTCCTCTAGATCTGATTTGTTCTGCTTCATCTAGTCTATTCCATCTAGTGTCTTTTTATGTCCATCTGATATTTTTAGCTCTTAAGGGTCTCACTGATGTCCAACATGAAGTCCGGTGAACATCTTTATGATCACTATTTTAAATTATCGGGCATATTATATCCATTTCACTTAGATCTCTTCCTGTGATTTTTGTCCTGTTTTTTCCATTTACAACACGTTGCTGTCTCACTTTTGTCTCCGTGTGTGTTAGGAACTAGCTCCTGCTCTTAAAAGTGGTGGCCTTAGGAAGAAAAGGTCCAGTGCAGTGTCCCCTGTTCACCAGAACCTGGTGCTTCAGGACTATCTCCTATGTGTTGTGTGTGCCCTGGCCACTTTTTTCTTCAATCCAGTTGTCTTGATGGCTCTTTGCCAGTTTGGGGCAATGGTTGGTCCCTGTGGTGTTCATAGGCCACTCTGGGGACACTTTGGGCATTTGACAGAGCGTCAGTAGCTCCAAACTGCAGGGCACTTTGCCTGTGTTGTCTGCTGAGAAGCTTTGATTGGTGCGTGGAGGCCGCAGTCAGAACCAGTTGTCTGCCCCCAACCCACTGCTAGGGCCTCTATCTGAGGGCGTGTGCGGTTACTATTCCCCCTCCAGAGCAGGAGTCCCTTGGGAGTGGTGCTGGCCACTGTTGGGACTTCTTGCATATTGCCAGGTCTGAGGCACTGCCCTAGGAGGGCCCTGGCCAAGAGCTTATTGGAGGGGGCAGAGCCATCAAAGCACAGCATGTGAGGTGGTGTAGTGGTGGAGCATTGGCTCTAGCAAGCTTTTGTACCCGCTGGGCCTCTGCAGGAGGGACCCTGCAGTGCCTCGATGGAGGTGGGCTATCTGGAGGGGTGGATTTATGGGAGGACTGCATGGGGGGGGGGGGGCAGCAAGGCTAGCAAGTTAGGTAGCTAGTCCTGCAGGTGGCCCTGTGTTTATGCTGGGGGCAAGGGAAGGAAATGGCTGTCGGTTCCTGTGTTCCTGGAGTTCTCCAGCAATTTGTTCCTCCAAGACCTGCTCTGAGATTAGTTGAGAACCCTCCTTCCCGTGTGCCTCAGGCACCTTCCAGACGCTGCTTCTATACTCTATCTCCAGGGGCTGTTGTGCTGTCTCCAAGGGCACGGACCCAGTTTCCTTGCCCACCTGCCCTTCCAGAGCTGAACAGCCCCCCCCCCCCGATTTTTTTAATTCCAGGTTTTAAGTACTGCTGGTTATAAGAACTTTATGAAATTCTGACTCTCTGGCTATCAAAGCCACATGTTAGAGGATTCGTCTTTCCCATCCAGGCTCCCCAGTGTGTGGGAGTCTCTCTCCTCTCCCTGTGCCCACAGGGACACATCCTTCCTATAGATCTCCGTCCCAGACAGTGCTACAAGTCCTTTTAGTTCCCACCCATGTCTCCACCCTTCCTACCCTCTTCCATGTGGCCTCTTGTCCACATTTAGTTGTGGAGTTTATTCTGCCACTCCCCAGGTCATTTTCTGGGGTGTTTACACTGATGTGGGTGTTATCTAGTCCTATGCCTGGGAATGAGGTGAGCCTAGGGTTCCTCCTACTCCCATCTTCCCTGGTTTTTATTCTTTAGATCCCACGTAAATGAAATCATGTTGTTTGACTTCTTTCACTCAGCCTATTTGCCCTCTAGGTCCATTCATGTTCCAGATGACAAAAATCTCTTATGGCTGAAAGATTCCATTGTGTATATACCATAGCCTTATCCATTCATCTACCCTTGGACACTTGAGTTGCTTCCATATCTTGGCTATCATAAATGCTGCAGTAAACACACAGGTGCATCTATCTCTTTGAATTGGTGTTTGTTTTTTTGAGGGTAAATACCCAATAGTGAAATTACTGGATCATACAGTATTTGTATTTTTAATTTTTTAGAGAATCTCCATACTGTTTTCCACAGTGGCTGCACCAGTTTATATTCCCACCAACAGTGCACAAGGATTCCTTTTTCTCCACATACTCCCTAACTTTTTGATCTTAGCCATTCTCGCTGGTATAAAGTGATCATTATGGTTTTAATTTGCATTTCCCTGATCAGTGAGGTTGAGCACCTTTTCACGTGTCCCTCAGTATGTCTGTCATCCTTGGAAAAACGTATTCCTGTTCTCTGCCCATTTTCTAATCAGATTTTTTTTGGTGGTGTTGAAGTTATTTTCTATATATTTTTAATAACCCCTTATCAGATATGTCCTCTGCAAATATCTCCTCCCATTCAGTAGGTTGTCTTTTTATTGATGGTTTCCTTTGTGCAAAAGCTTTTAATTTTGATGTGTCAACAGATCATTCTTTTGTTTCTCTTGTCTGAGGAGACACATCTAGAAAAATGCTGATGTCAGAGCTTACTGCCTATTTCCTAGGAGGTTTATGGACTTAGGTATTCAATCTACTTTGAGTTTAATTTTGTGTATGGTGTAAGAAAGTCATCCAGTTTCATTCTTTTGCATGTAGCTGTCCAGTTTTTCCAGCACCATTTGTTGAAGAGGCCATCTTTTCCCCCATTGTATATTCTTTCCTCCTTTGTGGGTTCTTTTCTGGATTTTCTGTACCATTTGTCTAAGTGTCTGTTTTTGTAGCACCACCATATTTTGATTCAAGCTTGTAGTGTATCTTAATCTGGGATTGTGAGAACTCCAGCTTTGTTCTCAAGATTACTTTGG
Organism: Mirounga leonina; assembly: GCF_011800145.1. Lineage (NCBI taxonomy): Eukaryota > Metazoa > Chordata > Mammalia > Carnivora > Phocidae > Mirounga > Mirounga leonina. The sequence goes on along the minus strand of NW_023270436.1, from coordinate 3,580,777 downwards.
CTATTCAGGATCTTTTGTGGTTCCTTATGAATTTTAGTATTTTAGATTGTAAAAAAGGCTGTTATTTTGATAGGGATGCTTTGGGTATTGACTTTAAGCAATGTTCTTCTGGCCCATGTACATGGAACACCTTTCCATTTGTCATTTTCAATTTCTTCAATGTTTTGTGGTTTTCAGTGTACAGGTCTTTTACCTCCATGTTATGTTTGTTCCTACATATTCTTTTCAATTGTAAATGGACTTATTTCATTATAGAAACTGATTTCTGTATTTTGTAGCCTATAACTACTGAATTCATCTATTTCCAATTGTTGGTAGAGTTCTTAAGGTTTTCTACATATAGAATCATGTCACCTGAAAAGAGAAAGTTTTTCTTACCAATCTGGATGCCTTTTTATTTCTTGTCTGATTGCTGTGGCTAGGACTCCATTACATTGAATAAAACCGGTGAGAGTGGACTTCATTGTCCTTTCCTGATCTCTGAGGAAAAAGCCCTGTGTGGGGGTGTGTGTCTGTCCATTGAGTCTAATAGCTGTGGGTTTGTCACACGTGACCTTATTATGTTGAGGTACGTTCCCTCTAAATTTGAGAGTTTTTATGAATGGATCTTAAACTTTGTCAGATGCTTTTTCTGTGTATATTGATAATTTTTATCCTTCATTTTGTTAATGGGTATATGTTGATCTGCAAATACCGAACCATCCTCATATCCCTGGAATAAATCCTACTTGGTCATGAATGATCCTTTTAATATATCGCTAAATGCAGTTTCCTAGCATCTTCTTGAGGCATCTATGGTCAACGATATTGACATGTATTGTCGGTTTGTTTCTTTTGTGGTGTCTTTGGTCTTGGAACCAAGGTAATGCTGGTCTCTTAGAATGCATTTAAAACCATTTTTTCCTCTTCAAGTACTTGGAATAGGTAAAACCTTTCCTTAATTTTTTTGTATAATTCCTTTGTAAATCCATCTGGTCCTGGACTTCTGTTGGGGAGTTGTTTATTAAATCAAATTTGTTGTTTGTATATAATTGGCCTGTTCAGATTTTCTTCCTGATTCAGTTTTGGAAGATAAATTGCTGGGAGTTGATCATTTCTTAGATTGTCCAATTTGTTTTATAAGACATGACAATTCCTATTTTTATTTCTGTGGTCAGTTCTGATTTTTTTTTTTTTTGGAGTTCACTTAATGACTGGTTAAAGGTTTATCAATTGTATCTTTCCAAAGAACCAGCTCTTGGTTTCATTGATCTCTATTTTTAGTTTCTATCATTTCTGCTCTGATCTTTCCTTCTAGCTTTGTGCTTTGTTTTTCTAAGTCCTTTAGGGGTAACATTAGATTCTTTGAGATTTTTGTTTGAGATAGGCCTGCTTTGCTGTTGCCCCTTTTATAACAGCTTTCAAAATGTATCAGATTTTGGACCATTGTTTTCATTTTCCTTTGTATCTTTCACATTTCATTTCCATGTATTTCCTTCTTGATTTCTCCAGCCCACTGGTTTTAATAGCATGCTTAGCCTCCATGTGTTTTTTTACAATTGTAATTTCTAGTTTCATACCATTGTGATGGGAAAAGTGCTTGATATGGTTTCTGCCTTCAATTTATTGAGACTCAAATTATGGCCTAGTGTGATCTATCCTGGAAAATGTTCCATATGCACTTGCTAAGGTGTTTCCTGATTTTGGGTGCAATGTTCTGTATATATCTGTTAAGTCCATTTGGTCTAATGTGTTATTCAAAGGGACGGTTTCCTTATTGATCTTTTGCATAAATGAACTATCTATTGATGTTTGTGAGGTGTTAAACTCCCCTGCTATTACAGTCAATTTCTCTCTTCATGTCTCAATATTTGCTTTGTTTTGAGGTGCTCTATGCTGGGTGCATACTTAGAACTGTTACAAGGATGATAAATTTTGTGGTATCTGAGTGAAAACACAGTGGTGGTGAGTTTTCCCGTAGGATAGTTATTGAACTTCAGGTTACATACCAATATCTCCTATTTCATGTTTCAGGGATGTGAAAATGCTTTCAGCTTCCAAAAACACTTGTAAGTTGTGTGGGCCTGAACAAAACCATTTTTGTCCTGTTGTAATACTTGCATATGGTGCTAATTACGTCGCTCAGAAAAGCCTGTGATGAAGTCCCTGTTGCACCCATCCCCTTCACCCACACTTCTGAAGCGTCCTCTCTTAAGCTTTGAAGACTTTGATTCTGCTGGCACTTTCCTCCAGGATGTTAGAACAACCTATTTCTGTACTTGTCAGCTTAAGAGGACACTTACTCATCTGTGAAAGAGAATTTTCCCCATTCACCTTCTTCCAGCTCCAAAAGATCGACAGTAAGATGGTCTCCTAGCTGTTCCTTCTGCACTCTGTAATTTTAATTAACTTTAGTCAGTGACTTGAGTTCCAGAAAGTTCAGGTATCACAGCTGCTTCCTTTCTATCCACACCTGGACCACGTCCCGCCTTCTACCTGCCACATTTTTACTTTCAAGATTACTAACACTTCTATCCCATTCTGTAAGTCGCAGCCTCAGCACTTTCTCCATAGATGGACTCTTAGAGCAGGAAAACACTACAGTGTTCACTGGAGTAGCTGTGGTGTCTGCCTTGCAGGTTCACCAGGATGAAGGGAGACCATGGGTACAGAGTGCTGAGACCACATTCTCCCCATACATTCTGCACACCCATCAGGAGCAACGTTCAGCGAACATTGTCTAGCTACAGAATATTCCTGAATAAGTTGGTGCTGGAGCAAACATACAATGGACATGGTCTTAAACTGTCACGAGAAGGAAGGCAGTGATTGTTACTGATAGACTTGACTTTGCTGTACCCTCTTGGCTGCCCTGAGCCAGGCATTAGTTGGAATACATGTAACAAGATGGGGAAAATGGTATCTTCACGGCTGGCCCTAGAAGTCCTCTGTAGTGGGAATGAAACAGCATATCCAGTCAACTGGGAGAAAATAGAACCTTTATCTTCAAGTAACTCACTGTTGATTTTAAGCTAATATTGTCCAAATGGGCAGGAAAGTTGTAGTGAACTTAGGACTTCCCTATGTTTTCCTTACATCAGCTTGTGTATCAGTTACAGGATAGTGTCTATGTCCATCCTTGTACCCTGCTGACCAGTCCCTGCAGGAGAGGGAAAGTCTGCTCTGGGGGGCCTTAAACGGATGGGCCTCACCCCACAGATGCAGCATCTCCCAGTCTCTCCCCGCCCCCTCCCCCACCCCCTCCCCCACCCCCGCACAGGCCAGAAGTCACGTGGCCCTACCTACCCAACCACAGGGCAGGGAGAGGCCTTGGAAGCGAAGAGCTGGAAATAGCTGGTGACCAGCTCCAGGGACCCCTGGGCTGTGCTGCCTCTCGGTCTGATCTGAATAGGAGATTTAGGGGGATCTGAGAGGGTGGCAGGTGAGGGAAGAAAAGGGGTGGTAAGGCATTTGTACAGGGATGGGAGCTGGCTCCACGATCCAAACTTGCAACGAAGTCTACCAAAAAAGACTTAGCATGATGTCAGATTAATTTTCTCGTGGAAACCAGCAAAGAGGCTGAATTTGGCACCCTGAATGATGTGATCCCAGCACTGGCAGCCCACGTGGACACGGAGCCTGCTGGCGCCTTGGCTCTCCGGCTGCTTCCTTGAAGATGCCTTTGCGCTCTCAGACCCGCTTCCGATGCACAAGTGGAGACGTGTTCCGGGGGGTGGGGGCGGGGGGTGAGTCTCTGGTTCCTCCCAACCATCTGCTCCTGCAGCTTCCTGAGCAACCCAGAGCAGACCCCCCGGGTTCCCCAGGCCAACCCAGCAGGGGCCTCCTTCCGCAGATTCTCCTGGAGGGGATTCCTCCCCAGGGGCCCCTGCAGCCGTCTAGAAGTGTAACCGCAAGGCTTTTGGAATGTGTCCCCATCCAGGTATTCCCTTCCATCTGGGGTCAGTTCTCACCCATTGAAAGACACCTGTGCTGATTTTTAAAGATGTCTGAAAGAGGGGGGGAGGTGCGTGTTTCTGCTCAGGTCCCCATGTGATGGGGACGATGCCTTGTCCCCGCCAGAGAAGGCTGTCCTCTTGCAGGGAATGGTGCTGCTTACCCCATTGTGTGATCCCCTCCTGAGACGCTAAAGGGAAATGCTATTTGAGAAAAGGCCATTCGTTAGAGGCTGGCCTCCAGGCTCAGGGGAGAGATACATGGCATAAAGCGTATCAAATGGGCCTGGAAAAGACTGAAGCGAACAAAACCAACCTGGACCGTCAGGCTTCAGAAGGAAATAGATGACCCGTATAGAGAGACAGCAAGCCGTCCTTAACCTGTTACAGGGGTGGGGGAAGGATCAAGGTGATTGGTGAGAACATGAAGCATCCCGGGCTTGCAGTGTGGGCAGTCCTTCCCTCCCCTAGGCCAGAAGAGGCAAGTGGGGGAACAGGTGGACCCCAGTGCACGTGGGAGGGGCAGCCTGGCAGCAGCGAACCTTGTCTGGAGACCCACAGAACATGCCAGAATATGGCGTCTGAGGCAGAAGTGGTGCATGAATACGGAGGTAGCTCTGCTATTCCTCTGCTCTGCCCCTGCTGAGATGAGAGATTCTCTTAGAGCCACTAACTGGGAGGACGGGGGAGCCCGTGTGATGAATGTAGCCGCTTGGGGCACAGAACAGTGTCCCTAGTCTTGATGAGACTGTAGCATGAGCCAATGCCTGAAGTACGGGGCTGCACGGGAATATCGAAGAGCCACGATGTATGTCCCAGTCCGGAGCCCAGGGAAGGGTGAGCCCCTGCAGGCAGGAAGTGGAGTCGGAGCTGGGTGAGAAATCTGCGCGGGAAGAAGCAGCTCTCCTGGGACCCACGTCTTCCTTTCAGACCTCCTACCAAACATTCCTGGTCCTCTCAGGTCTTCTGATGGAGCTTAACCACCTTCACATCGCTTCCAGGTTGTGTGGTCACCGACGTTCTAGGCTCCCAAACTAAAAAGCTGGCCTCTCCTGGTGGGTCCCACACCCAACTGGCCATAGAACACTGTTCTTCAGCTTCTAGCAACTTGTTCTTCACCCTTAGTTCCCCAATGATGAGAGGCTTCCTAAAAGACCTTTTTGTCTCTGCTCCCTGTCACGTTGTTGGGTCATTAGGGGACAACCAGAGTGAGGTCTCCATAGTGAGATCTCATGTGGCTTCTTTCTGGTCAAGCGTTAGGGCAGGCTCCCTCTTTTACCCATGTAGACAAGCCCTAATGTCCAGCATGCGCCCCATGCCCCCCCTCCCGAAATCTGCCCTCTGCCCCTGGGTTGAGAGCCTCCCCAACCTGCTGATTTCCTAAATGCTCTGGAGTCTCTCAGGCTTGTTTTTCTGCCAGTGCTCTGGAAGCTACTGCCCAGGGTGGAATCCAAGCTGTTCCTCATGCTGGCTGGGTGAGTGGGGTTACTGAACCCTTCCCAGGCTTACACATTCATCTGAGAGAGAGGGTGATGGGGCACCTGGTTGTAGGGCTGCCGTGCGGGTTAATGACATGATGTGGGGAGGGCACATTGGAAGCACTCAGTACGTTGTTACTGGAATAGGCATTACGTCTGCACACTCGGAAGCACCCTTGATGTTGGCTTCTCTACAAACCTCTCCTGACGCCCGAGTCCTGTCCACTGCCGCAGTGCTCCTGCCTCGTCCCACCACTGAAGCTGCCGCAATGGGTCCCCTGTGGACGCTGGTATCGGGTCTGTCCTTTCTGGTTGACATATGCTGGCTTTATGAAGGTGGGCACTTTGTCACTTTCATTTCGTGTCCCTTAGTGCTTGGGGAAGGGCTTGCCGGTTTTAAATGCTAACAAGTGATGGCTTCGACCAGAGGTGGGTTGTGTTGAATCTAGTGACTGAAGGGTTTTGAGGTGTGGAAATATCAGCATCTTGGAACTCCAGAGATGGGCAGAAGTTTGATCAGATTCTGACTTTTTAGATAAATACACTGATTTTTCTCCAAGTCCCAAAGATGGGCATGGTGATGGAGGCAGGACTCTAGCATCATGGATAAGACCGCTGGAGGCCTTGAAACTGGAACTCTGATTTCAGACAGGCCTGGGTTTGCATCTGTAAAACCCAGTGGTTTTTTGGGGGGTCACTGGGCAAGTGACTTGACCTCCAAGCTTCACTTTATTCTTCAGGAAAAAGGAAAACAATGCTTCAGAGGATAGTTGTATCTAATGAGATAAGTGTTCAATGTCGTGCTTGGTAAATGGAAAGTACTTAACGCTGACTTTGTGAGCTGGGAGGAAGACCTCTGTCCTGCGGGGAGGGGAAGGGAGGGGTCAGAACCAGGCAGTGCCTGGAAAACACAGTTTTGGAATACCAGATGAGCAGTTTGCACTCCCATCTTGTTGGGGGGTGACTCCCAAATGCCCTGCATCAGAATCTTGCTGGGTGCGCTCTGGCGCTCTACTCTGAACCTTCTGAACGAGGACCTCTTGAGCGGGGACCTCTTGAGTGGGGGGCACAGGAACTGGCAAACTTGATGAGCTTTCCTGGCCATTTTCGGGGGGTGTGTAACTTAGCTGTTGCTAAAAGCCTTGAACAGCACTGACCATAGAAACGGAGGAAGGCGTTCATGGGAATGTGGTGGGAACCCAGCCACGTGCCCTAGGTCTCAGAGGAATGAACCTGGCCCACAGAATGGACCACACTCCTGATGCTGAAGCTGAAGCTGAAACCGGACTCCTAAGACTTCAGGGTAACATGGGGATGCTTCACGTTACCCAGAGCAGCTGGGTCTCTGTCTCGCCTTGGGTCACACCTGTTCAAGGAGTTGTGTCCCGCACCTGGCTCTTAGCTGACAGCACCCTCTCAGAGCTGCCCACTGACCTGCAGAGAAGTCCCCTCCATAGAGCCGCACTGACCATACTTATGATCAGCCTCTGTCTCTGCTTCATCTCAGGTAACTGTTCTCCATCCTTTGACTACGACGTTTGCATCGTATATTTGGCCTGAGTGCTAGCTGGTCTGCTCGGAGTTCCTGTGATTTAAAACTCCACGAGCATGTTCCCTCCTGCCTTTCTGGCTTTCCAAGGTTGAAAGATACTAGAGGCAAGTCCTGGGGCTCTGAGCTAAAATTTGCACATTACAGTGAGATTGATATTTGGGGGATACAGTGATATCAAGGGAGCATTTCCTGAAGAAAACCATGTCTTTCTACTCAGTGAAACTTGTATGTAAGGTTATCTGTGTTGTGGTCTAATACAAAGTTTGAACAATGAATTTCTGATAACCTGAAAAATAGGTGATTGTACAGGGCTTAAATCTACATTGAACTTGCGATCACTTTCAGTAAATAGTCACTTCTCATTTTTAAAGTTTGTGTAATTTTAGTCCACAGACTCAGTAAGACTGATCTTATTTTGCTTTAAAAACACCTTAATGAGATATAAAGTGAGAAAACAGGAAGAAGGGGCACAAGGGGCCCTTTAGCTCTCTAAACAACGGGATAGAAAGCTGTGTGTGTTAAAATACGTGGGGGGCTCTGTGGTCATGGAGTAGGCTGGGGTGGGGGTCAGAGAATGAGTCTGAAACTCTGGACAGGAACAAGCACCCTGATTCTGGCTCTAAGTGGACTATAAGAAGTGCAGAGGACTTCTTGCCTCTGGGAGGGGACATCTAAAAATGGTGACATGTTCTGTATGATCTGTACATTGTGAATTCCAGCATGTTCCATGTCTGCTGCATCTCCCCTCTGCCCCTTTCTCCTCCAAGTGGAGAATCTCCTGTAGGGAAGCATTCCTATTTGGGAGGGAGGTGACCTATGTGTTTCTCCCTAAAGTTGTGGGGTTGGCATCCCAAACATAGGAATCCCCAGCCTCAAAAGTCACCAGAAGGTGATGTGTAATGAACATGTAGGTGTGGTGAAATGGTATTTTGATATATTGACATTTTTCTCTAGTACTCCCCACACCCTCAATCCCCCTCGTCCTTATTTTTTTGAGAATTATTTTTAGATCATTTTTAAAGTTTTTAAATTCTTGTTAACAGTATTAGTTTGGTTTCAGGTGTGTAATATAGCGTTTTGACCCTTCCATACATCACTTGGTGTTCCTCACGACAAATGTACTCCTTAGTCCCCATCACCTATTTCATCCATCCCCCACCCCCTCTGCTCTGGTGACCATCAGTTCTGTATCATTAAGAGTCTGTTTCTTGCAGCATTCCCCCTCCCCACTTTGCTCATTTGTTTTGTTAAATTTCACATGAGTGAAGAGTGAAATCATAGGGTATTTGCCTTTCTCTTTTTTTAACTTCGCCTTATATTCTCTACATCCACCCGTGTTGTAAATGACAGGATTCCATTCCTTTTTGAGTAATATCCTATTGTATGTAATATCCTAAGATATGAAGAATATCCGAAGCAATATTCTCAGATGTGAAGACGATCTACACATCTTCATCAACCAATGGACACTTGGGCTGTTTTCATAATTTGGCTACTGTATATGTTGCTATAAACATCAGGGTGCATGTATGTCTTTGGATTAGTATTTTTGTATTTTTTATGTAAATAGTGAGATTGCTGGATCATGGGGTAGTTCTATTTTTAACTTTCTGAGGAAACTCCATACTGTTTGCCAGAGTGTCCCAGTTTGCATTCCCACCAACATTGCAAGAGGGTTCCCCTTCTCTGCATGCTCGCCAACATCTGTTGTTTCTTGTATTGGTTTAGCCTTTCTGACAGGTGTGAAGTGATATCTCATTATGGTTTTGATTTGTTTCCCTGTTGAGTGATGTTCATCTTTTCATGTGTCTGCTGGCCATCTGTAAGTCATCTTTAGAAAAGTGTGTATTCAGGTCTTTGAATTTTCTAATAGAATTACTCATTTTTTGATGTTTTCTAAGTTCTTCATGTAGTTTGGATATAAACCCTGTATCAGATGTCATTTGCAAATATCTTACCTTTCATAGGTTGCATTTTAGTGTTGATTTCCTTCACTGTGCAGAAGCTTCTTCTTTTGATGTAATCTCGATAGTTTATTTTTTTGTTTCCCTTGACTCAGACGTGTCTAGAAAAATGTTGCTATGGCCGATGTTGGAGAGATTACTGCCTGTGCTCTCTTCTGGAATTTTTATGGTTTCAGGTCTCACATTTAGGTCTTTCATCCATTTTGAGATTATCTTTGTATATGGTGTGAGAAAGTGGTCCAGTTTCATTCTTGTGTATGTTGCTGTCTGGCTTTCCCAAGACCACTCGAAGGGCCCTTCTTTCTCCCATTGGATATTCTTTCATCCATTGCCGAAAATTGACCATATAGTTGTGAGTTCATTTCTGGGTTTTCTGTTGATCTGTGTGTCTCCTTGTGCCAGTTCTGTACTGTTGATGACTATAGCTTTGTAATATAACTTGAAGTCCAGAATTGTGATGCCTCCAGCTTTCTCTTTCCCATGATTGTTTTGGTTATTCAGGGTCTTTTGTGGTTCCATACAAATTTTAGAGTTGATTGATCCAGCTCTGTGAAAAATGCTGGTGGCATTTTGATAGGGATTGCATTTAATCTGTAGATTGCTTTGGGTGTTAGACGTTTTAACAATATTTTTCCAATCCATGAGCATGGAATGTCTTTCCATTTCTTTGTGTCTTCAGTTTCGTTCATCAGTGTTTGGTCATTTTCAGAGAGCATGTCTTTCACCTGTTTGGTTAGGTTTATTTCTAGATATTTTCGGTGCAATTGCAAATGGGATTGATTCCTTAGTTTCTCCTTCTGTTTTTGGTTCTATGCAACAGATTTCTGTACATTAATTTTGTATCCCCAACTTCACTGAATTCATTTATCAGTTGCCCCAGTTTTTTGGTCCAGTCTCTAGGGTTTTCTACAAAGAGTATCATGTCATCTGCAGATAGTGACAGTTTTACTACTTCCTCGCTAGTTTGGATGCCTTTTATTTTTTATTTGTCTGATTGCTGTGGCTAGGACTTCCAGTACTAGGTTGAATAAAAGTGGTGACAGTGGACATCCTGCTTGTGTTCCTAACTGTAGAGGAATAGCTCTCATTTTTTTCCCCATTTTGGTTGATATTAGCAGTGATGTTTTCATATATGGCCTTTATTATGTTGAGGTATGTTCCCTCTAAACCTACTTTGTTGAGGGTTTTTATCATGAATGGATGTTGTACTTTGTCCAGTGCTTTTTCTGCATCTATTGAAATGATGTGGAGTTTTTTTTCCTTTCTCATTGATGTGATGTATCATGTTGGTTGACTTGGTCAAATCGTACCACCCTTGTATCCCAGGAATAAATCCCACTTGATCATGGTAAATGATTTTTTTTTAATATAGTCGGGTTGCTGGTACTGGGAATTCTTGCATGTTCATCTGGGATATCGGCTTGTAGTTCTTAGTGGTGTCTTTATCTGGTTTTGGCATCAGGGTAATGCTGGCCACATAGAAGAAATTTGAAAGTTTTCCTTTTGTTTGGGATAGTTGGAGACGAATAAGTATTAACTCTTTAAATGTTTCGTAGAATTCACTTGTGAAGGCATCTGGTCCTGGACTCTTGTTGGGAGTTTAACTGGTTCAATTTCATTGCTGGTAATCAGTCTGTTCAAATTTTCTATTTCTTCCTAAATTTGGGGAGATTATATATTTTTAGGAATTTATCCATTTCTTCTAGGTTACCCAATTTGTTGGCATATAATTTATCACAATATTATGAAACTTTGTATTTCTGTGGTATCATTTCCCCTATATAATTGTTTTTATTATGTTAATCACCATACACTACATCATTAGTTTTTGATGTAGTGTTCCATGATTCATTGTGTAGAACACCCAGTGCTCCATGCAGTATGTGCCCTCTTTAATACCCATCACCAGGCTAACCCATCCCCACACCCCCCTCCCCTCTAGAACCCTCAGTTTGTTTCTCAGAGTCCGTAGTCTCTCATGGCCCTGTATCATTTCTGATTTTTAGTCCTGTTTTTTTTTTTCAGTCTGGCTAGATGGTTATCAATTTTGATATATTCAAAGAACCAGTTCCTGGTTTCAGGGATCTGTTCTATTTTTTGGTTAATATTTATTTCTGCTCTAATCTTACTCCCTTTTTCTGGCTCCTTTAGGTGTAAGGCTAGGTGGTTTGGGATTTTTCTCCTTGAGGTAGACCTGTATTGCTATATATACTTCCCTCTTAGGACCACTTACGCTGCATCCCAGAGGTTTTGGACCACTGTGCTTTCATTTTTTCCATGTTTTGTTTTTTTAATTTCTATTTTGATTTCTCTAGGTTGACCCATTCATTGTGTGGTAGCAGGTTGTTTAACCTTCATGTATTTGTGATCTTTCCAGTTTTTTCTTGTGGTTGACTTCTAGTTTCATAGCCTTGTTAGAAAAGATACATGGTAGGACTTCAGTCTTTTGCATTTTTTGAGGCCTGTTTGTGATGTAATATGTGATCTATTCTGGAGAATGTTCTGTGTGCACTTGAAAATGTGTATTCCATCTTTGGATGGAATGTTCTAAATATGTGTTAAGTCCATCTGGTCCAGGGTGTCATTTAAAGCCATTGTTTCCTTGTTGATTTTGTTTGATCTGTCCATTGATATAAGTGGGGTGTTAAAGTCCCCTAATATCAATTAGTTCCTTTAGGTTATCAACTGTATTATATTTTGAGTGCTTCCATGTTGGGTACATAAATATTTACAATTGTTCTATCTTGTTGGATTGTCACCTTTATTATATAGTGTCCTTATCTGTTGTTACAGGTTTCATTTTTTTTTACTTATGTTAATCACCATACATTATATCTTTAGTTTTTGATGTAGTGTTCTATGATTCATTGTTTGTGCATAACACCCAGTGCTCCATGCAGAATGTGCCCTCTTTAATACCCATCACCAGGCTAACCCATCCTCCCACCCCCCTCCCCTCTAGAACCCTGTTTGTTTCTGAGTCCATCATCTCTCATGGTTTCTCCCCACCCCACCCCCAATTTCCCCCTTCATTCTTCCCCTCCTACTGTCTTTTTTTCTTAACATATTGCATTATTTCAGAGGTACAGATCTGAGATTCAACAGTCTTGCACAATTCACAGCGCTCACCATAGCAGTACCCTCACCAGTGTCTATCACCCAGCCACCCCATCCCTCCCACCCCACCCCCCACTCCAGCAACCCTCAGTTTGTCTCCTGAGATTAAGAATTCCTCGTATCAGTGAGGTCATGATACATGTCTTTCTCTGACTTATTTCGCTCAGCATAACACTCTCCATCCAGTTCCATCCATGTCATTGCAAATGGCAAGATCTCATTCCTTTTGATGGCTGCATAATATTCCATCGTGTATATATACCACATCTTTATCCATTCATCTGCCGATGGACATCTTGGCTCTTTCCACAGTTTGGCTATTGTGGACATTGCTGCTATAAACATTGGGGTGCATGTGCCCCTTTGGATCCCTACATTTGTATGTTTGGGGTAAATACCCAGGAGTGCAATTGCTGGATCATAGGGTAGCTCTATTTTCAACTTTTTGAGGACCCTCCACACTGTTTTCCAGAGTGGCTGCACCAGCTTGCCTTCCCACCAATAGTGTAGGAGGGTTCCCGTTTCTCTGCATTCCCGCCAACATCTGTCATTTCCTGACTTGTTAATTTTAGCCATTCTGACTGGTATGAGGTAGTATCTCATTGACGTTTTGATTTGGATTTCCCTGATGCCGAGCAATTTTGAGCACTTTTTCATGTGTCTGTTGGCCATTTGAATGTCGTCTTTGGAAACATGTCTGCTCATGTCTTCTGCCCATTTCTTGATTCTTTGTTCTTTGGGTGTTGAGTTTGATAAGTTCTTTATAGATCTTGGTTACCAGTCCTTTATCTGATATGTCATTTGCAAATATCTTCTCCCATTCTGTCGGTTGTCTTTTGGTTTTGTTGACTGTTTCCTTTGCTCTGCAAAAGCTTTTTATCTTGATGAAGTCCCAATAGTTCATTTTTGCCCTTGCTTCCCTTGCCTTTGGCGATGTTTCTAGGAAGAAGTTCCTGTGGCTGAGGTCGAAGAGGTTGCTGCCTGTGTTCTTTAGGATTTTGATGGACTCCTGTCTCACATTTAGGTCTTTCAACCATTTGGAGTCCATTTTTGTGTGTGGTATAAGGAAATGGTCCAGTTTCCTCCTCCTGCATGTGGTTGTCCAATTTTCCCAACACCATTTGTTGAAGAGACTTTTTTTTTCCATTGGACATTCTTTCCTGCTTTGTAGAAGATGAGTTGACCATAGAGTTGAGGGTCCATTTCTGGGCACTCTATTCTGTTCCATTGATCTATGTATCTGTTTTTGTGCCAGTACCATACTGTCTTGATGATCACAGCTTTGTAATAGAGCTGGAAGTCCAGAATTGTGATGCCACCAGCTTTGCTTTTATTTTTCAACATTCCTCTGGCTATTTGGGGTCTTTTCTGGTTCCATACAAATTTTAGGATTATTTGTTCCATTTCTTTGAAAAAAGTGGATGGTATTTTGATGGGGATTGCATTGAATGTGTAGATTGCTCTAGGTAGCATTGACATCTTCACAATATTTGTTCTTCCAATCCATGAGCATGGAACGTTTTTCCATTTCCTTGGGTCTTCCTCAATTTCTTTCATGAGTATTTTATAGTTTTCTGAGTACAGATCCTTTCTCTTTGGTTAGATTTATTCCTAGGTATCCTATGGTTTTGGGTGCAATTGTAAATGGGATCGACTCCTTAATTTCTCTTCTGTCTTGTTGTTGGTGTATAGGAATGCCACTGACTTTTGTGCATTGATTTTATATCCTGCCACTTTACTGAATTCCTGTATGAGTTCTAGCAGTTTTGGGGTGGAGTCTTTGGGGTTTTCCACATAAAGTATCATATCATCTGCAAAGAGTGAGAGTTTGACTTCTTCTTTGCCGATTTGGATGCCTTTGATTTCTTTTTGTTGTCTGATTGCTGTGGCTAGGACTTCCAATACTATGTTGAATAGCAGTGGTGATAGTGGACATCCCTGCCGTGTTCCTGACCTTAGGGGGCAAGCTCTCAGTTTTTCCCCATTGAGAATGATATTCGCTGTAGGTTTTTCATAGATGACTTTTATGATACTGAGGTATGTCCCCTCTATCCCTATACTCTGAAGAGTTTTGATCAAGAAAGGATGCTGTACTTTGTCAAATGCTTTTTCTGCATCTATTGAGAGGATCATATGATTCTTGTTCGTTCTTTTGTTAATGTATCCTGTTGATGGATTTGTGGATGTTGAACCAACCTTGCAGCCCAGGGACAAATCCCACTTGGTCGTGGTGAATAATCCTTTTAATGTACTGTTGGATCCTACTGGCTAGTATTTTGGTGAGAATTTTTGCATCCATGTTCATCAGGGATATTGGTCTGTAATTCTCCTTTTTGATGGGGTCTTTGTCTGGTTTTGGGATCAAGGTAATGCTGGCCTCATAAAATGAGTTTGGAAGTTTTCCTTCCATTTCTATTTTTTGGAACAGTTTCAGAAGAATAGGTATTCTTTAAATGTTTGGTAGAATTCCCCTGGGAAGCCATCTGGCCCTGGGCTTTTGTTAGTAGATTTTTGATGGCTGCTTCAATTTCCTTAGTGGTTACAGGTCTTGTTTTTTTTATTTTTTAAAGATTTATTTAAGAGTGACAAAATGAGCAGGGGAGAGTGGGAGAGGGAGAAGCAGACTCCCTGCTGAGCAGGGAGTCCAATGCCGGGCTCAGTCCCAGGACCCTGAGATCATGGTCTGAGCCAAAGGCAGATGCTTAACTGAGCCACCCAGGCGCCCCTACAGGCTTTATTTTAAAGTCATTTTTCGAATATAAGTATTATTACTCTGGCTTTCTTTTGACCTCTATTTGCATGATAAATATTTCTCCATCCTCTGAGTATTACTGTGTAGGTGTGTTTGGTCTACAATGAGTCTCTTGTAGGCAGCATATAGATGGGTCTTGTTTTTTTTTTCCTAACACTTTTTTAATTGGAGCGTTTAGTCTATTTACAAAGTAATTACTGATACACATGTATTTTTAGCAATTTTGTTTTCTGGTTGTTTCTGGAGATTTTCTCTGGTCTTTATCTTTCATGTTTTGCTGATATTTTTTAGTGCTATATTTGGATTTCTTCTCTTTGCATGTTTATTGGTTTTTGAGCTATGACACTAGGTTTGTATTCTAACCTTTTCTGCAAATATCTGTATGAATTTGGTCATTCAGGTTTGAACCCATTCTTTTCTCCTCCCTGTTTTAGATATATGCTATTATGTTTTATATCCTTTTTGTGTGAGTTCCTTGACTTTTACAGAAATACTCATTTTTATGGCTTTTGCATTTCCTGCCTTTATACTGTTGCTTTTGGTGTCTCCATTCTTCTCAAAGAGACCCCTTTAATATTTCCTGCAGGGCTTGTTTACTGGTCATGAACTCCTTTGTTTGGGGGAAACTATCTCTGCTACTCTGAATGACAGCTTTGCTGGATAGAGTATTTGTGGCTGCAGATTTTTCTATTACAGCATTTTGAATATATCTTACTGCTCCCTTCTGGCATACCAAGTTTCTGCTGAAAAATCTGTAACTAGCTTTATGGGGTTTCCCTTGTAAGTTAAGGAGTTCTTTTGTCTTGCTTTTACTTTTTTTTTTTTTAAAGATTTTATTTATTTGAGACAGAATGAGAGAGAGCAAGCACATGAGAGGGGGGAGGGTCAGAGGCAGAAGCAGGCTCCCTGCCGAGCAGGGAGCCCGATGCGGGACTCGATCCAGGGACTCCAGGATCATGACCAGAGCCGAAGGCAGTCGCTTAACCAACTGAGCCACCCAGGCACCCTACTTTTTTTTTCTTATTATACTTCGCAAATTTCATTAAAACATGTCTTGGTACTGGCCTGCTTTTATTGATGGGAGTTCTCTGGGCCTCCTGGATCTGAATGTCTGTTTCCTTCCCCAGATTAAGGAAGTTTTCAACCATTATTTCCTCAAAGAAATTTTCCTGTCCCCTTTCTTCTCTCTCCATGTGGGACTCCTAATATGAATATTATATTTGATGGAGTCATTGGGTTACCTAAGTCTGCTCTTGTGTTGCATAATTATTCTTTTGATCAGCTTTATTTCTTTCCAATATTTTGTCATTCATTCCTCTGCTTCTTCCAGCCTAATGTTCATTGCATCAAGACTATTTCTAATCTCGGGCGCCTGGGTGGCTCAGTTGGTTAAGCGACTGCCTTCGGCTCGGGTCATGATCCTGGAGTCCCGGGATCGAGTCCCGTATCGGGCTCCCTGCTCGGCGGGGAGTCTGCTTCTCCCTCTCCCACTCCCCGTTTGTGTTCCTTCTCTCGCTGTGTCTTTCTCTGTCAAATAAATAAAATCTTAAAAAAAAAAAAAAAAAACTTTCTAATCTTTTTTTTGCATTCATCTTTGATTCTTTAACTCTTATCTCTGTGGTAAGGGTCTCACTGAGGTCTTTTCTTGAGCCCAGTGAGTAGCTTTATGGTGGTTGCTTTAAATTCTCACACAGGCGTGTTATTAATAATCTGTCTAATTTAGATCTCTGGCTGTGGTCTTATATTCTTCCATTTGGGATAAATTTTTCTACACATTTTGTCAAAGTATCCACCTTTTTTTTTTTTTTTTTTAAGATTTTATTTATTTGAGAATGAGTGAGCATGAGAGGCAGGAGGGTCAGAGGGAGAAGCAGACTCCCTGCCGAGCAGGGAGCCCGATGCGGGACTCGATCCAGGGACTCCAGGATCATGACCTGGGCCGAAGGCAGTTGCTTAACCAACTGAGCCACCCAGGCGCCCGATATCCGCCTTTTGTGTGTTAGAAAAGACTGTTCTGTCTCCTCCTGAAAGTAATGACCTTTTAAAGAGGTCATGTTGTGCCCAGGGCTTCATGCTTCAGAGACTGTCCCTAGTGTGTGCTGAGTATGCTCTGCTCTTCTATTCTGGCTGCTCTGTCCATCAGGCCAGTGTCTGCAGAGGCTCTTCTGGCCTCCTGTGAGCGGTGTTTGGTACCTGGCCTCAATGTGGAGAGTTTCAGCTAGGTTTGCTCTGGTCTGCTTTTGAAATGAGACCTGTCAACACCTCCACTGAACTGAGGTCCTGCAAAAGTCTCTGGTCAGGAGATGGGATGTTGGCAGGGGTTTGTGCTCATCTTCTGAGGGAGAGGCCCACTGTGCTGGGACTGAAGCAAGCATGCCTACAAAAGGGGAGTCTTACCAGGGGCAAGTGAGGGGCATGGTGTAAGCAAGTTAGCCAGTGTGGGTTCTGCACTCCTTCCTGCAGGTAGCTCTCTTTATGCTGAGGGGTGGTAGAGGGAAACCATGCCAGGCAGCTCTTTTGTTGCCAGAGAGCTGTCTCTGTGAATGCTGACTCTCGGAGATGCACTCCAAGGACAAATAATCTCTCCCTGTGTGTCCCAGGCACTTTTCAGATCACTGCTATCTGCCCCCGTATCGTTTGCCTGCCTTCTCTCCAGGAGCAGGGCAGTGCCCTCTAGGCTTTATCCCAGTCAATTCTGCTGACCTTTAAAATGCCAGGCTTTAGGCCCTGCCTATTGCAAAAACTCATGAAATTCAGCCCTTCTAATTTTCCAAACCATTTGGGGAAATGTTCTCCTTGTGCATTTCTGTGTGTATTCTCTCTTCTTTGCACCCCTTCCTTTATCTGTGACCACAGCTCCCTCCTATCCATGGCAGCCTACAATCCTTTACTCCCCCAAATCATGTCTGCACACTTCCTACCTTCAGTGTGGCCTCTTCTCTCCCTCTTGTGGAGTTCTGTCGATCTTCAGGTCAATTTCTGTGGTATTTATGTTGATTTGATAATTATCTAGTTGTGTTCTAGTAGGAGAGCTTAGGGTCCTTTTGTTTTATCACATTGTCCCTCAGGGTGAAGAGTCTGGAGAAATCAGAAAGCCAACCATGGTGTGCTGGTGGTGGCTTACATGGTCTTCCTAAACACAGGTTTACGTTTTCAGTGAATCAGGGAATTCAGTGAGGCCTTCAGTAGCTTGAAATCTGCCATTTAGGGAGTATTTATACCGTGAAATGAGGAAATGCTCAAATCAGAGCACGACACTGAAAAGAATGGTTTGGCTAACTTGTGGATTTCAAAAGTTTAGGTCTTAGTACAATGGAAAGGACTCTTGCACAGAAAATAGAACATTTCCTAGATGAGGGGAAGGAGAACCAGAACCTTTGGTGCTGCTGGGTCCCTGAGAAAGGACACTACATTGTTACCACACTAAGGACAGAAATCCAGGTCTCAGGAGTTTGTGAATCTGAGAAAGAAGACCGTGTGTCTTTTCCTGGGTATAAACCATTGTAGGTATAGAACCTGAGGGAAGAAATGGCTGTGTGGTATTAGGCAGGTGGGTCAGGCAGTTCTCCAAGCCCCAACATGGCTGGGTGCAGTGGAACAGCTAGCCTCATGGCAGGGTACAAATAGTGTATTCAGGGTGATAATTGAGGAGGGCATATTTATCAGGGAGCTAATTCCACAGCCTGGTGTGGAGTGTGAGAGTATCAGGGATAGAGCAGGAACCCAGGCAGGTCACTGATCACTCCCACAGGCCAGAGGGCCAAGGGCAGGCCATCAGAACCTGAGGTGAGAGTGGTCTCCTTGAGAGGAGCATCAAGAGCTGGGGGACATGGCCAACCCAAGGGATACTCTTAGCTAGAAAGCCAGAGGAAGAACTATCCAGACTTCCCTCCCTCCAGCCAAGGATTCACATTGACCAAACCTAACAAAGTCATGAAGTCTGTTCGTGAAATCCTATTGATCAGCCTTCTGGCAGGTGGAGAAATGTTTTCTGGAGGGGTAAAGTTTTAATAGAAAATAATTCAAAATGTTTCTGCAAACTTTAAGAATATTGTACCAGTAATGCTTCTCCACTCTTCTTTCCCTCTCCCTCTATTCAATCCACATAAGTAAGCATTTAACAGTCTTTTAAAATAATGGTAAAGATAGTAATGTGCTATACCCAGAGAAATTTCTAAGAAAAATATTTATACAGATTAATAGGTAGTGTTTTATTCTTGGCATAGTAAAATATTTCAGTTATACATCTTACAGGCCTAGAATGTAGCAACTCTATCAGTGGACAGAGTTCATGATAAATCCTTTACACACTAAATAGTACATTTTTCACATAAAAGACCTTGGATTGTTTTTCTCAAAATAGTTTAAATTTTACCGTAGCCAATTCATCCTACTTTCTCTTTGATCTTAGAGTACTCAGTTTCCCACAGCCCACAGTGGTACGTGGGTACCAGCAGGAATTCCTGCATTCTCAGGAACAGATGGGACCATTACTGGGCAGGTAGGGCCTTTCAGAAAAGAACAAGAGCAAGAGAGACCAGGGCTGTAAAGAGAACCTTCTGCGACAGAGGAGATGGTCTCTGTCCACGCCATCCAATATGGCAGCCACTTGCCACATGTGGTTCTGGAAATGAGGAATTGAGCTTTAAATGTATTTTAGGAGCCGCTGGTGGCTGTAGGTTCACACAGACTTAGAACAACCTGCGTGCCCTGACTTACCTGAAGGCAACAGCACAAGCCTCTCTCAGCAGAGCCTGCTTGGCCAGGTGACAACCACGTGGCCAGGATTCTACACCTACTGCCTCAAACTCTGACACATCCAAGAGCAGAGCAGACCCCAAAGAAACAATGACCCAACAGCAAACGCGTTGTGCAGTTTTGCAGATACTTGCCCATCTGGGTTTCTATAGTCCAGTTAACCCCCAATGTGGGTGCTGTTATCCTTAAAGCTGAGGAAACAGTCTTGGGGGGCCTTGGACAAGTACTTCACCTATGTTTACCGAGACAGAATGGAGGCTCAGAACAGAAACTGGAATTCTCTAAGAGCAGTTTTATACTGTGACCGCCTGAGCGGGTGCCTGTGGTTCTGGCTGCAGTAGGAACATAGTTTCTCTACTCCTGCCTTTCCTGTAGGGATGCTCAGACCCCAAAGGTACCACGGGGTTCAGTACCCTCTTTTGGGTGGCCGTCAGTCTTGCCGGTGTGACAGATGGGCCCCCCTTAAGGTGGCCTTACGCCTGAAGCAAAGTGGGCTCCATCTGACAGACAAGGGACATCAGGTGAGAACTGAGATGCTGGTAGCTGCCCCAGCATGCTGGTTTCCCTGGTGGTGTGTAGAGGAAATGCTGGTCCTTCCTCCAGCCTTTGAGGGAGGTTTCTAAGGGAGTAGAAATCTGTACACCCTAAATTAGGGTCCCGGCCCCAGCACACTGTAGACCAGCATTGCAATCTTGGACGCATGAGCATCTTTGAGCCTCTGTTTACCCCTTGAGTGGGGGACTAGCAGGTCTTCTCAGGACTATCATGAGGCTGAACGCTCTTTTGGGGGAACATTTAATCGGTAGTTAAGGAAACAAGGCAGTGTACATTCTCTGGAGCCTCAGATGTCAAAACTGCTTTCAGCCCTATGTCATGGCTGTGTCCCCAACACTGTTCTTTGATCCTCATGTGGTCCTGTCCTCCCTCTGCTTAGTTTCTGTGATCCTAGGGGGCAGGAGGTAGATCAACACCATGGCCCCTATCTGAGCTTTGGGATCCAGATGTCCTGGGTTTGGATCTGGGCTGCAGTCGTCCACTTGGGTCACTGTGCACCTGCATCCTCAGGCACTGGGGGTTGAATCCTGCAGGAGCTAGTAGATGACCTTGCAGCAGAGGGAGGGGTGGTTGTGACCTTTGTTTCCCCTTTCCCTGAAACAAAATGTGGATTCATGATGCAATCTGACTTGTTTTGGGTCCCAAAGGGATGGATCGCTGCCTCGTCTGTCTGCATGGACATAAATACCAAGGCTAGCAGGGAGGAGGAGACCCAAACAGAGAGGATCCGCTCTCCAGGCTTGAGCCTCTCTTCTCCCCCTTTGCTGGAAAGGCTGGAGCATCTTGATGGAACTGGTCTATGTGCTGAGGTGTCCTCTCTGATCCTTGCTTTCCTGAGGTGTGACAGTCACTGCGAGGTGGTGCTGGGGCAAAAGACCCATTGCAGGAGTCTCTGGAGGCTCCCCCATTATGGTCTCTTAGCCAGATGGAGTTTCTGATACACGCTGGCACATTGAATGAGTCATAAGGGTGGATCCATTCTTTTTCAAGGTGGAGGGTACCTCTGAGCAGTCCTGATTCTGAAGGTGGGATGAGGGTGAATCCACTGGTTGCGGTAGGTCTGACTTTGCTATGAACATGGTGTCCTTTCCACAGCAAGGACCCCTTTCAGCTAAACAGTGTGATTGGAAGATGTCTGATCACCGGCTTCTCCATCTACAAGATCTTACACGTCTCTACTTCTAGTCGAAGGGAAAGCAATGAGAATACTGATTTTTCCTTTTTTTTTTTTTTTTTTTGTGGTTGAATTATGAATGCTGCCCTGAGACTGAGGACTTAATTCAAATAAGGACTTGAATCCTTCTTACTAACTCGACTCCATGTCATGGCTTAGGCTAGTAAATAGATGAACTGTTGCAGGATAGTATTTGCACATGTGTTCTGTACCTTTCACTAGGTACACACTATGTACAACTTTGTGTACCCAAAATGAGTTTACTGGATGTTAAAATCGAGGCTTTTCAAGTGCAGTATTGGCTGATTTTAACCACAGAGGCTAAGCTTAGAACCCCCTCTCAGGAATCAGTATGTCTGCGCTTCAAGGAGAATTGTTGTAAAACAGATGGCCGAGTCCAATCTTGAAACATTCCGCGGGGTTTCTAATCAACAGACTGAGAAGTTCTTGCAAAAATGTCAAGATGAGAAGTATTTAAAATTTTAGGGGTGGCTGAGGCTTGGTGTCAGTCAAGCATGATAAAAAATCCAGCCTCGGAATCATGTGCAACATGTTCGTATTGGCTCTGAATGACTGCAGGCTTCCCCTCTCTAGACGTGCACAGCAGTGTAGACAGATGTGGGTTTCTATCTTCTGTGGCATGATTGCTCAATGCTTCATCTCATGAGCCTAGTGCTCTAAGTGGATAGTAAGCCACTTGAGTCTTGAGTGGAAAGGCATGTCCACACACCCTGTATCTCTTGTCTGTCGGGTGTTCTCCCAGTAAGTCCTGGGTGAAGCTCCTGGGTACATCCCTTTGCTCTTCCGTGGGAGTCTGTCTAGTCAAAATAGTCCAAGCGGGTTCTAGGACTTCTCTAGCACACCAGTCACCTCTCACGTGCTGTAAACATTTCTCTCGGCACCAGAAGAATGGTTTCATCAAGATCAGAAAAGACCATGGCATTTGTGTTTGGAAGAAGTAGGTTCATGACCAGTTAAAAGCTTTCTAGCTGTGCGATCCTGCACACTTTACATAAACTCTGTTCTCATCAGCAAAGTAGGAGAAATGTAAAACCAGAGCTTGATTCAGGGCTGAAGGACCGCATCCACACAAGGCCTTAGTCCAGTGGCTGAGTCTGTTGCTCATGGGACCGGCTCCACTGCCACGTGAGATTCAAACACAGTGACATAAGGTCAGTATGACAGTAACCATTTCTATTTCCTGACAGTTCAGGGGCAGGTGTGTGGTCTTGTGTGGATAAGTGTCTCTGCACCATGATGTCCTCCCACAGGGACCCAGACTTGCACCTGGTGGCTTTATGTCCCGTGTAGATTGTCCTCACTCCACGGATGGAAGTGACACAGTTGTCAGGGCGAGACCTATAAGTTGTTCACTGCCCAAGGACAAAACCAGAAGGAGCTGGTTATCTTGCTTGCATGTCTAGCTGTGAAGGGGGCTGGAGGAAAGATTGATTCAGAGGAGCCATGTGTCTGGAGCAGGAAGGGGGGGGGGCCTTAGTAACGTGTGATGTACATGGATTCATGCTGAGGTCCCTTCATGCTAAAGACCTATCTTGCACCTTCTGCAAGAGGGGCAACTTGATCTGATGGGCATCTCACGAGGCTTCTGCAGGTCCTGTTACTGTATGTGCGTGTCTGGATTTGATTGCTTTTGTGCTGTCTAGAAGACCTACCTACAGATTCTGCTCCCCAAACACTTAAAATTTCCTTGTAGATTCATCCATGTGTAGATTTTAAAAGATTTATTTTAGAGAAAGAGGTCCAAGCAGGAGAAGGGAAAGAGAATCTCAAGCAGACTCTGCTGAGGGGGGAGCCCGACTGAGGGCTCCATCTCAACCCTGAGATCATGGCCTGAGCTGAAATCAAGAGCCAGATGTTTAACCCACTGAGACAGCCAGGCTCCCCCATGTGTAGATTTCTTAAATATGGAGGAGAAAATTGAGAAAGTGAAGACTGACAGCAAATGATATGTAAAATCAGTCTTTGTACCAAGTGAGCACAGGTTGGGGACACAGTGCTGACCCTTCTCTGGGGCAGAGGCACCTACTGCCTGTTGCCACAAACACTCTAAGCCACTCCTAGTGGGTTGTGGGGACACAGTTTTAACACCACTCTGAAGTAGCTGTAAAAACTTATCAGTTCTCATACAAGTTTCTATCACTTGGCATCATTCTGATCATACTGTGAATTTGAGATCCTAGGCAATCCTGAGATGCACTTTCCCCATGTTCTCTTCTCTGTTCTGAAAGCAGCCCTGGGTATGAGCAGGTGCTGGGAGGTCCAGAGAGGACTGTGAGAACCTGCCTTGTCCATAACCGGCCAGCACGCAGGTGACCGCTGTGGGCAGACCCAGGCTGTCAGACCTGAGACCCTGCACTGTGGACTCAGGATACAGCGTTTGAGGGGAACTGAGGGCATGCACCTTCCTCAGAACCCGGTGCATTCATTGGGCTCTTGCTGGGAGTAAGTACCTGACTTCCAGGGACCTGAGACCTGGACTCCCCCCTCTCCTCCAATGATCCACATGAGCTATGAACACGTGAGTGCTGGGGATGTCTCAGAATGGGGCTGGACCAAGACCCTAACTACCTCACAACTAACATTTGGTCAAGGTTTCTCAAAACTCAAGGTGAGGTGCAGCCTAGCAAAGACTGACCCTAGCCACCACCATCAGAAGTACAAACACATGGTTCCCACGAAGCCTTTCACACTCTGGGAATGGAAGCTTCAGATAAACTTGCTGAACAACCATATGAGTTACAAAAGAATCCCCTGGGTTTCTGGTTTATCCTTTGCTGTAGATAATTAAGGTGAGTGAGCTGTGGTGATTCTGATTTGGGTTTTCAGTTGCATTTTTTAGGCACCACATTAAGTCCCAAACCTAATTTATTTTCCTGCAGTCATAGGGAGATGAGCAGATTGATTTAGAGGGTTTTTAGCTGCAAGTGACCTGTTGATTAAAGTGTTTTATAGGAGAGACGATTTTTACGTGACAAAATCTGGAAACAGAAGCGGGGTTGCTTTGGCCACTCAAGGACAGGGCCGTGGGTGCGCATTTCCAAATTCTCGGACTTTCCTCATGGTCAAAAGCTGCAATTGCTCCATGAATCACGTTCTCACATGAGTGTCTAAAGAAGACCGCTATCTTTTACCTTTGCTTTTTGAGGGGAGTAAACTATGAGCAACAACAAACCATCAGCAAACTTTTTTCCTTCTATATCCCTGGTGTGGATCAAGTCACATAGTCCCCTCGCTGCTGGGGAGGTTGGAGAAACGATCTGGGAAGGGGAATGGTATTGCTGTGGGTGTTAGAACAACTACCACCCATCCCCTGAGCCCCTGGATCAAAACCAGATCCTGTAAGAGGGAGGATGGCTGTGGAAGGTAATTCAGCAGAAAGATTCTGAATGTGATCATAAGCCTTTCCCTTCCATTGTTAAGTACCTTGTAAAATACTCAGGTATGCTGGACACAATGCAGTGAGCAAGCACACCCTGTAAACTAGATTCCATAGTTAATATTTATGACCCCTTGATCTGTGCATGTCCCCACAGTCACTGGACCTCTGACTTCACTAAATACTTAGCATCTGAAGACCTGAGGCCATTCAACTGATAAACATTACACCTTGGTTTCACCTAACAAAATCTTCATCTTACACTGTCTGAAATTACTTTTATAGCTGTTTAACTGAACCAAGATCCAAGTGGAGACCCTTACCTTCTGTCTTCTCCTTGGTCTGTCGTTTCCTGCCCTCCACCCTCTGGTCCTCTCTCCCCCGCTTCCTTCCCTCCATTTGTTCTCCACACACAGCCCCACCCCCTTCTAGCTCAGGCTCCTTTCAAGCTAAGACCCAATTCATCATCAAATGCTTCTATTCAAATTCTTGTTCAGACAGCTCTACATCCCCCGCTGTCAAAATAGAAATCAAGTCTCCCCACCAGCTTTCAAGAATTCGGTCTAGCCTGATGGGTGTTGCTCTTGGCCTGTGGTTCAAACACGGACCCCAGGAAGTCTGGACGCTGGCCCCTTGTCCGTCTGTTTCCCCATCGCCGTGGTGTTCCTGGTGTATGGACGGTTTGTCCCCATCTGACCTGTCCCCTGCCTTCACCTCCATCCCTCTGTCTAGCTCAGAGGCTGGCCTTCCCCCTGGAGCCGACCGCACAGGAAGCCGGGCTCAGTGCCCCCCAGTCTGACCCTGGGGGTTGTGCTGGTGAGTGATCAGGTGGGGGCACGGATCCGAGGAGGGGTTCCCAGAGACAGGAGGGAGGGGGCAGTCGGCCGCGGCCAGCAGGAAAAGCCCGTGGAAGGGGTTGGGACTCTGGGACCATGGGGCCCCTGCGAGGCCCATCAGAAGGATGGAGGCCAGGCGTTACGCGGAGGCTCGGGTCCGTGGCTGGTGGAGCGGCTCCTGGGGGTCGGGCTAGATCGGGCTGTCGGGGGGGGGGGGGGGCGGGCGGGCCGCGGGCAGGCGGGGGGAGGAAGCTCGGAGTCGTCAGGCCTTTCCCGGCTCGTCGGCCGCACGGTGGGTTCGCGTGGGCTGCACAGCGTGACCCGAGACTTCTCAGGACCGCGTGCACTGAGAATCTGGTCCCGTGAGCAGCAACAAGCGAGGGGAGGGGAGCGCGCCTCCGTGGATGCAGCGAGTCCTGGGTCGTCCCTGCAGAAGTTGCGCGCTTGATGGGCCCGCCACGGTTGGGGTCTAGTTCTGGCAGGAACGTGACCTTGTTCCAGGGAAAGGTGAAGGGGTGCTGGGGGGATGGGGCATGTGAACCTCTAGGGGGGTGTGAGTGTAGGGGGGCATCTGCACGTGGGAGGGGAGGCGACTGACGTTCAGGACAGTGAGAAAACGTGCGTGGTTCTCACAATGCTTACATAATCCTAAAGCAGTTCCGAGTTACAGCTTGTTTCAGAATCACCTGGGTCTCTCTGCAGACCAGCCCTCGTGTTTCTGACTCAGTAAGTCTAGGGTTGGGACCAAGGATTTTTTTGTTTCTAACAAGTTCCTAAGGGACGCTGGTGCTGTTGGTGCAGGGACCATACTTCGAGGGTCCACCCTGAGGTGGATATAGGATGGGCTTGGCCCCTTGGGTTTGTCAAAAACCAAACTCGATAAAATGAAGCAGAAATAAGAGTTCGTTGCAGGCTTTGAACTTGCAAGTCCTGAAACTCGAGGCTATAGAAACGATGAGTTCTGCGTTCCTCACAGACTGGGAGATTTTTATGGGGAAAATATGGAGGTTATTTAGGTTTTTCAGCTATTTGCCTAGTGATCATCTTTCTTACCTGCATCAGGGTAGGGAATCAGGAAAACGACAAGTCCAGCTATGGCATGGGCAGATTGCCTGGTGTTCTCTGACCTGTGAGAAGAGCTGTAAATTCCTGTAAGTTAAGGCTGTTTCCTTTATGCACCTGCTTTGCTCCTCTGCATGTGTCCTTGACAGAAGTGACTCCGTATTAGTTTGGTTCTACCTGAGCTACATCATGGTTTGGTTTAGGGAGGACAAATACCTAGCTCTTGAGGCATTGATTGTTCTAGCACAAGACCCTAAGATGTAAAACCTCCTCACTTATCAGAGATGGAAAGCAGACTGGTGGTTTCCAGGGGTTGGAAGTAGGGGGAGAGGAAGAGACTCCTTAATTCTGACAAAGACCCCGTCCTTGACCAGACTATGGTCTAGGCCATGACTTTGGGCATTGTTCTTGGCCCACTAAGTCCAGTTTTAGCAGGAATCCGACTGGGTCAGTTTAGCAGAAATCCTTCACCCTTGGTATCTGCTCTCAATATCTCCTCCCTCTGGCCTGCCTTCAGTAAGAATCCTGTGCAGTCCATTTGGCCCAACCCCACCCCCTTAGCCTTGATGTGCCCTCTCTGATTTTGCATCCATTGGTCCCCTGCTCCTTGGCTGTGACTCCCCCCACTTGGGCTTGTTCTCAGCTGAGCCCAATCTCTTCCCCCCTATTGCAAACCCCTTTATTATTGAAAAAGGTCTTCCATTGTTAACAGTGGCCGTGAACAACTTTTCAAGAGGGAAGAGTCGGCTTCTGGAGCAATACCATGTTTTGAAACTAGAGAGGGTGGTTGCATACTATCATGAATGTACTGAATGTCCTTGAAATGCTCACCTAGGATAGGTGACTTATGTGATTTTCCCCTGAATTAGAAAAGATGCACGTTAAAAATCCTCAATGGTTTCCTCTTCCTCGGGATTCTGTAGGTTGACTCTTAGGGGGCGGTTCTGCTCCATACCACTCTGCTGCGTTCAGCCAAGAGCTTGTCTGGGGCTGGCCAACCGAATGGACTGTCCTCCTCCAGGGTCTCCCTCACGGGGCTCCCATGTAGCCAGTGTGTCCTCATGCAGAGCAGGTGGCTTCGAGGAGAGGGACACTGAAGCTGACATTCTGGGAGTGTCGTGCTCATAGCGAGTCACCAGCCTATGTGCTGAGGGGAGGGGAACGCTCTGCAAAGCCCATCCTGATGGAGGGGATGACAAGGACGGGGTCTGTCTTGAAGATCCAGCAGCTCAGGTCTCTATGCTGTCAGTGCCTCTGCTCCTTACTCCTGGAAGATGCTGACTTGGCTGGTTGGCCGTGGTTCTCTTTCTATCCAGTTGCAGGGCTCTGGCCAGTCTGCTGTTTGGGCACAAGGGATGAAATCATCTCGCTGTCCCTGTGGGAAATGCACGGACTTTGCAGACACACCATCCTGAGTTCAAGGTCAGCTCCCCCTAGGCTGACCAGGCACCCTGATTTGGTGGGAATCCAGTACCAGGGGTGCAAGACCCTCGTGCCCAAACCTGGAGAGTCCTGTGCAAACGGGGATGGGCTGGTTGCCCTCCCTCGACCAGCACCCACTTCTAGACCTGCAGCTGTGGAAATGCAGAGCATTCAGATGGGAACCCACAGAGGCGCTCTGTACAAAATTCGCTACAGCAAGGCTGTGAGCTACCACTGTGTTGGGCAGAGACTCAGGTGTAGGCAGAGGACCACCCAGTGGAAGAAGGGAAGGATTCGGATGTACTTTGATTGGAGGTTGTTGGCAAAGGGGAAGCTCAAGGTGGGCTCACTGGAAGCGGGGCATCCTGTGTGACCAGTTGGGGGAGGATACTTTGGTTCTGAGTCGGAGTTGTGGGCACCGCATTCGGAAGATGGTAGTCGTTGACCAAGTTCTGAACATTTGGGGCTGAATCCAGGGGAGGCTGTGGTTGGAGTTCCCGGGCCATTGCTGCAGAGGTGGTGGGACCCAGGTCCGTTTTCATTTCTACCTGCAGAGTCTCCATGTGTAACACCTACAAGCCTCTGCTTTCTCAGACATGCAATGGGAAATATACAACTTACTCTGAAATTGCACACAGTTAAGCACATGGAAGCAGTAGGTGCTCCATCCGTGAGTTTTCCTCTCTCCTTCCCACAGGCTGTCTTGTCCACACTGAGGGTGGGGCCCTGGGGGTCCTTTTCTTTGGTGACTCTTCCTGACCAAATGATGCCGTCTTTCCAGTCCAACTTGAAAGCTTCAGCTTGTCCCGCAAACCGATCCCTGCTTCTCATCCCCACCTCGGACAAGCAACCACAGTTGTCCATGAGGAGCTTCAGTCAAAGGGTCAGGATTAGGACACCGTGGGCCAGTTCAGTACGAAGTCGGCACAAGAGTCTGGTGGACAGTGTAGACGAGGATCCCTGTGAGATTGGGTTCCTGCTCCCTGGAGGGTCCAACTTCTACACCCACCTGATGAGGGTCCGGCCGGCCCGGGGTCACCTCCGTCATCAGCCCAGGAGTTACGAGCTGATGTGGTTCCAACCTAGGCCAACAGACCCCACTTAGGCAATGCACTGGGTCCAGCTCTGAGTAGCTGACGGTGTCGATCCGGAGCTTAGGAGAAGGCCCAGGTGCCTGGTGCAGCCCAGCCCAGGACTGGCTGGGACTGTGGGTGCAGACCCCGTGGCTGGTCGGCCAGTGGACACCACTGCCCACCCTGCAGCCTGTTTCTGCCCCAGCATTTGTCACCTGTTGGCCCCCAAACCCACACAATCCATCACGTATGAGCGACTCTGTGGCCTGCACTGGCCGTTTGTTGCTTAAGCATCAGAGGTTTGGAGAAATCTGGGCAGAGACTTCTGCTGTTTTGAAAGTTCAGTTCTCAGAAGTAACCCGCCTGGTTTGTTCCCTGAGAAGGTGTTTATGGGTTTGTGTTTCAGGGTAGCGCACGCTGGGGTTTAGGGACCATGCTCCATTTGTAGTAGAAAATGAAACCTTTAGCTCCCTTGTTTATCTCACATGGGGCTAATATCTTTGGACTGTTGTCTGTCAGAGGCCACGTTAGGGGCCTGCCCTATGGGGATGACCAGGGTCGGCGCAGTGCTTGGTGGGCCTCCTGGAAGCAAGGGAGAAGGGTGGGCGTTAAATCACTCGGCTCACGATTGTTCGTGCCCTTGTGAGTGTCTCCCGGCGGAAGGACCAGGTGATGAATATAAACCGGGGAGCGCAATCTGCAGCGCGTGTGTGTCTTTAGTGGAGGGAAGGTGTATCCCCCTGGGATGTCTTCTGCAGAAAGTACAGATGTCTAATGGTCACCCAGGTGAGAACAGGCCTTCAGAGTTTGCTACCCCAGGGGAGTCTGTCATCCTCCCTCGAGTTTGGTAAAGACACACAGGCAGAGGGGTGGGGGCTCATAGCGCAGACCGGGAAGCCTCAGGTCAGCTCGGTGGGAGGTGGTTGGTGAGGGGAAGCGGGAGGCGGGTTAACAAGAAGGGGCCGTCCTGGCTGACGGCCGTGGGGCACATAACGGGCTTCTCTGGTCCTGAGTCCAAAGGCAGGGCCATAGCAAGGGCAGCTGGTCATTGCTGAGCGAGTCCTGGCATCCAGGCTGGTCGCTGCAGAGGCATAGATCAGTCCCGTGTCCTCTAAGGCCAGACCACATAGTCCGTGTAGTTGCATATCAGTCTGGCAGAATACCCAACTAACGGCTTCAGTCCGTACGTGTGGAGGGGAGCAGAGCTAGGGGTCAGAAGCTCTGTGCCGTCCTGACCATGGTTCCCCTGGCCTTCCTCTCTGGGTGTGAATGTCTGTAGGGCCCCCAGCCTCCTGTCCTTCCACTGCAGCATCCCGAGCAGGTGGGGAAGGGTCAGGCGGGAAAGAAAGCTGCTTCCCACAATCCCTCAGAAACCCCCAGCAAGTGCCACGTTCCCCCCACTCCACGACCGAGTAGGGGCAGAGAGAAAGGGGGTTAGCACGACCGATTTAGAGCAATCCTGCATTTTGCACCTGCAGGAGGGACCTGTCCTGGGTTTGTGGCTGATTAGCATTCATAGCTCGCAGGACGTGATGAGTGTGACTGCCCCCCCCCCCCCCCCGTCCGCAAACATGGAGTTCTCCTCTATTTGGAGAACTCTTTACCTGCAGAACCTTGTTGTGAGTCCCTGTCCTTCACCGTAAAAGCTGAGAAGGCCAGCTACTTTCTCTGACTCCCTTGCAGCTGACATATGAGCCCGTGACCTCCGCTCCTTCCTTCAAGGACACCCCTGCTGGTGGGGATCCTCATGCAAAGCAGCTCTGAGGCCGTAGATCTGCCACAGGTCAGGGCAAGGGCACCGGGTACATCCATTTCCCAGGGCGGTGGAGGGACAACTCGGGGAGCAGAGTCCTGTGTTCAGTCTCCGTGGCTTCTGTGGCTCAAGACAGAGGCTGGCCAGGCAGGGAGTCCACTGGAGTCTTTGCGGGGCCAGTTCTTCGGCAAGACTGGGGTTTCATTTCTTCCTTTTTCCTCCTCCGGTTGCTTTAAAAATTGAGGTATAGTTGGTGTTCGATATTAGTTTCCAGTGTACAACATTGTGACTCAATGTGTGTATATGTTCAGAAGTGATCAGAATAAAGCTAGCTACCATCTGTCACTGTACAAAGTTACAATATTACGTTCCTTGTGCTGAACACTGCACCCCAGTGTCTCTTGATCACCTTCACCTATGACTCCCAACCCCCCAGCGCCCACCTCTGCCCCTCTGGTAAAGAATTGTTCTCTGTATCTGTTCCTGTTTGGGTTTTTTTTTTTTTTTTTTTTTTTTTGAGATTCCACCCATAAGTGAAAGCATACAGTTGATCTTTCTCTGACTCTTCCACTGAACATAACACCTTTAGGTCTATCCATGTTGTCACAAATGGCAAGATTTCATCCTATCCCATGGCTGAGTAGTAATGTGTACGTGTGTTTGTATACACATCTCTACCCATTCATCTCCTGAAGGACGCTTGGGCTGCTCCATGTCTTGATTGTTTTAGGTAATGCTGTAACAAATATAGGGGTGCACACTTCTTTTTTAGTCTGTTTTTTTTAGATACCCAGAGGAAATTGCTGGATCATATGGTAGTTCTCTTTTCAAATTTCTCAGGAATCTCCTATATTCCACAGTAGCTGCACCATTTTGCATTCCTACCAATAGCGCACAATGATTTCCTTTATTCCACATCTTTAATGACCATCTATTTTTGATAATAACAGTTGGCAGGTGTGAGGTAATCTCATCGTGGTTTTGATTTACGTTTTCCTCATGATTTGGGGATATTGAGCTGCTTTTCGTGGGTCAGCCATCTGTCATCTTTGGAGAAATGTCTGTTCAGGTGTTCATTTTGTTTTCTTTGCAATTTTTAATTGGATGTTTAAAATAATTGCGGGAATTCTTACATATTTTGGATATACATCCCTTGTGGGATGTACCCTTTGAAAATATCTTCTAACATTCTGTAAGTTGCCTTTTTGTTTTGTGATGGTCTCGTTCAATGTACAAAAGTCTTTCTGTTTGGAGTCCCATTGTTGCTGTTGCTTTCTTGTCTGAGGAGACAGATTCAAAAAAAATTTCTAAGACCAGAGTCCACATGCTTACTGCCTGTCTTCTGAGTTTTGTGTCTGGTAGGAGAGTGGTCCAATTTCATCATGAGGTGGTTCAGTTTTCCCAACAGTTGAAGAGACTTTCTCCCATTGTATATTCTTGCCTCTTTTGTGAAAGATTAGTTCACCATACCAACATGGTTTATTTCTAGACTCTTGGTCCTTTGATCTACATCTGTTTTTGTGCCCATATCACACTGTTCTGATTGTGATAGCTTTGTAGCATAGTTTAAAATTAGGAGTAAGATACCTTCAGCTTTGTTCTTCTTAAAATTGCCTTGTGATGGGTATTAAAGAGGGCACGTTCTGCATGGAGCACTGGGTGTTATAAGCAAACAATGAATCATGGAACACTACATCAAAAACTAATGATGTAATGTATGGTGATTAACATAACAATAAAAACTCAAAAAAATTGCCTTGGCTGTTTGGGGTCTTTTGTTTGAAAATTTTAGAATTCCTTTAGGATTCGTTGTTCTACCTCTATGAAAAAAATTCCATTGGCATTTTGATGGGGGATTGCATTGACTCTAGATTGCTTTGAGTAGTTTGGGTATTTTAACAATATTCTTCCAACCCACAAGTGTGTGTTATATTTCCATTTATTTGTGTCATGTTCAGTTTTTCATGCATGTCTATGGTTTTCAGTCGATAGGTCTTTCACCTCAGTTAAATTTATTTCTACATATTCTATTTCTAATACAATTGCGAATGGGGCTGTTTTCTTAATTTCTCTTTGATAGGTCATTATTAGGCCATAGAAATGCAACAGACTCATCTATATTTTCTATCCCGCAACTTTACTGAATTCCTTACTTATAGTAGCAATTTGGTGGAGGCCTAGGGTTTTCTATATAGTGTCACGTCTGCGAATAGTAACAGCTTTACCTTTCCAATTTGGATGCCTCTTATTTCTTGTCTGATTGGCTAGGACATCCAACACCATGTGGAATAAAAGTGGCAGAGTGGGCATCCTCGCTCTTGATCTGAGAGGGAGAACTCAGCTCTTCACCATTGAGTACAATGTTAGCTGTGGGTTTATCATATATGCCCTTTATTCTGAGTTACGTTTTCTCTATATTTGAGAGTTGTTACGAATGCATGTTGAATTTTGTCAAATGCTTTTTCTGCCATTATTACATGCTTTTATTCTTAATGTGTTGTATCGTGTTGATTTACAGCTACTGAACCATCCTTGCATCCCTGGAATAAATCCCACTTGATCATGGTGTATGGTCTTTTTAATGTTGTTGAATTCAGTTTGCTAATATTTTGCTGAGAATTATATCTACTACATCAGGGATATTGGCCTGTAATTTTTGTGGTGATGTCTGGTTTTGGTATCAAGGTAATGCTGGCCCTGTAGAATGAGTTCTTTTCTCTCCATTTCTTTGCACTTTTTTTTTTTCTAACTAGTTTGAGAAAAATGTGTTAATTCTTCTTTAAATGTTCAGTAGGACTCACCTATGAATCCATCTGGTCCTAGATTTGGGGGAGTTTTTTGATTATTGATGCATTGCTAGAAATTAGTCTATTTAGATTTTCTGTTTCTCTTTCAGTCTTGGAAGATTGTATATTTTTAGGAATTTATCTACTTCTAAGTTGTCACATTTGTTGGCACCTAAATGTTCATAGTAGTCTCTTATCCTTTGTTTTTGTGGTATGGGTAGTAATTGCTCTTTTGTTTCTGATTTCATTTGGGCCATATTTTTCCTTGATGAGTGTGGCTAAAGGTTTATCCATTTTCTTTTCAAAAAACCAGCTATTAGTTTCATTGATTTTCTATTCTCTTTAGTTTATATTTCTTCCCAACTTTGATCTTTATTTCCTTCTTTTTCTAACTTTGGCTTTGTTTGTTCTTTTTCTAGTTCCTTTAAACAGGGTATTAGGTTACTTGGGATTTTGTGTCCAGAGGTAGATCTGTGTAGCTATAAACTGCCATCTTAGAACTGCTTTTGTTCCATCCCATAGATTTTGGACTGTTGTGTTTCTATTTTTGTCTCAAGGTATTTTTTGATTTCCTCTTTTCATTGACCCATTGGTGGTTCACTAACCAGTGTAGCCTTTGTGTGTGTGTTTTCCAGTGTTTTGTAAATGATTTCTAGCTTCATACCATTGTGGTTGGAAAAGATGTTTAATATAATTTCAATCTTCTAAACTTTGAGACCTGTGGCCTAACCTGTGATCTATCCTGGAGAATATTCCAAGTGCATTTGAGAAGAATGGTATTATACAGTTTAGGGATAGAATGTTCTGTATATAAAGTCCATCTGGTCTAATGTATCATTCAAGGCTAATGTCTTGTTGATGCTGTCTGGATTATCTAGGCATTAATGTAAATGGGATGTTAAATTCCCTATTATTACTGTCCATTTCTCTCAATTACTATTTACTTTATATGTACTTAGGTGATCTTATGTTGGGTGCATAAATATTAATTTTTATGTCCTCTTTTGGATAGAGCTCTTTATCATTATGTAATGCCTTTCTTTGTGTTTTTGTTAGGTTTATTTTAAATCAAAATTTAAATTCAGTTAGCCAACACATAGTACATCATTTTTTGATGTAGTGTTCAATGATTCATTAGTTGGTATAACGTCCAGTGCTCATCACATCACGTGCCCTCCTTAATGCCCATCACCCAGTCACCCCATCCCCCCACCCCCCCACCCACCTCCCTTTCCACAACTCTGTCTGTTTCCTGGAGTCAAGAGTCTCATGGTTTGTCTCCCTCTCTGATTTCTTCCCAGTTTTCCCTCCCTTCCCCTAAGATCCACTGCACTTTTTCTTATATTCCATATATGAGTGAAACCATATGATGATTGTCTTCTTCTGATTGACTTATTTCACTTAGCATAATACCCTCCAGTTCCATCTATATCAGTGTAAATAGTAGGTATTCATCCTTTTTGATGGCTGAGTAATCTTTCATTGTATATGTGTACTACATCTTTATCCATTCATCTGTTGAAGGGCATCTCGGCTCCTTCCACAGTTTGGCTATTGTGAACATTGCTGCTATGAACATTGGGGTGCAGGTGCCCCTTTTCACTACATCTGTATATTTGAGTCTATTTTAAAGATCCATTTTGTCTGATACAAGAATGGCTCCCTCAACTTTTTTGAGGGTTCCATTTGTATGCACTGTCTTCTTCCATCCCTTCACTTTCTGTTTTCACATGAAGTGAATCTCTAGTAGGAAGCAGATAAATGAGTCTTTTTATCCACTTAGCCACCCTGTGTCTTTTAGAGCATTTAGCCCATTTATATTTAAAGTAACTACTGATGCAAACTTAACTGCCTTTTTAAAACCTTCTGAGTTTTGTAATTCCCTGTTCCCTTCTTTTCCTTCTGGTTTAATGACTATAGTGTTATGTTTGGATTTCTTAATTTTGTGTGTATCTATTGTAGGGATTTGGTTTGTGGTTACCATGAAGTCCACCTATAACATCTATGTATACAACAGTCTACTTTAAGTTGATGATTCCTTAAGTTCAAGTGTGTTGTAAAAGCACTAAATTTTTATCCCACCCATCCTGTTGGTTTTTGACATATTTTACATCTTGTGTATCCCTTGACTAATTATTGAAGATCTAGATGACTTTACTGTATTGGTCTTCCAACCCTCATTCTAGCTGTGTAGGTGGTTGATCCACTACCTTCACTATGTTTACTTTTTTCTTGATACCTAGTTACAAACTTTAATTTTTCCATCTATAGTCCCTTTAGCATTTCTTGCAAGGCTGGTTTAGTGGTGCTAAACTTTTTGTTGTTGTTGTTATTCATCACAAAAAGTGTTCTCTTTACTCCCCGTCACCTATTTCACCCATTCCCCTACCCTTCTCTCTTCTGGTAACCATCTGTTTGTTCTCTGCAGTTATTTGTCTTCCTCTTTTTTTTTTTTTTTTTTTTAAGCATTACACTTTCTACATCCGCCCATGTTGTTGCAAATGACAAGATTTCATCCTTTCTTACAGCTGAAAATTACTCTGTTATATATGTATGTAGATGTGTGTGTATATATAGTAATAGAAAAATCTCTATTCCATTAATCTATTTTTAACTTTTTGAGGAACCTCCATACTGTTTTCCACAGTGGCTGCACCAGTTTGCATTCCCACCAACAGTGCAGGAAGGTTCCTTTTTCTCCACATCCTCATCAATACGTGTTGTTTCTTGTGTTAATTTTAACCATTCTGATGGGTGTGAGGTGATAACTCATTATAGTTGTGATTTGCATTTCCCTGGTGGTGAGTGATGTTGAGCATCTTTTCATGTGTCTGTTGGCCATCTGGATGTCTTTGGAGAAATGTCTGTTCATGTCTTCTCACTTTTAAGATTGTTTTTTGGGTGTTGGGTTTTATAAGTTCTTTACATATTTTGGGATAGTCTTTATTGGGTATGTCATTT
This sequence comes from Mirounga leonina, assembly GCF_011800145.1. Lineage (NCBI taxonomy): Eukaryota > Metazoa > Chordata > Mammalia > Carnivora > Phocidae > Mirounga > Mirounga leonina. Next base: position 3,544,205 of record NW_023270436.1, on the reverse strand, counting down.
GCACATATCTTCTCCCGTTCAGTAGGTTGCCTTTTAGTTGATTTGATTGTTTCCTTTACGTGCAGAAGCTTTTTATTTTGATGTAGTCCCAATAGTTTTGTTCTCATTTCCCTTGCCTCAGGAGACCTATCTAGAAAGAAGTTGCTATGGCTGAGTCAAAGGAATGACTGCCTGTGCTCGCCTCAGGAGTTTTATGGTTCAAGTTTCACAATTAGGTCTTTAATCTATTTTGAGTTTATTTTTTGTGTATGGTGTAAGAAAGTGGTCCAGTTTCATTCTTTTGCATGTTTCTGTCCAGTTTTCTCAGCACCATTTCTTGAAGAGACGGTCTTTTATCCATCAGATAGTCTTATCCTTTCCTGAAGATTAATTCATGATATAATTGTGGGTTTATTTCTGGGTCTTCTGTTCCACTGGTCTGTGTCTCTTTTTGTGCCAGTACCATACTGTTTTGATGACTACAGCTTTGTAATATAATTTGAAGTCCAGATTTGTGATGCCTCCAGCTTTGTTCCCTCTCAAAATTGTTTTGGCTATTTGGGGTCTTTTGTGGTTCTATATAAACTTCAGAATTAGCCTATTTCTATGAAGAATGCTGTTGGTATTTTGATAGGGATTGAATTAAATCTGCAGATTGCTTCGGGTTGTAGGGGCATTTTAACAATCTTGCAATCTGTGAGCATGGAATGTCCATTTCTTTGTATCTTCCATTTCTTTCATCAGTGTTGTATAGTTTTCAGAGTGCGGGATTTGATCTCTTTGGTTATGTTTATGCCTAGGTAATTTCATTGTTTTTGGTGCAATTGTAAATAGGATTATTTTCTTAATTTCACTTCTGCCACTTCATTATTAGTGGATAGGAATGCAACAGATTTTTGTATATTGATAATTCATCTATCAGTTCTAGTAGTTTTTTGGTGTGGAGTCCTAGGGTTTTCTGTATATAGTATCATGTCATCTAGAAATAGTGAAACTTTACTTCTTACCAATTTGGGTGGCTTTTCTTTTTGTTGTCTGATTGCTGAGACTAGGACTTCTAGTATTATGTTGAGTAACAGCAGTGAAAGTGCACATCCCTGTCTTGTTCCTGACCATAGAGGAAAAGTTCTCAGGCTTTCCCCACTAAGGATGATGTTAGCTGTGGGGTTTACATTTAAGGCCCTATCATTATGTTACTACTATTGATTATATCCTTTGTTTGCTATTAACTGTTTTATATATTTGGGTGTTCCCATAATGGGTGCATAAATACTTACAGCATTTATATTCTCTTGTTAGATTTCACCTTTATTATTACATAGTGTCCTTATTTGTCTCATTATGGGCTTTGTTTTAAAGTCTATTTTGTCCAATGTAAGTATTGCTACCCTGACTTTTTGATATCCATTTGTATAATTGTTTCTCCATCCCCTCACTTTCAATTTGCAGGTGTCTTTATGTCTGAAACTAGTCTTGTGTATGTCACATATAGATGGGTCTTGTTTTTTTTAATCCACTCTGTCGTCACCCTGTCTTTTGATTGGAGCATTTAGTCCATTTACATTCAAAATAATTATCAATATGTACTTATTGCCATTTTGTTACTTTCCGTTGGTTGCTTTGTAGTTTTTCTCTGATCCCTCTCTCATTCTCTTCCATGGTTTGCTGGCTTTTAGTGATAAACTTTGATTTCTTTATCTTTGCATCTGAATTACTGGTTTTTGACTTGTGGTTACCATTAGATTTGTATAGAACATCTGTACATAGCAGTCTATATAAAGTTGATGGTTGCTTAATTTTAAACCCATTCTTCACTCCTCCCCCCCACACCACACATTTTAGGTATCTGGTGTCATATTTCATATCCTTTTATGATTCCCTTGACTACTTTTTACAGAAATCCTTATTTGTAGTGCTCTTGTGTTTCCTACCTTCATACTGTCATTTGTCTTTCCAAAGAGTCCCCTTTAATATTTTCTGTTGGGCTCATTTAGTGGTAATGAATTCCTTTAGTGTGTGTTTGAGAAACTCTCTCTCTCTCCTTCTATTCTGAATGACAGCCTTGCTGGATAGAGCATTCTTGGCTGCAGGTTTTTTTTTCCTTTCAGCACTTTGAAGACATTATGCCACTCCCTTCTGGCCTGCCAAGTTTCCATTGAAAAATCAGCTGATGGCCTTATGGGGTTTCCCTTGTATGAAACTGTCTTCTTTTCTCTTGCTGCTTTTATTCTTTTTTCATCTTTATCACTACTTTTACCATTTTAATTATGTGTCTTGGTGTGTACTTCCTTGGGTTGAATTTGTTGGGGGTATCTCCATGCCTCCTGGATCTAGATACTTGTTTCCTTCCCCAGATTAGGGAAACTTTCAGTGATTTTCATCAAATAAATTTGAAGGGGGAGACCTTTTCTCCTTCTCTCCTTGTGGAATCCTTATAATGCAAATGTTATGATTGATGGAGTCACTGAGTTCCCTACGTCTATTCTCACTTTGCGTAATTCTTTTTTCTCCCATTTGCTCAGCTTGATTGATTTCCATTACTCTGTCCTCCAGGTCATTAATTCATTCCTCTGCTTGCTCTAGCCCACTATTTATTCCATCAAGTGTTTTTTTAAGTTCATTTATGGTGTTCTTCATCTCTGATTGGGTGTTTTACTCTTTAAGGGTTTCACTGATGTCCTCCAGTCTTCTCTCAAGTTCAGTAAGTATCTTTATGATCATTAAATTCTCCATCTGGCCTATTAATTCTGTGTCACTGAGGTCTCTTGCTATGGTTTTATCCTGCTCTTTCATTTGGAACCTATTTCTCTGACTCCTCATTTTAAGTCTGTGTCTGTTTCTGTGTGTTAGGAGAGTCCACTACATTTCCTGCTCTTGAAGGTAATGCTGTTATGAAGAAGTCTTGTACTGCCCTGCAGTGTCCTCTGTTCCCCAGGGCCTGGCATTTCAGGCTGGTCTCATGTGTTACCTGTGCTCTGCTGTTGAGTCTTGGCCTTTTTCTTTGAGTTTTCTGCAGAGGCTTTCTTTGCCTTTTGTTGGCAGCATTTGGTCCCCAGCAATGGTGGTCTGCTTACAAAATGAGACCTGCCCCTGTCACCAGAACTGAGGTAGCACAAGACAGTGCTATTCAGGGGATGGGGTATTGGCAGGGTTTGCGCCCATGCTCTGTGGGAGGGTCCCACAGCCCCAAGACTAAGGCAAGTGTGACTGGGAAGGATGGATCTGCTGAAAAATTGGGATGTGGGAGTTGGGGTAGGCAAGTTAGGTAACCAATGTTGATGCCCTCACTGGTTCCTGCAGGTGGCCTCTGGTTATGCTGGAGGGTGGTCATGGAAATGGCACCTGCCAGTTCCTTTTTTCCTGGTGGTGTCTCCCTGCAATCCCTGCCTCTCTGGGTCACACTCTTAAGATGAACAAATCACACTCCCTCTTGTCTGCCCCTGGTGTTTTCCAAACTGGGGCTCAGCGCATCTCCATGGACTTTTTGTCATTCTGTCTCTTTAAGGGCAGGGACTCTGCTTCCCAACCCCCTCTGGTGCTCTCAGAGCCAAGCCCATCAATTTTCTAAATTCCATGCTTTAAGTCCAACTGGTTGTAAGAACTCATGAAATTGTCTCTTTCATGTTGAGAGACAAATATTAGGGAGATTCATCCTCCCCATTTGTGGGCAGCTCTGTGTGAAAGTCTGTTTTTCTCCTGTCTCTGTGCCACCAGCTTCCTCCCCACCACGGATGTCTGCGGTCCACTTTGCCCTTCCTACCTTCTTCGATGTGGCCTCTTTAACTTTAGTTGTAGAGTTTGTTCTGCCAGCCTTCAGATCATTTTCTGGGTTATTTAGCTGATATATTATTGTATCCCTGGGAAGAAGTGAACTTAAGGTCCTCCTGTTCCTCCAGCTTCCCAGTGGTGAACTCCTTTAGCTTTTGCTGGTCTCCTTATCTCCAATTCTGAGTGATAACCTTGCTGGGTATTCTTGATTGCAGTTTTCCTTTCAGCACTTTGAATATATCTTGCCCCTCTTTCTGGACTGCAAAGTTTCTGTCTAAAAATCAGCTGATAGTCTTATGGGAGGTCCCTTGTATATAAAGAGTTTTTCTCTTGCTGCTTTTAAGATGTTCTTTGACACATTGATTATAGTGTCTCAGGATGTCTTTGGGTTCATTTTATTGCAACTCTTTGCCATGGCACATGGATGATTTTCCCTCACCAGGTAAAAGGTTTTCAGCCATATTTCTTCAAGTAGATTTTCTTTCCCTTTCTCTCATCTCCTTATGAGACCCCTGTAATATGAATGTTAGTATACTTGATGTTGTCCCACAGGTCCCTTAAACTATTACGTTTGAAAATTTTTTGCCATTCTACATGGGTGAGTTCCATGAGTTGGTCTTCCAGATCACTGATCTGTTCTTCTGCATCATCTAACCTGTTGATTTCCTCTAGTGTAGTTTTCAGTTATTATATTCAGCTCCAGTTGGTTCTTCATATTTTGTTGAAGTTCTCACTGTGTTTATTCTGAGTTCAGTGAGCAGCTTTGTGACCATTAGTTTGAATTCTATTGGGAGATAGATCTCCATTTCATTAATTCTTTATCACAGGTTTTGACTTTTGAACATATTCCTTGTCTCTCCAGTTTGCCTCTGTGTATTCACAGTAGATAAGTTACATCTCCAGGTTTTGAAAAAGTGGATTTATGCAGAAGGTGTCCTGGGAGGCCCTAGGAGAACAATCCCCCCTTCCAAGTCTCTCAAGCCCAGGGCTCCGGGGGTGTCCCCTGTATGGCCTTCATGCACCCTTCTGTTGTGGTTGGGCCATGATTGCTGCAGATGCATGGGCATGGGAGTCTGTCCCTCGACCTGGCTGCCACAGCTGCAGGGAAGCTGGTGGGTGGGCAGGCCTCCAGTGCAGCAGGCTAGGAGGTCCAGCTGTGACTGTTGCAAGTCCTTCAGTGTGTGGGGCTGGCTCCCTGGGCAGAGGGCACTGGTGCTAAATGAGGCTGCCTACCAGAGGTGGCATGGGGCCACTAGGGACTCTCTAGCATTCCATGCATCCATGATGGATGTTCCATGAGGTCCCCAGTGGCACTTTGATGAATTTTTTCTCAGTGTATCAGTCAGGGTTCAATTGGAGAAACAGAAACCTAAGGAGCCATGTGTTAGGATACTTTGGACAAGGAATGAGCTAGCATGATGATGGTGGGATGTGGCAGGTCTGTGTGATGTCCAGGGGCAGGATGCTGGGAAGGGCCTGAAGTGCAGCAGCCGTTCACAGGCAGAATTTCTTGTTCTGCAGGGAGGTCAGCTCTCTGCTGAGGCACAGTTATAGCTCCGAACCCTGACTGGTACCCATGGCATCTGCCAGGGCTCCAGCTCTCTCCTAGGCAGGGAAAAGGCCCCACTGAAGACATGCAGAGTGAAAAATGCAAGGGCCTCATCCTCATAGGGGGCATAGTCCCTGTTTACCTTGCATTTCACGTTCTCCTGGATGCAATGCTCTGCCCAGTCCCAGGAAGATGCAGTGTGGGGACAGTGCTCGAGGAAGCGGCAGGAGCAAGGGGACAAAAGTCCATCTCCTGCCTTGAATTCAGCTTCTGCACAGGACAGGGAGAGAACTTCTCTGAACCCTGATTCCTAGATCTGTGAAAGGCGGGTGTTTATACCTGCTTTCCAGGTTGCTACTTTAGCATATCTGCCTCTTGTCCCATAATTGTAAACTGTGTTCTATGCGCTCTTTAGGATATACCACCACTATCTACTGTTCCCTGAATGCGGGGCATCCTTCCCGCCTCGATAATGGTGCATATTCCTGCTGTTTCCGCCTGGAAGATCAGGCCCCCATCCCTTTCCTTGGCCAATTCCTTCTGGGCTTATAAACAGGAAATATTTCCCAAGCTCCTTGTTGGGTGCTGATGACCCTCCCTAAGTTCTGCAGCATTGTGCCTGAACTCCTAGTGGGTATTACCATGCACACCATGGGTGCCAGGACCATGCCGGGTGCTGGGGACACAGTGCTCAAAGGGCAGGTGTGAATTCTTACTCCAAGGGGCTTATTGCCCAGCTCAGGCTCTAGGCTTTGCCTCTTTCCCTATCAGACTTCTCTCTGAGCTGCAGCGTGATGGACTGACAGCAGCTTACTGTGTCTTGAGTCATCAGTCCTTTAACTGTCTATTGGAGTATGAGCTCAACTCGAATGTGTACTTTGAGGCTTTCCCCCTGCAGCGGGAGACTGGGTGGGCACCTCACAGCTGGCCCTCCATCTGATTATTTTCTGACTCAGATCAGTTTATAGGAGCCAGAGAATCCTGGGCGGGTTCTTCAGTAATGGAAACATGAGATGCCAGCAATGCTGCAGGGGGCGGGGGGGTCTACGCTGCCAAGAACTGAAGACAAGGATGCAGACTTGTACGTGAACGTCCAGAGCAGCACTATTCACAGTGGCCACAGGGGAGAAAGACCTCCAGTGCCCAGCAGGAGAGGAATGGATAAGCCAAACCTGGTCCATCCATCCAGGGGAAGAGGATTCAGCTGCAAACAGTGAAGTGTTGGTGCACGGTGGTCAGGGAAATCAGAACAGGGCACAAACTGTAGGAACATTTACCCAAAATGTACAGAAGGGGCCAATCCGTAGAAAGATGAATGGGTTTCAGGGCCTGGGAGGAGCAGAAAGGTGGAGTCACTGCTTGCTGGCTACAGGTATCCTCTTAGAGGGAAGAGAACATTCTGGAGCCGGATGGGGAGGAGGATGGTTGTACACCATTGTGAATGCACTGACGTCACGGTGAATTCTCTGGACCTGTGCCCCCGATGCTGGGGCCACCATGCTGTCGGGTACTGAGGGTCACAGAAGCTGAGGCTGGAAGCTGGGGCAAGTCCCTGTGTGACTGGACAGTTTTTGAAGGTTAGTTACAAATACCTAATATTCTACAAGCTGGCATAGCTGAAAACCCTACCTTACCATTCGCCAGGGGCTTCAGTTCATAAATGCCAACCTCACCCCTTCATGGCTCTCAGTGCCGGGGAGGGGCCCAGAGCAAGGCGTCCGAGAACTTGGCTCCTGGGAGGGCCTTCTGCCCGGTTGGCAGGCGGCCCCTTTCTCGCTGTGTGTCTGCAGGGAGAGCGGCTCTCCCCCCGGAGGGGGGGGGGCACTGCTCCCTCAGGACCGAATTCTCTCCCCAAGGCCCCGCCTCCTGATACCTCAGCCCTGGGGGTTAAAGCTCAAACCGACTTAGTGGGGACACGGTCTAGGGCCCTCGGGCTAGGAAACACCACCACTTAAAGGTTTTCCTCCCTGGGTTTCCAGATGGAAGCACAGCCTGTCTAGCAGGAACAGTGAATTTGCTCTCACACAGCTGGGAGGGACTCTCCAGACGGACACTCCGTGGTCCTTATTTCCCGTCTGGGTTGATGGAGGGAGCCAGGCATGGGCTCTGAATTCCCCTGAAGGAGCACAAAGGGGGTGAGGCTGCTCCAGCAACTTGATGCTTGAATTTGAGAGTCAAGGTTTACATTTTAGATGTGACCTTGTTTTCAGGATGATCTTTGCAATTATTCTTTTTCACACACAATGGCACACATTGAGAGGATGCTCTTACCCAGAAAAAGGCCTCCCTAGGCTGGTCCCCACAGGACTGTGAGGATGGCAAAACCCCACCTTCTCCTCCTTGTGCATTGGTGGAGGGATGGATCATAAGATCGGCATGTGCACTTGATTAGAACTGCAATGCCTCAGCCAGTACCTTAAAATCCCAAGGTCTTCTAAAAACCAGAGGGAATGTTGATGCTTTGGTGTCAAAACTTGAGAGCCGACCCCGATCTGAACTAATAAAAGGCTACTGATGGGCTTTATTCTACTTGGAGTGAGTTTGCCCACGTTCTCCTGTAGGAAGTTTCGGTGGGGGGGTGGAGTCGGGGGGTGCTGCCTCAGATCCCGCAGCAGACGTGAAGGAATGTAGAGCAGACACGCTTTCTAAATCCCAAGCCATTCTTGGAGTTTGAAAGGTCCGACCTGAAAGCTATGGATGGAGGATTGCAGGTCTGTATTATACAGCCGTGCTGTTGTGTTTTTGGGATCGGGTGGTCAACTACTCACCACCACACACTGGTGCTCGCAGTCCAGTGCTACACGCCTCTGTTCCAAGAAGTCGTCAGTCAAGTGTGATGTCTAATCCCTACTTGATGGTCCGGCCTCACACTTGGGCTGGGGATCCAAGGAGCACTTCCTCAGTGAGCTACCACCTGCACCTTGCATCTAGTGCTGGGGGGTGTCTGAGACCCCACTTCACTCACCGTCCTGGTGAGCACAGATCCCACCTCCAGTAACACAGCTCATGAGGTGGAGCTCTAAGCCTCGGGTTTTCCCAGTGTCTCCCTCCCACCCTATTTTAGTCTCAAAATGCTTCTAGCCCAGCTCCCTTTCTGGACTGTTGAAATCCCAGCAGGAACAGGCGGAGCCCGAAGAAGGACCTGTCCTGCCCATAGTTGCCAGGAGGAGCCCTCCTCCCCCAGCCTCTGGAAACCCTTTTAGCAACACTGTATCTTCTTAAGCCAAGAGCTCTAAGGACCCAGTAGCAGAATGTAATGCTGTGTGCTAACAAAAACTGTTACACCAATGCATAGTGTTTACAAGGGGGGTGATTTTCTTGTGTTGGTCAAAATAAAACACGTCTCTATGAAGGCATCCTGCACTCCACTGCGTGCAAGCGAGCCACCAAGCCCGTGTGAGCTGCCTTGTTGCCCACTCCCGAGGAGTCCCCTGTCAAGATCGATCCTCTTATTGAAAGGGAGGAGGCTAGCAAGCGTTGGTACTTGGGTGCCGGAAACCAAGAGGAACAAACCCACAAAACCACCGACTGTACAAACAATCTACAAGCCCATTACCCCTACAGGACGGCTGCTGGAGAGGCCCAGGGAATAGGCTGGATTCCCACCGTGCTAATCTGCGGTGAGGTGCTTCCTCTTCCCTGCTCCACCCTCTCCCCTTCAGAATCCGGAAATCCAAGAGGAACACCACGCAGAGGTTTGGAGCCTTATTTTCTGTTTATATTCCAGCCACATTCCTAAACCAAAGAAATGCAGCCCAACGGAATTCTTTTCCCCCAGCAGTGTGGTTAAAAATAAGGCCAACTTTCTTCATATAGCCACTCTTTGGTAGACCATCCTTCTGCATGGACCAAAGTGTTTTATAATTTCTTCTCAGTGGACTTAAATAATTTGGCTAATGTGTATTACATGCTTGTCTTCCAGTGGGGGAGCCTTAAGTACAGTTAAAACTCAGGCAATCACATAAAACCCAGGGAGTTGCAGAGGAAGACAAGACTTTCTGAACAGAAGCTCTTTACGTAGGTGGAATTTTGCAGGTCATTCCAGGAGATGTTGGAGGATCCATCCAGTTCAATTTGCTTCTGTGAGGCTGGGGTTTATTTTTAAGTTGAACACTTAAAGGATCAGCACGTGTTCCGTGTAATGTGGCGGGGCGGTGGGGGGAAGATTACATCTAAGAATTGCCCATTGTGGTTTTATGTAGAACAAACATGTCTGAAAACTTTCCTTTTAGGACCGCATTTTCTGAAACTGCTTTCAGAAAGATCTCACTGTCTTATCAGGACTTCATTAAGGTTTATGAAATAGGCAATATTTCAAAATTGTAAAATATAAAATAGGCTCAGGCATCTGACATTTGCATATAAATAGAAAATTCAGATCCACACTACTAGGAAAAAGTGATTTTTCTACACTTTTCATATAACTTTCACTAAATTAGACTTTAAAAATGTCCTTGTCATGTAGATTTTTTTTTTACTTCCTATTTAAACAATGAAAATGAAACTTTTTTTCTCAAAGAAATAGCTGCACGAGGCAGTTGAACTCACAAGACCTTCCATTACTAAATTCTAGACAAATGAGAACCCCGTGCAATGATGATTTTTCCTGCATTACCCATGGATCACTTCCTGAGCATCTCCTCAGCTAACAGGAGCATCGGGGTTGGGGGGACCCACTGCCCCTTTGCCCCTCTGCTGCTTCCAGATAACTCGATGCTTTCTGGAAAGCTCTGTGGTTCCAACATTCGCATCTTTTAGGGCTGAAACAACATCATCCAAAGATGGCTTCCTGGCTTATCACCTACTTTGGTAGGAGGGTTCAGCCTGTTCGCTCTCATCTTGGGTGGTCACGGTAAAGCTTGGTCGTCTCAGCTGCCCTACTCCGGTTTCTGGTTTGGGCCATAAATGCAGTGACAACAACGTGGATTTATGCTGTCAGTTCTGTGGACCCCAAGTCCAGCGGGGGACTCTTGCCTGCTCTGTGTTGCCGGCCTGAGCTCTTACCTGGAGGCTCTGGGAGGGAACACACAACCACACTCTAGCACCGAATCCACACATCTTGTCATATGTGTTTGAAGTTGCATTGGAAGGGGATAAACTGAATTAGATTTTGTTGAGCCAAAGGACTTCTGGCATGAATTATGCATCATCCATGTAAGCTATGAAAGAAAGTACAAATAAGTAAATGTCACATCTGAGTTCTCAAAGAGCACTCTGATGTGAAGCACATCACAGACATAAATACTGTGACTATTTTAAATGTCAAAGAATGCAAAATTTACCCTCCATACATACAAATTTCTCTTTCCCTCCCTCCCCAGGATCTCCATGCAATATTCATGAAGACTAGCATTAGTGAATTAATTTAGAAAACTCCGTAATTTTGTCCCATGATGTCTAAATGTGAGTAATCCATTTGATGGCAATGACTTATGTACTAAATAACAACCAACTAGTATTGTAGAAAAAAGGTGGTATGTTCACTATGTCCACGATGGATCATCAGGACCTACCACAATAAACTAGTTTTATACAAGGCTTACTTAAATGTGAATTCTAAGTCTTTGGTTTTGCTGGGAATCCTGGAGTGGAAAAAATCCCAATATTTGAGAGGCGTTATTATCCTTGGTTTAATCATCAAAAGGTCACACCATGACTTCTCTATTTTCCCTAAGGATTTTGATTGCCTTCCCAATGGAATGGAGCTCAAAACAATCTAAGAAAATGGTAGAGATAGGCAAGATAGCTGGTTTATTTTACAGGGCAGATTTGAAAAACTAAGTGAAGCAGATCCCTGCCAAAGAGATGGTCCTGTCCCAGACCAAGAGGTACCTGAGAACCTGTTTGTGGATGGGTAGTTCTAGCAGCGAAGGCCCTGTTAAGGGATCTTATCTATGTAGGCATTTGTAATGGCAGGCAGAAGGCCATGCCCTGGGCTTGAGACTCAGAGTTAGTACCATCCTTTGCTCCATCCAGTGACCTACCGATTACTTGTGTGATACAG
>NW_023270436.1:3478431-3532895 GCF_011800145.1 Mirounga leonina | reverse complement strand
TGTGAAGGAAGGGAGTGGTGGAGCAGACTGTGTGTTTTGGGGGAGGGAAGTGTTGGTCTGTGTTTTCTTAACCCCGTGCTTGTCAACTATGACAAACTTAAGCAATGAAATTCAACAGAATAAGAACCCTTTTGGATCCAATTCTTAGAATGTCCTTCCGTATTCTCACATAACTACATGCTCAGCATCTCCTCTCGAGTCTTAGCTGAGCCTTTTCACAAAGCCCACTCTGGTGGTGCCTGGCTCGCATCTTTTCTCTAAAGCCCCCTGGTACTTTCAGTCTGTGCTACATTTAATAATGAGGTATGCTCATTTGCTTGCTCAGTGTGGGTCTTGTTTTCCCAATGAGGTGATGCTGATTTGAGGAGAGGGAACATTTATATCCCAGGACTTCCTTCACCATCTGAGGATTTAGGAGATGCTGGGAAAATGGACAGGTGGGAGTCAGATACACCAATCAGACCCACTTGCAACTGGCTCTAATCAGTTGAGCAGGATCTGAGAAATCTGTCTAGGGAGGCCGCGCTGTCAGAACCGCTGGGCATGCGGAGGGCCAGGACGTTCACCCAGGGCTGAACGGTGGGGTGTGGACAAAGCCTACAACCCCTTCTGACGGTTCGTTATGAGCAAAGGGGTTCACCTGAGCCCAGGTCTGAGTAGGGGGAAGACATTGGTGTTACAATCTGATGGAAGAGTTAAGTCAGAAAATCTGTGACCCCAATTGTGAAATGGACGGTACAGTGTCCCAGTGTCTGAAATCAAAAACTTACGAATTAATAAGAAAAGCAGTAGAAAATAGTGCACATTAGCACATATCTGGTAGGGTTCAAAGGTTTGCCAAAGAAGCTCGGGGTCTGTGTTTAGGGAAAACAACTGCGCGGAGCCTTGAGATCGAAGATGTTGGCTGATGATGCGAGGGTCGGCCTTGCTCTTCCTCTCTCAATTCTCAAGGGCTCTCCCCTCCCTCCCTCCCAATAAATCCACTATGTTCGTTCCCTCTTTTTTCCTCCTGCCTGATGTCTGTCATCTTCTCTCCTTTTGGAGGTGATACTAAATTTATTTTTTGTAGTTGAATTTCTACTCCATGGGGAGTCCCCCTGTTTAGCGTATGGCTCTATTTTGACCTATGTACATAGTTGTATGACCACTGCCACAATCAAGAAAAAAGTCCCATCCCTCTCCCCTGATTCCCGGACACTCTCGACTCGACCTCTAACCCTGGCACCCAGTGCCTTTCTAGCTGAACTTTAGCCAGAGAGGAATGAGAAACAAATTCTACAGTATGGAGCCTTGAGTCTCGCTTGCATTCAGAGCATTTGGTCTGATTTTGTGTGTGTTCCTGTTTGTTGAACGAGGGACAGTCCATTTTCTGGACACAGCACCATCTGGGTGCTTTCCGGTCCTGTGTGATTCCAAAGGAGGCCGTTGTGTAACACTCACCAATGGGTTTCTGGGTAACCGCAAGCTTTCATTTCTCTTGGCTAAATACCAAAATTAGAATGGCTGGATTAGAGGGTGGGTGCTTGTTTAGCTTTGTAGGAAATTGCCAAATTCTTTTTCCAAAGTGGGCATACCGTCGTGCGTAGGGGGGTGCCAGCTACCCTCTGTGCGCCCCCCCCCCCCCGCCCAAGCACTTTTTTTCTCAATACCGAAACTTCTAGGTGTTGTAGTATTGTCTCATGGTCTTAACTTTTTGTCCTAATCACTCAGATTAACGTTTTTCCTGTACTGTTTGTGACTTCCTTACTGGAGCTCAAATAGTTTGCCCTTCTTATTAGGATGTTGGTTTTCCTCTTGAGTTTTGAATATTTTTAATGTACTAGATACAAGCCCTTCTTCAAATACAATTTTGCTACTATTTTCTCCAGCCTGAGGCCTATCTGTTCATTCTCTGAGCAGCATAATTGCTAGGACTCAGGTTTTGATGAAATTAACAATTTTTTTTAATGAATCATGTCTTATCTATGAGATCTTTCCCAAACTAGGGTCAAAAAGGTTTAAGGTTTAGATTTTGTTTGGGTAAGTAAACCATAAAGACCTAAAACAATAAGGTCCTAAAAGAAATCTCGTGTTGAGAGCACTGTCTGTATTCCATTTTTTATTATTTATTTGACAGAGCCCAAGCAGGGGGAGTGGGAGAGGGAGAAGCAGGCTCCCCGCTGAGCAGGGAGCCCGATGCGGGACTCGATCCCAGGACCTTGGGATCAGGACCTGAGCTGAAGGCAGATGCTTCACCAACTGAGCCACCAGTTGCCCTACCTGTGTTCCGTTCTTCCCAGAGATTGGTAATGACGGTCCTTCTTGATTGGGGCACAAAGCAAACATGTCAGAAGGCAGGTAAGTGACAGATCCATGTGCGCCCACATGCTGTTGTCTGGCTGGAAACGGTCTCCGCCTCCTAACTCGATGTCTAGAGCACCCACTCCCTCTTGCTCACAATGGACTGACTTCATTCTGGTGAGTAACATTTGGCATCTACCTGGAGCTAGAGTTCCTTTTCAGAATCCAGGTAATAAAGTGAACTAAAATTTGCAGAACTGTTTATAGAGAATATTCCTACATTATCTAATTTAAAGGAAATGTAAAGAAAAAAACAAAACTTTAAATGTACCTGAATTTTTAAAAATATTTTTAAGGGCTAGATGCACGGTCTCTTTGCAAAGCCTGTCACCAAGTGAAGACGGTGGAAAGATCTATTTTGAGGGGGACCTCCCATTCACAATTGCCTGAAGATTTAGACAAGGTGCGATTGACACAGAAGTATACACTCAGCTCAGGGATGCACTAATAGGACTGACAGAAGCCATCCCATACAAATATTTAAACCCGTATCTAACTACTGATTGGGGTGTACTCTAACAACTTCCAACATTTTAATTATCTGGGGAATTTCATAATTTGATAGCATTGGTTAAATATAAACATTCAAACAATGTCCTACTTTTGTAACTCTGACAAGTCTTCTTAGTCTAATGTTCTGGGATCTTGGGGAAAGGGTCCCGGTTTTGTGCATTTGGATGTATGTATGTTTAAAAATAGTGTTACTTTGGCTCACCATTTGTTCCAATATTTAGAGACATCCATCAGTAACATTAAAAAAAAAAACTCTTAAAAAGAGGCATTTTGGTATTGTGTTCTCAGGTGATCCAATTAAGTGGAAACCATGAGAACTATTTCCAGCTTCCTGCTTCTCTCTTGCTGCCTCGCCCCTTACACGTCTCTGGTCTGCACGGGTCGGGTGAGCAGGTCTTTCCCCGCATGCCAGGCACAGTTTGCCAGCCCGGCTCAGGTAGCATGATGGACGTCTAGAGCCATGTTCATTTCACTGTATTTAACCTCATTGTAACGATTTGCCCTGAGAGCACATCAGGCGTGGGTTGGCTCTGAGCTCTATCACACATCCGCTTTCATGGGCTCTCCGTCCACCAAGCCCTGGGCCGGCGGTAAGTGGACAGACCCACAGCCTACGCTCAAGAAACCTGGGGGGTGGGGATGCTCCATGTTGACTTACGCATCTCCTGGTGTGGCTGGGTCCCCTGGCCCGAGCACAGAGTGCATGATGCCCATTTGTCCACCCTCGGGGCTCTGTCCCAGGGTTGGCAGACAGATGGTGCCCAAAAAAGGATGAACCCTACCCATCCCCACTGTTTACAAGATATGTGACTTAGATGATGATGTCCAATCTTTGTGCTTTTCATTCCTTGCTTAAAAATCAGGGATAACAGTGAATCTTTTAGTGTCTTGGTGAGGACTGATGACCTCACACATAGCAGGGCTGGGGCCTTGTTGATGTTAACAATCCCCGTGCCCCTGTAAACCCTAAACCCTCCTATGACCATTGTTCGCTCGCCCAACCTGCAAAAAGATCACCACTAATCCAGGGCTTTGTGACCCTTCTTATGCACCAGTTAGGATTTATTTCATCAAAAAGAACACAAATAGATTATAAAAGCTTAGCTGTGGTGAGCTCATTGCACCGATGGATAAATGGCTTAAAAACAGGAAGTTCAGAGTCTGATGCGGAGTCCTTGCTCAGGGCACAGAGCTGTTTACCTGCCATGTGAGACCTGAAGTTCAGGAATTAGGAAGAGGTAGCTTCTGGTTCCAAGGTCCTTCATCTAGAAGTTATAGGGTTTTGTGTAGAGTTGATATTCAATGTATTAACAACTGACATAGCCTCTGCAGGTAGGACTGTACCAGCCGAGGAGGAGGTCTGTCCCCTGCAGGATGGCTGCACGGGTATGTTCCAGCGGCGTTATGCTTTGGCTGCTGGAGAAAGGTCTAATAGGCCTTATGGTTCTCACCTTCTCCCTTCTGTGCAGAATCACTTGGCGCAAATAATCCACAATCAAGCAAGAGCCCTTCATAACGTGCAGACAAGCAAATAAGACCAACAGCTTCGTAGAACTCAGAAATAGTCTACGGGGTGTTTGCACATCCAGGCTGGATGGTCTCCAGCCCAGGTCCGTGGGGGAGTGGACGCCTCAGGGTAGCCTCCACTTGGCCCTGTTGGCCTCCGCTTCCTCCTCCTCATGGTTTAGCTCCGTCATCTTATCAGTGGGGCTGCCACTGTGCCCAGACTATCTCGGGTGTGGAAATCCAGCCAAAACTGGATATTTGGTATTTGGTATCCCAATTTTGAAAGGATCCCTCAAACCCTTCTGTGCGGCAAGCTTGGCTTGCTGAGCCGTCTGCACGCTTTTCCCGTCTGCTGACCCCATCCTGAGCCCCAGGCTAACCCTACCCTACAGTAAAACGCACCTGTTCCCTCTGCAGAGATGGTCGTTCCTTTCTCCTCTGAAGTTCAGCACACACCTTGCCCTGAGCTTTGGCAGTCAGGATCCAAGTTTGGAAATTAATTATTGCAAGTTCTCACCAAATTCCTAAGCAAAAGTGTTTTCTCCAGTCTCTGCTCATGGTTGGAGAAGTGACTTCTCCCCCTCTCTCCCCTGCCGCCCCCGCCGCCAGATATCGATGTTTAAAAAAACGCAAACTACATGATGACCGTCTTCTAAATTAGAAATCAGCGAAGGACAGTCCTCTGGTAGAAGCCAGTCGTGTGGCTGTTCGGTAGGTGAAGGGCCCTCAGTCCGTGGTTTTGTCTGGCTGCCTCCGGGTCACGGTGGTGGGGCGGCCTGGATGCAGCTCGGTCTGGCCTGCAAAGCCGGGGATATGCTTTGGACTAATTCCAGTTCAAACGCTGATTTCCTTGACCCACGGAGATGCTAGATGCAGAAGGCCCCAGTGTTGCATAAACTGGGCGTATCGCGTCCTGAAATATCAGGATTTTATTTTGGAAGAGACTCTACCAGGCCCAGTCCTGACCTCTCCCCACAACTTAGACTCAGCCTCATCAAAATTAATATTCAATTCGCTGATCTCATCCCAGCAATTTACTTAGCACCCAGTGCCTTTCTTCAAGAGCTGCTCGCTCAGATTTTCCTGGGCTGCATCAGCTCTCGGCTGCACGCAGAAGTGGGTGCATTTACTCAGAACTCTGTGTGCAACTGCTCTAAAACGATTACTATGCCCTACTTTCATGTGATTTTGCCGTATCTATAATTGCCTGGAACAAATTTTTTTTTTTAGGACTTACGCTTTTATTGGGCTGGCGGGGGGAGGAGGAAAAAACACTTCTCATGACCTAAAGGTCATCGATCACCTTGTATTTCTGTCATGAATGCAAAATCCGAGTAATTTATAGATCATGCCAGGTGGTGAAATCGGGGGAGAAATGGCAGGTTGTTGCGTTTTTTGCTCTGGCTAACTTGATTTAGAGAAATCCAGCTAAACTGTATACAGAACACACACCCCACAGAGAAAGCTGTGAGAATGGGTGTTCTGAACAGCAAAGTAGGTAAGAGTAGGAGCAGCGGAGGTGGTGACCTAGTCAGGGTCTCTTCCCGCCGCGCCGCTCTGGAGACCAGGCATCGAAGGGGAGGGGTCTCAGAGCAGGGAGCACTCCCCCTGACCTAGTCTCCCAGGACAGCAGGTGCCTGGAGCCTGGACGGTGTGAGTGGGGGCACCCCCAGCGTGGAGGGCTCTGTCTTCCGGGGGCTCAGGAGTAATGGGTGTTGCGTCCCTGCTTTGACTCACCTCCGCCTCAGGGCATAGAGGAAGATTCCGGCTGTTGGCTGCCTCCCCTTCCAAGGTCAAGGCAAAGAATGTGGCATCCTTGTGCCCTTCTATTAAATACTCCATCAGGTAGGTGGCACATTGATCCCCGCTTTCTCATTTGAAGAAACAAACCCACAGAGCTGAAAGACGTTGCCCCAGATTGCGTTGCTTGAGACCTTTAATTTGGGCCCCAGATTGCGTTGCTTGAGACCTTTAATTTGGGCCCCAGATTGCGTTGCTTGAGACCTTTAATTTGGGCCCCAGATTGTGTTGCTTGAGACCTTTAATTTGGGTAGAAGGCACAGGAAACCAGGAGTTTGCCTTAGGGGCTGATTTTTCCACCTGTGGGGAGCCTCTGGGTGTTGCAGCGGGAAGGACTGGGGTCCGTTTGAATCCTAGCTCTGCCTCTTAGCCTGTGGCCTTGGGAGTTATGCACTTTGTGTCTTGGGTCCCCTACTGTGACACGGGAACAGGGAGGCTCCGTTCTAGAGGTCCCTGCGGATTTAGAGGATGTTCATGCAGGGCTGCTTGGTGGTTGTCCCCAGTGTAGAGGACTTGCAGCTCTTCCCTGGATGTGGACGTTACTATACAAGCCCGTAGCCCTCCCAGGGCCAAGGAATGAGCCCCCACACAATGCTTTTGGGATTGAGCCGGGTTCCCATTTTGACCCGTGAGTTATACTTTCAGATCCAGCCCTGAGTTTATGAAGGACATCCTTGCCTGTCGTTTCTTTGTGGGTTGGAATCCAAGACCCCGACCTTCTGAGGAATCCCCCTGAAATGTCACACATTTTCTTAACGTGCAAGAACCATAGGTAAAGCTGGAATATTACTACTTGATACAGCCTGAGGATCTTGGAAGCCGAAGGCTTTTGTGGACTTCAGGGACGCTAAGTCCTAGGGAAGGAACCTCTGCTCCAGGCCCCACTGTGTCTTGTGTGTTCACAGTAATGCAGGGTGGTGGGTGCTGTCTGTCCCTACACGGCCAGTGGGTGGGGCACGAGCGAAGTGTTCAGAGCTGCAGTCTGCAGGTGGGGCTGGCAGAGCTGGACTCCCCAGGTCTGTGTGTGACTCCAGACCCTGAACAAGCTCCCAACTGGTGTGTCCTGATGCTTTTAAGACCAGGGGAGCGTGCGCACATGCACAAATACGTGTACGTCACACCCTTACATACACTGCGTGCACACACCACGCACAGATCTGTATTCACACGTATACACCACACCCTCACAAACATGCATGCTCCACCTGTGCTTAGACTTCTACATACATGTACACATGTATGTGCTACCACCACACCCAAGACACATTCCCCACATTCCCAAACGTGCACACACACACTTGCAAACACACCTGCACACCGCACGTCCATGCACGGGGAGACTGACCCGTGCACATACGAGACCCCAGGCTTGCCCTCAGAATCACGCACGTGTGCATCATGTGAGCCACACACAGGCACCGTCTGGGCTTCCCCCCCAACACACACACATTCTCAGGATGGAAACATGCTCTTTTGCAGGCAAGTGAAGGCGTGGTACCCTATTTTGTGGGCTAAGAGCTGGTGTGTGGGGTTGCTCATATGTCCAAAATCCTCCTCTTGTGAGATCGATGTTGAACTATGGAGCGGGGCGTCCCCTCCCCGTGGGCTCCCACTCCCTCTATCCGTCAGGTCCGTGTCGGTTCCGGGAAGCCCTGCGATCCCAGGAGAACCAGCTGTGATTCTGAGAATCCGCACACCACCAGCTGTTAGTGCTCCCGGAATGCGGAGGCTCATCGCCTGTGGCCGCCTCCAGGGGCCCCGAGCACCGGCCACGGTCACAACAGTAATGCGTACTAGGCCCGCGGCTTGGAGTTGGTCACGCGTGTTCCTCTCCTGCAACAGGTGTTTTCCATCCCTATCCCGTAGGTGAGTAACTCGGGGTTTGGGGTTGCCCAGTGTTTGGCCCAAACCCACAGCTAGTAAGCCTCAGAACCAGGGTCTGCAGCTCGTCCTGGAACTGACCTCACACTTGGGCTCTCTGGTGTCCCGTGGAATCTGCTCCCCGTCCCCAGCCACACAATGGCCTTGGTCACCAGGGGTCTTAGGATGACATACAGGTGACGTTCTGAGGTCCCCGCTCTTGACCCTAAGAAGCCACGCGGTAGCCCCGGGGCCCCACAGGCTGTCGGCACACTTGCGTGGGGAGCTGAAGAGGTCTCGTTCATCTCAACAGTAGGGAAACCGCCTTCCCAACATCGGGACGGGCCTCTGTGAGGTGCCGAGCCAGGGCAGACAGCCCTCAGAGCCTTGGAGGAGGTGTGACGGGGGACCACTGACAAAGGCCATTTGGCCTGACTTCCCTACTTGCAAGACTTCGGATCAACGTTTGCAGCTTGGCAACGGGACAGAGAGGAAGATGCTGGACAGACATTCCCGACCTCTTCACCTCGCCGTGTGGACAGGTGACCTAACCCCACCTCACCCTTATCCCCGTCGCTGTGCCTTGTGGGAGTGTGGTGACGTGTCAGGCCGTTAAATGAGTATACGGAAACCTACACTGTTAAAGACTGTTTGGGAATTCCTTTAAGAAAAATACGTTCACCTGGAGCCTTAAAAAGCTGGCTGATGGTCCTGCAATGGACTCCAAGGACTCAAGCGAAGGTCTACACAAAACCTGCACACGATTCATAACGCACAACACTTGGAAGCCACCAAGATGCCCTCAGGAGGTACATAACGGTGGCATGGATGATTCTGGGCTGAAGGGGAAGGAGCTTACCAAGCCATGAAAAAACAAACTTTAGATGCCTATTATTCCATGAAAGCAGCCCATCTGAGGAGACTGCAGAGAGTGTGATTGTGATAGGACGTTCTGGGAAAGACTCGACTATGGACACAGTGAAAAGATCAGCGATTGCCAGGCGGTGTGTGTGGGGGGGGCGGAATAGGTGAGCATAGGGGATTGTGAAGGCTGCGAAACCATCTGTCTGAGGTCCATAAGGGTGGGGACCTGTCGTTATAGGTTTATCCAAACCCACAGGATGGACACCACCAAGAGTGAGCCTCCATGTAAACCGCAGAGTCTGGGTGATGACGTGTTAACGTAGGTCCGTCGGTCGCAGCAGATGTCCCAGCCGGTGGGGATGTTGACAGTGGGGACAGCCGTGGGAAGTATATGGGCAATCTCTGGACCTTTCCCTCAGTTTGGCTGTGAACCTAAAACTCTAATTTTTTTTTTTTTTTTTTAAATTAGCGAGTCCCTGTGCTTCATGCAGCCTCGGACGCCATGGCCGGATGACCACGTAGCTTGGCTGTGCCGGAGGGGACACCAGCGCTGGACAAAGCGGTGACCTGCCAACGTCCATCCTTTCCTGCTCCCAGCCGCTGTGGCTCCTGGAGATGAGCCGATGGTGGAAGCAGGTGACCGTGGACATAGGGTCTCCGTCAGGGGGTTCTTTGTTGTCAGCCACAGTGACCAAGAACGAGAGGGGCTGTGCCTTAGCCGGATCTCAGGGCCAACAGTAGCTGCTTTGGCCTTTTTACACAGATCTAGAATGTTCCTTTTATACTTCCCATTTTGGAGGAACACCCCCTTCCCTGCCCCCAGTCCATACAAGGCAGAGTAGAATTGGTTGACCCCAAAACTGCATGAATAGCCCAAATCAGAGCCCCTCTCTGCTCTCCCGTAGACAAATATGTGAAAAAGAAAAGCTGTTAAAAAGGGAAACAGGATGCAGTTAGGAACGTCTGCCTTTTGGTTCACTCAGTAACTTCCCCCATGTTCTGGGGATAGCTCCTCCGTTTTCCCTGGAGAACCTGGTCCCTCTGCTTCCCAGTCTGCAGGGGGTCACTCCCCCATCCATGTCCTGGCTCCGAGGCTGGCTACCCTCCCAGAGTTTCCTTTCCCCACTGCTCCGTCTCCTCTCCGGCTCTGAGTTTAGGATGAGCAGAGGCTTCAGTCCTGGGTCTCCTGCTGCAGCTGACAAGGGTACTCCAGGGGGAGGCTGAGCTTGGAGGATGCCACAGAGGCTGCCTGAACCCTGGTGCACAGGGTCTGGAAGCCAGATCTGCCCCCCCACCTTGAGCCAGGGGGACCCTGAGCCAGGTTGAACTGCTAGTCACTTATGCAGCATATTCCATGATCAGAGAGATGTTCAGGAAGCGTTACTAATGAAAACCCGACTCCAAAAACTATTTCGTAACCTTTCTGTGCAAGACTTCAGAGTCTACTTAGATGCCACGTCAATCACTGGTTATCTGAGTTTACTGCGTGGTAGCTGCCGAGCAGCCCATTAGAAGGGCAAGTTGCTAAAGGCGATCTTGGAGCAAAGAGGGGTGGGGATATGGAGGGATTTGCAGAGCGATGAACACAAAAGTGAGGTGCACAACAGGTGGAGATGCTCTCCAGTTTAGGGCCCCTGCCTAGCATGGGAGCCCGGGGAGCAGGGACCCGGCAGCCATGGGCATTCGCCGCTCTGTCCCCACGCCTAGGGCGGTGCGTTTAAGGGGCTCTTCAAAAACTCATGTTCTTAAGAAATCCGTTAGAAACCTTAACCACCTGGAATGCTCTCTTTGCTCCTGGCAGCTTGCAGGGAAGACGTCAGGGCTGCTTTTCGTCTTCCTCCCCTTCATCTCAGCAGTGTTGCATTCAGATCCTGAAAGCCCTATTTCTAAGTCAAGATTCATGCTCACTCAGCCCTAAAAGGTTATTTCTTTATTGAAGAATTGTGGTAAGTGTAGGACCAAGATCAGGAGTCACTCCCACGCTTTCTGAAACCCCAGGCAGTTTTCTCCCTGCAACATGTATGGAGATTGGACCCGTGGGTGCTCGAGGCTCCATGTGTCTCCCGCATTATGGAGCAAAGACACTGGATGGGACCGTGTGTGCACTCCGCCTGTGCTTCGGAGTAGCTTAGGGATTAATGACACCCCTGCATGTCTTTTCCTATGGCACAGGGAACTCCTGCTGTCCAGGGGCAGTGCTGGAGGGGACCTCGTACGGGGAGTCTGGCTCACTCGGGGTATGTGGCAGGGACAATGGAAACTGCCCGTTTCTCCTAAACAGACCCTGGGAGAGCCAGGCCCCCGATGGGGGAGCACGAGGGTCACCGTCCACACACGTGGGGGGTTTGTTTCTCCGCTCTCTGCCCCCTGACAGCAGGTACCTCCTGTCCCCTGGTGTTGCTGACAGCGTCCGTAAGCAGCCAGGCACCTGGCTCACTAGGGCCTCTCCCTTCGCAAATCAGGCCGGTCGAGCACGAGGCTCCTGGAACCCACACCATTCTGGGATGAGGCTAGGTAGGGGGCTATGCGACCAGGCTCACAGAAATCCCAGACATGGAGAACTGTGACCAGGTATGTACCAAGTTCCCTGGTCAGTTTTCTATAAAAGACCGACCGTAAAAGCCCTCAGGTGGGGGACCCCTCTCCAGAGACTTTCCTTTTCTGTTCTCACAGTTACTGAGTAAACTTTCACTTCACCTTTTGGTGTCCAAGAGATTCATTCATTGACTCTGTGAGACGAGAACCCTGCTACAAGGTCTGGGGGGAGACTGAGAAATCCCTTGAGAGCCTTGTTTTCTCCCTGCAGGGTGATGAAGGTTCCAGGGAGAAGGGGAGGCAGAAATGAAGTATAAAACAGGCAGATTAAGCTTCCCAGACTCCCTCTGCAAGATTGGAAATGGCTGCAGGTGTCCCTAGGGATAGAAAAGCCAAGAAAGGCTGTGAGAAGCCCCAGGAATCCCTCCGTCCTTTGGGTAGGCTTCTCCTGGGTGGGGGGGACTCCATCAATGACTCCACAGTGAGGGCCTCAGCACCCATCTCTTTGAGGATGCCCCGTGGAGGGGCATCAGCAGGGGCAGGGGGGGGTCCCTGGTTCCCTCAAGAACCGTGGGTGAACCAACACTCCGGATGTGAGCAGCAGCTGGGGGTCAGGAGGAGAGAAGAGTGGTAAAAAAGGGGTGGGAGGGAGAAACAAAAATCTGGTCTTTACGTGATCCATTTTTTAAAAACCTTATTGGGAACATAATTCTCCATGTCGATCATTTTTAAGCATACAATTCATTGCATTAGTATCACTATTTGTCATTGTGCGACCATCCCCCCCCATCCACCTCCAAAATGTTTTATTTCCCCTACTTGCAACTCTGTCCCCATTAAATACTAACGCACTCCCTCCCCACCCTTTATCCTTCCATCTGTCTCTCCTTTTGAGCATAATGTCCTCAAGGTTTATCTACTTCGTGAAGTGTGTCAATTTCCCTCCTTTTTAAGGCTGAATCCTAGTTCATCGTATGTGTAAACTACAGTAAACCTTAATTTTTAAAGCGGTTTTAGGTTTATAGAGAAATTGAGCAGATGGTAGAAAATCCCCATACCCCCTCCATCCCCGTTCTCCTTGTTAATCTCCTGCTACAGTGGATGAACCCTTGTTGATATGGTGTTGGCTGGGGTCCAAGGATTATGTCAGGGCTCACTCGGGGTGGTGTATGTTCTATGACTTCTACCAAACGCAGGATGTCATGGATCACCCAGAATAGTTTCCATGCCCTGGTACCCCCAGCACTGCATCTCTACGCCCTTCCCTCCCAGCCCCTGGCAACTGCTTTTCATGGTTTTTACAGTTTTACTTTTTCCAGAATGTCATGTAGTTGGAATCCTATGGAATGTAGTCTTTTTAAGCTGGCTTTGGTCCCCTAACAATACACATTTAAATATTTTTTTTTTAAAGTGGGCTCCCACTCCACATGGAGCACAACATGGGGCTTGAACTCCCAACCCTGAGATCAAGACCTGAGCTGGTATCAAGAGATGGACGTTTAATGGATGGATCCACCCGGGCACCCCTATAATACATATTTAAGTTATCCCCGTCTGTGACTTGATAGCTCATTTTTATTGCTGAGTAATTTTAATTTTTATTGCTGTTTATTCATATCTGTTTTTAAGGGCAATTTTGGCTTAAATTAGGCTAGTAGATGGAGGGGGTAGGTCACTGAAGTGGAAGCAGAGAAGACCTATTAAGAGCCCTTCAGAGTGGTCCAGGCAAGAGAGGACAATGGCTTGCCCCTAGGAAGGGAGAAGATGGACAGATTCCAAAAGTACAAAGGTCGATTAATGAATGACTCTGGAATTTAACGATCTGTCCTTGGAAGCAAGAGGACCTGAATTCTCCCATCCATGGAGAACCTCGTCCCTAACACAGAAGCTTCCCTCTCGGCACTTGGACAACAAGAAATGCTACCAATGGTAGACACAGGGAGCCTCGAGGACGCCATGTCGAGAAGACCGCAGACAGCCGCTGAGTCATGAAAACGGTCCCAGGCCAGCTCTACCACCATCTGCATGATGCTCTCAATCCTGGTTGCAATGAGAAAGCAGATCTTTAAAGTTCTGGGGTCAGTCTTCCTACCTCTAAAATTCTGCCTCTGTCACCCAGGTGACTCAACATTTCTGGACAGCAGGAGTCCCATAGAATCCTGAACTGAGCAGCTCGTGTGACCCGTGGGCATAAGGAAGGAGCTGACTTTACATAGTTTGGGTTAGAGGAAAAAGATGTTCCGAATGTAAATAGGATTCTGTAGTACTTTTTCCTGGGGTCCTTGTATTGCTAAAAAGATTCCTTTGGTTGCAAGGGATATTAACCAGCTGGAACAGCTTAAGCGAATAAAGAGGGTTTTAATTAAAAGGCTGTTCAGGGGAAACCCAAGACAGGCACACAGCCAGCTTCAGGGGGAACTGGAATCAGATTAAGGGACTGGCCAGCCCCACCTCCTTTCTTTGCTCTCTGTGCACAAGGTACAGGATGCCTGCTCCAAGAGTGGTGGTTAATCAGTCCTCAGTTACCGTCCTGAGCAGCCACCAGCGGGCTCTCCCTGACGCCGGACTCTCAACTGTGCTGGGGGTGAAGGCGACTTACCCGCCGTGGCCATGGCAGTGCAGGGAGAATAGGCACATAGGGAAAAGATAACTAACTCAAATGCATAGCAGGCCAGGTGGCAACAAGTCCAACTGGGGAAAAATAGAACAGGGCCCCTAGTGATGGGTGGTGGCGTGATGCTGAATTTTGTAACGGGGAAGACCATATTCTTTAAGTTCCATGTAGTAATGGGGCTGAACTTACACTGAGAAAAATTCATTGTCCATCAAAAATCCAAAATGAATGGGGTCCTGTATTTTTACTTGCTGACCTTGGCAACCTTTCTAATTAAAAAAAAATTGCAGTAGAAAAACTCCATAGACTATCCTATTAGTTTCAGGCGTACATCATAGTGATTCAGTTTTTCATTCAAGTATAATAGTGTTCTATTAGCTTCAGGTGTACAAAATAATTCTATGTATTAGCGCTCATTATGATAAATGCACTCTTAATCCCCTCCACCTAGTTCTCCCATCCTCCCGCCCACCTCCCCACTGGCGACCACCAGTTCTCTGGGAATCTTTTTTTTTTTTTTGTCTGTTTTCTTATATTCTACATAGAAGTGAAATCATATGGTATTTTTCTCTGACTGCACTTAGTATTATATCCTCTAGATCCATCCATGTTGCAATTGACGGTTTTGTTTTAATGGCTAGGTAATATTCCATCGTGTGTATACACACCCACTCACCCCACATTTTCTTTGTTCACCTATCAACGGACGCTGGGGCGGTAAACATAGGGGTGCATAGGTCTCTTCCAATTAGCATTTTGCTTTACTTTGGGTAAATACCTACTAATGGAATTACTAGGTCGTATGGTAATTCTATTTTTAGTTTTTTGAGGCACCTCCATATTTTCCACAGTGGCTGCGCCCATTTGTGTTCCCACCAACAGTGCATGAGAGCTCTCCTTTCTCCACATCCTCTCTAATGCTTGTTTCTTGAGTTTTGATTTTAGGCATTCTGACAGGTGTGAGGTGATACCTCGTTTTTATTTGCATTTCCCTGGTGATGAATGATGTTGACAATCTTTTTATATGTCTGTCTACCATTTGTAGGTCATCTTTGGAAAAACGTCTATTCAGGTTGCTTATTTTTAATTGGATTATATTTTTTGGTGTTATATGAGTTCTTTATACATTTTAGATCTCAACCATTTATCGGATGTATTATTTGCAAACACCTTCTCCCATTCGGTAGGTTGCCTTTTGCTTTGTTGATGGTCTCCTTCACTGTGCAAAAGCTTTTTATTTTGGTGTAGTCCCAGTAGTTTAATTTTGCTTTTGTTTTCCTCGCCTCAGAAGACATGCCTAGAAAAATGTTTCTACAGCTGATGTCAAAGAAATGACCGCCTGTGTTCTCTTCTACGATTTTTATGGTTTCAGGTCTGACATTTAATTCTTTAATCCACTTTGAGTTATTTTTTTGTATGGCGTAAGGTGGTCCAGTTTTCCCAGCACCGTTTGTTAAAGGGAATTTTCCCATTGTATGTTCTTGCCTCCTTTGTCCTAGATTAATTGACCATAAAAGCACGAGTTTATTTCTGGGCTCTCTTCTGTTCCATTGATCTGTGTGTCTGTGTTCCAGGACTATACTGTCTTGATTATTATGGCTTTGTAGTGTATCTTGAAATGGGGAGTTGTGATACCTTCGGTTTTCCCTTTCAAGACTGCTTTGGCTATTTGGGGTCTTTTGTGGTTCCATATTTTAGAATTCTGTGAAGATGCTCTTGGTATTTTGATACGGATTATACTAGATCTATAGATTGCTTTGGGCAGTATGGACTTTTTAACAATATTGGTTTTCCAAATCCATGAGCATGGAATATGTTTCCATTTGTGTCATCTTGAATTTCTTTCATCACACTTTGTTACCAATCTTTACAGAGAACAGCTGGTTCACTTCCTTGGTTAAGTTTTTTCCTGGATATTTTATTATTTTTGGTGCAATTGTAAATGGAACTGTTTTCATTCATCATTTCTCCTGTTAATGTGATGTATCACATGGATTGATTCCTGAATATTGGACCACGCTTGCATTTGCATCCCTGGGGTAAATCCCACTTGATTGTGGTGAATGATTTTTCAAATGTATTGTGGGATATGGTTTGCTAATATTTTGTTGAGGATTTTTACATCTGTGTTCATTAGAGATACTGGCCTCAAGTCTTTTTTTTTTTTTTTTTTTCTTTTTCCCATGGTATCTTCAGCTGGCTTTGCTACCTGGTAACACCTGCCTCATAGAATGAATTTGGAATGTTTCCTTCCTCTTCTGTTTTTTGTAAAAGCTTGAGTAGAATAGGTATTAACTCTTCTTTAAATGTTTGGTAGAATTCACGTGTGAAGCCGTCTGGTCCTGGACTTTTGTTTGTTGGGAGTTAATCAATTTCATTGCTAGTAATCAGTCTGTTCGAATTTTGTATTCCTGATTCAGTTACTAGGAGTTTATTCCTTTCTTCTAGGTTGTCCAACTTGTTTGCATATAGTTTTCCATAATATTTTACAATCCTTTGTATTTTTGTGGTTTTGGTGGTTTCTCCATTTCCGATTTTGTGTCTCTCCCCCCCCCCCCTTTTTTTTTTTTTTTTTTTTTTTGTTTTTGGGGGTTTTTTTTTTTTTTTTTTTTTTGTCTCCCCCCCCCCCCCTCCTTTTTTTTTTTTCTAGTGAGTCTGGCTAGAGGTTTATTAATTTTGTTGATCTTGTCAGAGAGGCAGCTCTTAGTTTCATTGCTCTGATCGATTGCTTTTTAAATCTCTCATTTATTTCTGTGCTAATATTTATCCTGGCTTTGGACTTTTTCCAACTCTTTTTACTGTAAGGTTAGGCTGTTTGAAATTTTTCTCCTTGATATCTGTATTGCTACAGACTTCCTTCTTACAACAGCTTTTGCTGCATCTCAAGGGTTTTGGATGATTGTGTTTTCATTTTCATTTGTCTCCATGTATTTTTTCTAATTTCCTCTTTGATTTCTCGGTTGGTTTATTGTTTGGTAGAATGTTATCTGGCCTCCATGTATTTGTGGTCTTTCCAGATTTTTTTCTTGTGATTTCTAGTTTCACACAGTTGTGGTTGGGAAAGATAGAGGATTTCAATCTTTTGGAATTTGTTGAGACTTATTCTGTGGCCTAACTTGTGGTCTCTTCTAGAGAATGTTTCATGTACACTTGAATGTATTCTGTTTTTGGATGGAATATTCTGAATATATGTGTTAAATCCATCTGGTGCAATGGGTCATTGAAAGCCACGGTTTCTTTGTTGATTTTCTGTCTGGATGATATGTCCATCGATATAAGTGGGATGTTAAATTCCCCCACTATTATTGCATTACTATCCATTTCTTCCTTTGTTAATAGTTGCTTTCTGTATTTGGGTGCTCCCATGTTGTGCATAAATATTTACAATTGCTGTATCTTCCTGATGGATTGTTCCCTCTATCATTACATAGTGTTCTTATCTCTCACTATAGTCTCGGAGTCTATTTTGTCTGATATAAGTATTACTACCCCAGCTTTTTTTTCCTCCCTTCCATTTGCAGAAGTGTGTTTCTGTACCTTCACTTTTAATCTGCAGGAGTCGTTAGGTTTAGAATGTCTCTTGCAGGCAGCATATAGATGGATCTTGCTTTTTTATCCATTCTGTCACCCTAGGTCTTTTGATTGGAATGGGTTTAGGTCATCTACATTCAAAGTAATCAGTGATAGGTATGTACTCACTACCATTTTGTTACCTGTTTTATGGTTATTGTGGTTCTGTTCCTTCTCTTGCTCTCTTCCCTTGTGGTTTGGTGCCTTTTCTTAGTGACTGGATTTCCTCTCAATTTCTTTTGCGTATCTGTCACAAGTTTTTGACTTGTGGTTACCATTAAGTTGATACATAACATCCTATGCATATAGCAGTCTATATGAAGTTGATGGTCACTTAAGTTTGAGCCCATTCTAAAAGCACTAAATTTTTACTCCCCATTTTGTATGTATGATACCATATTTTATTTTGTGAACAACTTTTTTAAAGATTTTCTTAGAGAATGTGTGTGAGCATGAGCAGGGAGAGGGGCAGAAGGAGAGGGAGAAACCAACTCCCCACTGACCAGGGAGCCCGATGTGGGGCTTGATCCCAGGACCCTGAAATTATGATCTGAGCCAAAGACAGATGTTTAACCAACTGAGCCACCCAAGCACCCCTTCGTGAATAATTTTTATAGATAAAATTATTTTACTGCTTTTGTGCTTTAACATTGGTACTGGTTTTATAAGTGGTGAATCTACTTTCATTGTCTGTATTAACCCATAACATATTTTCCTTTCCTAATTTTCTTACTCCTGACTATGGCCTTTCCTCTCAAAGAATTCCCTTTAGTTTCTTGTAGCGCTGGTTTAGTGATGATGAACACCTTCAACTTTTGCTTGGGAAACACTATCTCCTATCTGAAGGAGTAGATAGGATATCCTTGGCTACAGGTTTTTTCCCTTTCATTACTTGGAATACATCATGCCACTCTCTTCTGGCCTGCCAAGTTTCTGCTGAAAAATCCACTGATAGACATATGGGGTTTCCCTTGTATGTGTTGTGTTTACTCTTGCTGCTTTTAAACTTTGTTGCTATTTTTTTTGCCATTTCAATTATTGTATGTCTTGGTGTGACCTCCTTTGGTTGATTTTGTTGGAGGCTCTCGGTGCTGCCTGAATCACGATGTCTGTTTCCTTCTCCAGGTTAGGGAAGTTTTCAGTTATTACCTCTTCAAATTTTCTGCCCCCTTTTCTCTCACTTCTCCTAGGATCCCTATATGCTTGATATCACAGAGTTCTCTTAAAATCTTCTCATTTTTCCTTTTGCTGTTCAGCTTGGTTGCTTTCCATTACTGTCTTCCAGCTTGTTGATCTCTTCTTATGCCTCCTCTCACCTATTATTGATTCCTTCTAGTGTATTTTTCATTCCAGTTATTGAGTGCTACATCTCTGAATATTTTTTTTAATATTTTCTGTCTCTGTTGAAGGTGTCACCGAGATCCTCCACTCTTAGGCATATTGGTTATTTCTGATTTGTTAGGCTTTGTTGCTGTGGTTTTGTCCTGGTCTTTTAATTTGGACATATTCCTGGTCTCCTCATTTTGTCTACCTCTCTGTGTTTGTTTCTATGTGTTAGGAAAGTCAGCTACATCTTCTGGTCTTGAAAGTAGTGGCTTTATGAAGAAGTCCTACAGTGCAGTGTTCCCTGCTCAACAGAACCAGGTACTTCAGGGGTGTCTCGTGTGTGTGTGTGTGTCCCCTACTGTCGTGGCTGAGCCATGTTTGCCTTCAGTCCAGCTGGCTTCAATGACCACCTTTGCTAGCAGCAGGCTTTGGTCCCTGTACTGTCAAGGGGCCAGACTGGGGCCACCTTGGACTTAGTTGGGTCAGGCCAGATGTTTGCCCTCAGCCCATTTGCCAGGGTTGCATTTGCTTTCCCTATGTTGTCCCCTGAGAGGCACTTGTTGGTGGGCAGGGCCTACAATCAGAGCACGTGCCCGCCCCAGTCCATATGTTGGGGTTGCAATGACCCCAAACTACAGGGCTCTCTCTGCGCTGCACCCTGTGAGTTTTTTGTTGGTGTGCGGGGGAGGGGAGCAGTCATACCAGACACTGCCCCCAGCCCACTGCAGGGGCTGTCATTGAACTGGTGTGCGTGGTTCCCTTACTCTCTCCCAGGGGCACAAGAATCACTTTGGAGTGGTGCTGGCTGCTGTCAAGGGTCACTGTCCTGTCACTGTCAAGGCTACTTGCAGAATGAGACCTATCAGGTGCCACTTTGGAGGGACTCCTGCTAAGGGGGTGGGGGGCGTGTTGGATGGGGTGGATTTGCAGGAGAATGTGGGGGAAGGAGGTGTTAGCAAGCTAGGTGGCCAGTGTTCATGCTGGTTCCTGCAGGCATCCGGGTATCTAGGCTGGAGTTGGAGAGAAATCGTGCCTGCCAGCTCCCGAGTTCAAAGGTCCCTGCCCCTCCAGCACATGTTCTGAGATTAGAAAATAAGTTTTCCCTTCTATCCCAGGCACTTTTTAAACTACTCCTATGCTGTATCATAGTGGGGTTTTGTTATGCTGTCTCTCTAAGGACGAGGACTCCTATCACTCTCTGGTTCTCCCAGAGCTGAGCCTTCTGATCTTTAAAATACCTAGAGTTAAGTCCCACTGGCTGTAAACATGGGTGAATTTAAGCCCCGCTGGTTTTTAAAGCCAAATGTTATGGGGACTTGTCTTCCCAGTACAGGTACCAGTGTTTGGGTGCCCAACGTGGAGTCTGCTTCTCCGTGCTCATGATGTCCCTCCTGTTTGTCACTAGTCTCCCCCGGAGTATGGTTCCTGATGCATCTTCACCCCTCCTACACCTTATGTGGCCTCCTCTCTCTGATTAACTGTGCCTGTTCTGCTAGTGTGAGGTCATTTTCTAGGTTAGTTGCATTTATGTGGGGCTGTTATCTAGGTGTGTCCATGGGACAAGGTGAGTTTAGGATCCTCCTACTCTACCATTTTCCCTGGCTCCCCTCATGATGATATTTTTATACATCACAAAATGATTCCGGCAATAAGTTTAGTTACAATCCGTCACCATACAAAGTTGGATGCTTAACCGACTGAACCACCCAGGTGCCCAAGATTTCATTTTTTATGGCTGAATATTTCATGGTGTGTGTATCCATATATATAGAGAGAGATATAGATATAGATAGATAGATACCACATCATTTTCTGTAGATGGGCACTTAGGTTGCTTCCTTATCTTGGCTATTGTAAAGAATGCTGCCATGAGCATGGGGTTGTATAGATCTCTTCAAATTGATGTTTCCATTTTCTTCAGATGAATACCCAGAAGTGAAACTGCTGGATTGTATGGTAGTTCTATTTTTAAAGTTTTGAGAGACTTCTATACTGTTTTCCATAGTAGCTTACATTCCCACCAATGGTGTACAAGAGTTTCCTTTTCTTCACATCCTCTCCAACACATTTGTCTTTTTGATATTAGCCATTCTGATCAGTGTGAGGTGATACCTCATTGTGGTTTAATTTGTATTTCCCTGATGATGAGTGATGTTGAGCATCTTTTCATGTGTCTGTTGGCCATCTGGACAGAGAAATCTGTCTTTTGCCCACTTTTATTTTGTGTTCTTTATGTATTTTGGATACTAACCCTTGATCAGATACATCATTTGGAAATATCTTCTCCCATTCGGTATTTTGCCTTTTACTTGATTGTTTCCTTTGCTGTGCAGAAGCTTTTTATTTTGATGTAGTCCCAATAGTTTATTTTTGCTTTCATTTCCCTTGCCTCACAAGACATCTAGAAAAAATGACTGCCTGTGCTCTCTTCTAGGACTTTTATGGTTTCAGGTCTCACATTTAGGTCTTTAATCCATTTTTTAAAATGTTTGTGTATGATGTCGGAAAGTGGTCCAGTTTCACTCTTTTGCATGTAGCTGTCCAGTTTTCCCAACACTTTGTTGAAGAGACTGTCCTCTCCCATTAGATAGTCTTTCCTCCATTGTTCAGGATTAATTGACCATATAATTGTGGGTTTATTCCTGGGTTTTCTGTTCTGTTCCATTGATCTATGTGTCTGTTTTTGTGCCAGTACCATACTGTTCTGATTACTACAGCTTTGGAACATAACTTGAAGTCTGGAATTGTGATACCTCCAGTTTTGTTTTTTTTTTCAAGACTGCATTGTTGTTCAAGGTCTTTCGTGGTTCCATAAAGTCATAGAAGAGTTTGTTCTAGCTCTGAAAAATGCTGTTGGTATTTTGATAGAGATTGCATTAAATCTGTAGATTTCTTCGGATAGTATAGACATTAACAATATTCTTTCAACCCACGAGCATGGAATGTCTTTCCATTTTTTTTGTCATATTCACCTTTTTTTATTTATTCCTAGGTATTTTATTTGTAGCAATTATAAATAAGGTCCTTTTCTTAATTTATTCTTCATTTAGTGCACATAAGTGCAACAGATTTCTGTACGTTGATTTTTGTATCCTGTCACTTTACTGAATTCACCTATCAGTTCTAGTACATTTTTTGGTGGAGTCTTTAGGGTTTATATATACTATCACATCACCTGCAAATAGTGAAAGTTTTACCAATTTGGATGCCTTTTCTTTTTGTTTGATTACTGTGGCTGGGACTTCTACTATGTTGAATAAAAATGGTGAGAGAGGACACCCTTGTCTTGTTCCTGGCCTTAGGGGAAAAGCTGTTTTTCCCCTGTTGAGTATGATGTTAACTGTGGGTTATTCCTATATGGCCTTTATTACACTGAAATATGTTTCCTCTAGACCTACTTTGTTGAGGGTTTTTTTTTTTTAAATCAGGAATGGATATTGTACTTTGTCAGATGCTTTTTCTGAATTTATTGAAATGATCATATGGTTTTTATCCTCTTACTGATGTGATGTATCATGTTGATTTTGTGAATATTGAACCACCCTTGTATCCCAGGAATAAACCCTCATGTGATCATGGTGAATGATTTTTTATTTTTTTAATGTAGGATTCAGTTTGCTAGTATTTTGTTGAGGATTTTTGCATCTGTGTTCATCAGAGATTTTGGCCTGTAGTTCTTTTGTTGTGGGTGTGTGGTGGTTCTTTGTGTGGTGTTGTAGTTTTGGTATCGGATAATACTGGCCTCAAAGAAAAGGAAGGAAACCTTCCAAATTCATTCTATTTTTTGAAATAGCTTGAGAATAATAGCTATTAAGTCTTTAGATGTTTGGTAGAATTTACCTGTGAAGTTGTTTGCCCCTGGACTTTTGTTTGTTGGGGGTTTTAGTGATTCAATTTCATTGCTGGTAATTGGGCTGTTCAAATTGTCTATTTCTTTTTTTTTTTTTTTTAAGATTTTTTATTATTTGAGAGAGAGAGAATGAGAGACAGAGAGCATGAGAGGGAGGAGGGTCAGAGGGAGAAGCAGACTCCCTGCTGAGCAGGGAGCCCGATGCGGGACTCAATCCAGGGACTCCAGGATCATGACCTGAGCCGAAGGCAGTCGCTTAACCAACCGAGCCACCCAGGCACCCCCAAATTGTCTATTTCTTCATGCTTCAATTTTGGTAGGTTATATGTTTCTAGGAAGTTATCCATTTCATCTATAGGTTGTCTAATTTGTTGGCATAGAATTTTCCACAACATTTTTCAATTATTTGTATTTCTGTAGTGGCTGTTATTTCTCCTCTTGCATTTCTGATTTCTGTCCTCTTTTTTATGAGTCTGGTTAGAGTTTTATCAAAGAATCAGCTACTGGTTTCTTCTGTTGTGTTTCAGTTTATCATTTATTTCTGCTCTAATTTTATTTCCTTCCTTTTGCTGGGTTTGGGTTTTGTGTGTTTTTCTATCTCCTTTAAGTGTAAGGTTAGGTTGTTTGAGATTTTTCTTCTTGAGGTAGACCTGTATTGCTATAAATGTCCCTTAGAACAGTTTTTGCTGCATCCCAAAGATGTTGGACTGTTGTTTCCATTTTCAGTATTTTCTGTGTAATTTTTTTTGTTCTTTGGCAGAGATATATTTTATTACATACGTAATTATAAACAATTGAGTGGCAAGGAGCTCTGCTGATGGTTGCAAGGAGAAGTCAAATGTTTTAATAGCACTGCTTTGTGCAAGAAGTGATTAAAACATAGCTACAGGGGCACCTGGGTGGCTCAGTCGTTAAGCGTCTGCCTTCGGCTCAAGTCATGATCCCGGGGTCCTGGGATCGAGCCCCGCGTCGGCCTCCCTGCTCGGCGGGAAGCCTGCTTCTCCCTCTCCCACTGCCCCCTGCTTGTGTTGCCTCTCTCGCTGTGTCTCTCTCTGTCAAATAAATAAAAATCTTAAAAAAAAAAAAAAAAAGCTACAATCTTTTATTTATAGCAGTTAGTGTACTATATTAAAATGAATATGGTCTTTAGATAAGCCTAGTCCTGAGCTCTCCCTTTATTGTTTGTTAGCTGTGCAAACACGGGAATGCTATTGACATTTCTGAGCTTCTGTTTCTAACTGGGATAGTGGGGATAGCTACTTCAGATTGTTTTAAAAATTAAATGATTAACGATACATAAAAAGGCCCCTTTTCTCATGAACTGCTTTCTATTTCTTCAGACCTACGACTTTATCAACTTTTTCCTTCTCTGAGATTCAAGTTAACATTACCTTTTCAAACCCTAGAGTCAAAGTTTGAGTGACACAGAGATCACAGCAACATAAGTAGTGATGGTTTTAGGCAGGTCCCCTAAAAGGAGGTATGAAAACAAAAGGTCAGAGATACTAAATTGCTCATATGTACCAGAGACATTTCTGTGAGCTATGAAAAGTATTTCTACACCACCAAGAAGATGACCTATTAATAGAGTTCAGCTTGGTTAAATATTCTGTCATGTGACAGGGACTTAGGTGCAGTGAATCAAAAAAATGCACCTCAGACTATATATACTAATGGCAGGTATTTAAATGTGAATCATGAATCCTTTATTAATGAAGAGAACATTCAATGCTGACAAGTGAGATTGGCACACTCATCCATTAGTCTTGCTCTTCTATAATCTTTTTGTAAAGCCACTGGCAAATGGTCACATCACGATCTTTAAATGTTAGAGGTTTTAGCTTTAAATTCTCTTTATCCATATAGCCTCAATATATGTTAAAAAGCATATACAAATAAAAAGACTAAAAAAAATGAGCGGATTATCTCATCTGTGGGTAATGGGATTGAATTTTTATGCATTTTGAAAATGTTCTATTAAATATATACATAGCGGTGAAGATTTCTAGATTATGCAGACACTGAAATCCAAGTCACACTCGTTACTGGGAGTGTGATTTTTGGACAAGTTTCTTAAATGTTTCCTCACATGTAAAATAGTCCCAAGTGATAGGATTCCTATATTTGGTAATACAAGTGAAGAGCTTGACTATTTTTATGATATTCTGAAAAAAGGTAATTTGAAAAAACAAACATCTTTGACTGGTGGACTGTAAGGTACCTTAATTACATCCCAGAAAGAGGTTTTTCAAATACAACTTCATGTAGCCATTCTGATGACTATCTTTTACTTCATTTAAATGTCAACTTTTAGTAGCAATCCCAAAAGAAGGTGCTATTTTTAGCTGCATGTTTAACTGAAAAGGCTCATTTTTTTTTTCCCATTTATGTTTAGGCAGTTATTCTTTTGACAGAAGGTAAGCAAACTAATGTTGCACGATAAAGCCCCCATCAAGTACCTCCTCCTCAAGCAAACCAGAGTCTGTAGCTTTTTTTCAGCTTTCATCCAAAATACACTTTACATCCTCTCTGACCTAGGAAATCTCTGTTCCTTCCAATCAGGGTAAAGGAAGGGGAAACCATGACAGAGATTAGGCTTTGAAATTAAAGCTTGTAGAGCCCCTGATGTTCTATATGCAGACCACTCTGCTCATGTTTGCTGTTTAGTGGGACTCTGGTCCAAAGGCTCATTTCTTCCCTGGAGGTTATAGTGTTTCAATTCTAGAATCCGGTCAAGAGATGGCAGCCCTGTGATCTGTAAAATTGAAAGGTGGTGGCTCTGGATTAGGACCACTTCTTGGTGACATTGAGATGGTCGAGCTGGTCTACCACAAATCTGGGATGGCAGGGGCAGAGAACTTGGGTATGTCGGCCCCATCGATGGCCTTGAAGGCCATCACCACGTGGTCGGTGGTGAGGCCGTTTTCCTGCTCTGCTGTGAGGTAGGGCATGCTCAGCCAGTTAATGCTGCTTCACCTCTGTCTCCAGGCTACAGATTGTGTTCTGCTTCACACGGAGAGACACTGCTCATGGCTCTGGTGCTTCCCAATCCACTGCCTGCCAGGAAGGTGGTTGTGGCAGTGGTGGGCCATCAGGAACACCATACCAGCCATGTCCCTCAGGACGCCCCAGTCCCTCTGCAACAGCGGACACGACCCCAGACGTTTGTGTGATTTTATTTATTCTTTGATTTCTTGTTGACCCATTCATTGTTTTTAGTAGCTTGTTACTTAACCTCTGTGTATTTGTGATCTTTCCAGATTTTTTCTTACCGTTGATTTCTAGTTTCATAGCATTATATTCAGAAAAGATACATGGTATGACGTCCACCTTTTTTAATTTGTTGCGACCTCTTTTATGGCTGCGTATGTGATTTATTCTGGAGAGCATCCCATGTGCACTTGAAAAGAATGTGTATTCTGTTCTTTCAGGATGTAATGTTCTGAATGTATCTGTCAGATCCATCCTGTCCAGTCTGTCATTCGAAGCCACTGTTTTCCCGCTGATTTCCTGTTCAGATGATTTGTCCATTGATGTAAGTGGGGTGTGACAGTCCCCTACCAGTATTACTATTTGTTTGTTAATAACTGTTTTATGTATTTGGGTGCTCCCACATTGGGTGCATGAATATTTACAATTGTTACATCCTCTTGTTGGATTGTCACCTTTATTATCGTATCATGCCCTTCTTTGTCTCTTGTTACAGGCTTTGTTTTAAAGTCTATTTTGTCCAATATATTGCTACCAGCAGCTTTCTTTTCGTATCTATTTGCATAATTGTTTCTCCATCCCCTCACTTTCACTCTGTAGGTGTCTCTGCATGTCTGTAGGCAGCATATAGCTGGGTCTTGTTTATCCTTTCCATCACCGTGTTGCTTTTGATCAGAATGTTTAGTCCATTTACATTCAAAGTAATTATTGATATGTATTTGTTGCCGTTTTGTTACTTGTTTTGTGGTGTTTTTCTCATTTTTCTCTGACCCTTCTCTTGCTCTCTTTCATGGTTTGTTGGCTTTCTTTAGTGATATATAGTGGTATTTTTCTCTGACCCTTCTCTTGCTCTTTCATGGTTTCTCGGCTTGCTTTAGTGATATACTATAGATAGTTTGATTCCTTTCTATTTTTTTTGCATATCAATGGATTTTGATTCATTACCATCCAGCTTGTATAGAACATCATCTGCATATAGCAGTCTAAATGAAGTTGATGGTCACTTTATTTTAAACCCATTCTCTACTCGTCCCCCACCACACATTTTAGGTATATGGTGTCATATTTTATATTTCATTTTATGAATCCCATGACTGATTTTTATGGGTATACTAATTTTTACTGCTTTTGTGCTTCCAACTTTTCATGCTCTTGATTATGGGCTTTTCCACTGAAAGAGACACCTTTAATATTTTCTGTAGGGCTGGCTTAGTGGTCATGAACTTCTTTAGTGTTTGAGAAACTCTCTACCTTTTGCCATCTTAATTACTATGTGTCTTGGTGTGAACCTCCTTGGGTTGATTTTTTTTTTTTTTTGGAGGGGGGCGATCTCTGTGCCTCCTGGATCTAAACACGTTTCCTTCCTCAGATTAGGGAAGTTTTCAGCTATTTCTTCAAATTATCTGCCCCCCTTTCTCGTCTTTTTCAGGGATCCCTATAATGTGACTATACTTGGAGTCACTGAGTTCCCTAATCTCATTTTGCATACTTCCTTTTTCTCTCATTTGCTCAGCTTAATTTCCATTACTCTGTCCTCCAGGTCATTAATTCATTCCTGTGCTTCTACCCTGCCATTTATTCCATCAGGTATATTTTTGTTCTTCATCTCTGCTTTTTTTCTCTTTGTTAATGTCTCACTCAAGTCTAGTATCTTTATGATCATTAAATTGTCCATCTGGCTGGTTAAGTGTCTGCCTTCGGCTCAGGTCCTGATCCCAGGGTCCTGGGATCGAGTCCCACATCGGGCTCCCTGCTCCTTGGGAGCCTGCTTCTCTCTCTCTCTCTCTGTCTCTCATGAATAAATAAAATCTTTAAAAAAATAAATTCTCCATCTGGCATATTACTTCTATCCATTTTGCTTAGGTCTCTTGCTGTGGTTTGGTCTTACTGTTTCATTTGAGAGATTCCTGTTTCCTCCTTCTGTCTAAGTCCCTGTTTTTGTATGTTAGGAAAGTCAGCTATGTCTCCTGCTCTTAAAAACCATGGTTTTATGACGAAGAGGTCCTACAGTCCTGTAGTGCCCTGCAGGGCAGTGTCCCCTGTTCCCCAGGACCTGGTGCTTCATGGAGTGTCTTCTATGTGTGTTGTGTGTGTCCTGGCCTCTTTTCCCTTCAGTTGTCCACAGAGGTTCTCCGTGCCTGTTGGGGACAGTGTTTGACCCCGAACTGTGTGGGGCATGTTTTAACAAGGTGTGTGCTGGTCTGCTTGTGCAAGAGGACCTGCTGCCCAGAACTGAGTTCCCACAAAACACACAGGTCAGGGCACAGGGTGTTGGTGCAGTTTGTACCAGTCCCTTGGGGGAGGGGGGCTGATTTTTAAAATCGAATTTTAAAATTCCAGGTTTTAAGTCACACTGGTTATAAGAACTCAGGAAAGTCAGCCCCTCTCACTTTCAAAGCCGAGTGTGATGGGGATTTGTCTTCTCAAGGGCTCCCTGGTGTGGGGGTCTGTCTCTTCCTATGTTCTCTGATGTGGCCTCTTCTCTATTTTTACTTGTGGATTTCTGCCAGTGTTTGGGTCACTTTCTGGATTATTTAGGCTGACGTGTTACCTGGTTGTATCTGTGGGCTGAGGCGAGCTTAGGGTCCTCCTCACCAGCTCCTCAGCTTCCCTCAAGTTGTGTAAGTTCTTTGTTTTGGATATTAACCCCTTATAGGGTGAAAGATTTACAAAAATCTATTGAGTAGGTTGCCTTTTAGTTTTGTTGATGGTTACCTTCATTGTGCAAAAGCTTTTTAAATATCCCATTTGCTTATTTTAGCTTTTGTTGCCCTTGCCTGAGGATACTGGTCCAAAAAAGTGTTGCCAGGACTAAGGTCAAAGAGCTTACTGCTTAAGTATTTAATCCATTTTGAATTTACTTCTGTGTATGGTGTAAGAAAGTGGTCCAGTTTATCCAAAACCACTTACTGAACAGAAGGTCTTTTCCTCATTCTATATTCTTGTCTCCTTTGTCACAGATCAATTGATCATACATGCATGCGCTTATTACTGAGCAATCCTTTGTTCTGTGTATTTTTGTGCAAGTACCATACTATTTTGATTACAGCTTCTAGTATAGATTAAGATTGCTTTGGTTATTTGGGGTCTTTTGTGGTTTCATAAAAATTTGAGGATTCTTAGTTCTCTGAAAAATGCCAGTGGTATTTTGATAGAGGTTGCATCAAAGCTATAGATTGCTCTGGGTAGTAGACATTTTAATATTCTCCCAATCCATGAGCACATGATGCTTTATTGCTTGCTTGTATCATCTTTATTTCTTTGTCTTAGGGTTTTCAATCTATTCCTATTTTTTTAGGTAATTGTAAATGGGATTAATTTTTTTTTTAAGATTTTATTTATTTGAGAGAGGGAGAATGAGAGACAGCATGAGAGGGAGGAGGGTCAGAGGGAGAAGCAGACTCCCTGCCGAGCAGGGAGCCCGATGTGGGACTCGATCCCGGGACTCCAGGATCATGACCTGAGCCGAAGGCAGTCACTTAACCAACTGAGCCACCCAGGCGCCCGTAAATGGGATTAATTTCTGATACTTCATTAGTGCAACCAATTTGTGTTAATTTGGCATCTTTTATGACTTTATTGATTCCTTTATTGTAGCTTTTGGAGTCTTTAGGGTTTTCTATATATAGCAGTTCATCTGTGAATAGTGAGTTTTAGTTCTTTCCAATTTGGAGGCCTTTTATTTCTTCTTGCCTCTTTGCTAGGGCTAGGACTTCAAGTACTGCCTTATTTCTAACCTTATTCATACCCTGGAGTATGATATCTGTGGATTTGTCATTTATGGCCTTTTTTTTTGTGTTAGGTATATTCCCTCTGCACTGACTGTAGAAATATTTTATAAATGGATATTGACTTTTGTTAAATGCATCCAATGAGCTGATCATAGGATTTTTATCCTTTTGAGGCATATCACATTGATTTGTGGATATTGAACCATCTTTGTATCCCTGGAATAAATCACACTTGATCATGGTGTATAATCCCTTAGATATATTGAATGTGGTATTCTAATATTTTGAGGGTTATTTCATCTATATTCATCAGAGATATTGACTCTGGTGTGTGTGGTTTTGGTATCAATGTAATGCTGGCCTCATAAAATGAGTTTAGAAGTATTCCTTTTCAATTTTGTGAAAGTTGAGGATGATATTAACTCATGTTTGGTAGACCTCACTATGAAGCTGTTTGGTTTTGGACTTTTTAAAAATTGCTTCTATTTGTAGTGTGTGTCTAGGAATTTATCCATTTTTTAGGTTTTCCCCTTTGTTGGTATATAATTGTTCATAGTGTGATGTGATCCTTTGTGGTTCTTTCATTTCTAATTGCATTTTTGGGCCCTCTTGATGAATCTGAATAGAGGTTTATATTTACAAAGAATCAGCTTTTAGTTCTATTGATCTTTATTTCCTTTTTCTAGGTATGAAGGTATATTTGGGGTTTTAATTCTTGAAATTGCCCCCTCAGAACTACTTTCATGGTGTCCCACTGATTTTGGAAATTTCCTTATTCATTGACCCATAGGTTGTTTAGTAATCATTTCTAATTTATGCTGGCCAAAGCCTCACTGAGAACTTTGAGGCAAATGGAGTCACGAGGGTGCCTGGGGACAGGAGGAACATTCACGAATAATGCGAAGGCCCTGGGGCAAATTCACATGTAGAGTGTTTGAGGAAGAGCAAGGAGGCCAGTTCCTGAAGACAGTTTGAGATAAAGTCAGAGGGACACCTGTGGGCCAAGAAGGGTTAAGGATCTCTCAGGACCTGCTGGACTCTGGTAAGCGGAGGGCCATGAGAGGCTGTGAGCACAGCAGAGATCTATCAGACTTGTGGGACACCATCAAGCTGCTGGTTGAGATTAGACCAGAGGGTGGAGCAAGGACCACAACACCAAGCTCTTGAAGAATCTATTGTCCCCAGAGCCAGAGGGTGGGAGGCAGTAGATGCCAGGCTGAGATGTGCTTAGAGCCTAGATACGTTTGCTGGTAATGTCCAGGGACCAGCTATGCAAGGCCCCGTTTTCCCAAGCAATTTCAAGATAGCAACAAAAGAGCATGAAACACTAAGCCAGAGTCCCTCTGTGACTGCACTGTCCCTATGCCCCTGAAGCTGGACGGGTAGTGTGACAATAGGGTGAGGCTTGCAGGATGGGTGGAGAGGCAGGACACCAGCCACCCTACTCCCACAATTTAAAATTATTCTACTTCCCAAGTATTGTCAGTTGTAGTGCTAATTCAGTTTTATTATCTTCAAACACCTTTCAGAGTGGAGAGGAGCTAGAAGTGGTAAATGGAAAATCTGCACCCAAGTGAAATACTGAGATGTACCACCATCCAAGAAACATGATTTTTTAAAAAAAATTGCAATGTTGCAGTTTCGAAAACCAGAGATTCTGGAGTTGGAAGAATTCTTCCAACTCCATGTGCTCTGTAATGTCCACATGTAGGCTATTTGCTAATAATTACAAGTTCCAACTTGTGCACATGAGTGCTCATGAGACTGGGCATTGCAGTGGGAGGCCTATTTGGGGAGTGGTCCATGTGCTGCCAGTCTCACCCCAGGTGGCAAGGTGGGATTTATTTTTAACAGCAGGAACACAAGCAGAGGGAGAAGCAGGCTTCCCGACGCGGGGCTCGATCCCAGGACCATAGGATCATGACCTGAGCCAAAGGCAGATGCTTAATGGCTGAGCCCCCCAGGTGCCCTGCAAGGTGGGATTTAAGATTTTAATAAGAATGAAAATGTATAGGTTCAAATAATGCCTTCTATGTGCAATTTTTCCTAAATTTTATACTAGGCTTTTATGTAAATATATACAAATCACTGCTAGAGTGGAATATTTCAGATTCTCGGGTTCATCTGTAAATTATTGGCTAAGAGGAAGATTTTTATTTCCTTTTCACAGTAAACTGTTCACAAAAGCAACAAAGGTCAAAGAATAAACAGGGAGTCTTAAATGCCTGGTGAGAGGACCTGTTCATGGGATGATTAAACTTCATGGCTTCTCGCCCAGCATTAACCTGTATTAATACACTGGAAGATGGGGGCAGGGCCTTAGCCTGCTACCCCCAAATACAATGACTGGGCAGTAGCTTTACTGGGACATAGTGGTTACTCCTGGTTTCTGGATAGGAACCATGACACTATTTTCCATCTTAAGAGGTTATAGAGCAAACACAATCACTCCCTTTGTAAGGCCATCCTCTAGAGCAAAAAATAAAATTTTGGCCTCAGGATTGCAGTTGCAATGAAATTTTTTTTTTTTTACAAAAGCGCTGTGGTGGGGTTTTGGAAGAAGTCTTCAATCAGATGTGTGAATAGCAGGAAGCTATTACAGAAGAGACTGCTGACCATCCTCCGGCATGATAAAAATCCAGGGTCAGGAAATGAGACCACAGAAAAACAAAAGGAACTTCACTGGTCTAAGGATTAAAAGTTTCCCTACACCTAGGGCCAAATGCACCACCCCCCTCCCCCGGGAAAAGGAAACAAAGGGAAGAGAACAGCAATTAGGAAGGAGGGGTGTCTGGGCAAAATTAGAAGTAACCATTTAAAGCCTGCTTGCATGAGTATTTCTATTTTCCAGGAGCCCTAAGAGAACGTCAACCCTGGAGAAAAGCCTCATGGGATGGTCTTGGGTCCACTGACAACCACAGGCTGAGGGATGCTTCCTTACTCCTTGGCACCTTCGGAAAAGTGCGTTTACAAGACTTGCACACTTCTCTGTGGGGCAGGGACCTTCGTCTTGTCAGCTCCCTGATAAAGCCCACCTGCTTTCTTTCTCTTGTGTTAGGACATCAACCATCTAGAACCTGGTCCCGGGGCGGGGCGCCTGAGTGGCTCAGGCCGTTGGGCGTCCAACCCTTGACCTCAGGTCACACCCCCAGAGCCCTGGGATGCCCAACTCTGCTTAGCAGGGAGTCTGCTTGAGATGCTCCCTCCCCTACGTGCTCTAATCTTCAAGAAAACCCAAACTTGGTCTTGGGGATCTGGTAAACAGGGGCCCAGAGAAGCAGAC
The DNA here is from genome assembly GCF_011800145.1 of Mirounga leonina. Classification (NCBI taxonomy): domain Eukaryota; kingdom Metazoa; phylum Chordata; class Mammalia; order Carnivora; family Phocidae; genus Mirounga; species Mirounga leonina. Next base: position 3,499,893 of record NW_023270436.1, on the reverse strand, counting down.
CCGCACCTGCAGCGCCCCCCCCCCCAGCAGCAGACCTGTGGGGTTTAGCAATGGGCTTGCAGATGGCTTGTTCATATATACGGTATTCCTAGGGGTTTGTTCTGGGTTTCTGCCTGTTCCTGCTGGGATTTCAATAGTCCATAAAGGGAGCTGGGCTAGAAGCAGGCATTTTGAGTGTAAAATAGGGTGGGAGGGAGAAACTGGGAAAACCCGAGGCTTAGAGCTCCACCTCATGAGCTGTGTTACTGGAGGCGGGAATCTGTGCTCACCAGGACGGTGAGTGAAGTGGGGTCTCAGACACCCCCCAGCACTAGATGCAAGGTGCAGGGGGTAGCTCACTGAGGAAGTGCTCCTTGGCTCCCCAGCCCAAGTGTGAGGCCGGACCATCAAGTAAGGATTAGACATCACACTTGACTGACGACTTCTTGGAACAGAGGCGTGTAGCACTGGACTGCGAGCACCAGTGTGTGGTGGTGAGTAGTTCACCACCCGATCCCAAAAACACCACCCCGGCTGTATAATACAGACCTGCAATCCTCCATCCAAAGCTTTCAGGTCGGACCTTTCAAACTCCACGAATGGCTTGGGATTTAGAAAGCGTGTCTGCTCTATATTCCTTCACGTCTGCTGCGGGATCTGGGGCAGCACCCCCCAACTCCCCCCCCCCCCCGAAACTTCCTACAGGAGAACGTGGGCAAACTCACTCCAAGTAGAATAAAGCCCATCAGTAGCCTTCATATTAGTTCAGATCGGGGTCGGCTCTCAAGTTTTGACACCAAAGCATCAACATTCCCTCTGGTTTTTAAAAGACCTTGGGATTTTAAGGTACTGGGTGAGGCAGTGCGGTTCTAATCAAGTGCACATGCCGATCTTATGATCCATCCCTCCACCAATGCACAAGGAGGAGAAAGTGGGGTTTTGCCATCCTCAGTCCTGTGGGGACCAGCCTCGGGAGGTCTTTTCTGGGTAAGAGCATCCTCTCCTCAATGTGTGCCATTGTGTGAGAGAAAGAATAATTGCTGAGTAAAGACCAAGAGCAAAACCAAGATCATCCCGAAAACAAGGTCACATCTAAAATGTAAACCTTGACTCTCAAATTCAAGCATCGAGTTGCTGGAGCAGCCTCACCCCCTTTGTGCTCCTTCAGGGGAATTCAGAGCCCATGCCTGGCTCCCTCCATCAACCCAGACGGGAAATAAGGACCACGGAGTGTCCGTCTGGAGAGTCCCTCCCAGCTGTGTGAGAGCAAATTCACTGTTCCTGCTGGACAGGCTGTGCTTCCATCTGGAAACCCAGGGAGGAAAACCTTTAAGTGGTGGTGTTTCCTAGCCCGAGGGCCCTAGACCGTGTCCCCACTAAGTCGGTTTGCGCTATAACCCCCAGGGCTGAGGTATCAGGCGGCGGGGCCTTGGGGAGAGAATTCGGTCCTGAGGGAGCAGTGCCCCCCCCCCCCGGGGGGAGAGCCGCTCTCCCTGCAGACACACAGCGAGAAAGGGGCCGCCTGCCACCCGGGCAGAAGGCCCTCCCAGGAGCCAAGTTCTCGGACGCCTTGCTCTGGGCCCCTCCCCGGCACTGAGAGCCATGAAGGGGTGAGGTTGGCATTTATGAACTGAAGCCCCTGGCGAATGGTAAGGTAGGGTTTTCAGCTACGCCAGCTTGTAGAATATTAGGTATTTGTAACTAACCTTCAAAAACTGTCCAGTCACACAGGGACTTGCCCCAGCTTCTGTGACCCTCAGGACCCGACAGCATGGTGGCCCCAGCATCGGGGGCACAGGTCCAGAGAATTCACCGTGACGTCAGTGCATTCACAATGGTGTACAACCATCCTCCTCCCCATCCGGCTCCAGAGTGTTCTCTCCCCTCTAAGAGGATACCTGTAGCCAGCAAGCAGTGACTCCACCTTTCTGCTCCTCCCAGGCCCTGAAACCCATTCATCTTTCTACGGATTGGCCCCTTCTGTACATTTTGGGTAAATGTTCCTACAGTTTGTGCCCTGTTCTGATTTCCCTGACCACCGTGCACCAACACTTCACTGTTTGCAGCTGAATCCTCTTCCCCTGGATGGATGGATGGACCAGGTTTGGCTTATCCATTCCTCTCCTGCTGGGCACTGGAGGTCTTTCTCCCCTGTGGCCACTGTGAATAGTGCTGCTCTGGACGTTCACGTACAAGTCTGCATCCTTGTCTTCAGTTCTTGGCAGCATAGACCCCCCTCCCCCAGCATTGCTGGCCTCTCATGTTTCCGTTACTGAAGAACCCACCCAGGATTCTCTGGCTCCTATAAACTGATCTGAGAAAATAATCAGATGGGGAGCCAGCTGTGAGGTGCCCACCCAGTCTCCCGCTACAGGGGGAAAGCCTCAAAGTACACATTCAAGTCGAGCTCATACTCCAATAGACAGTGAAAGGACTAATGACCCAGGACACAGTAAGCTTTTGTCCATCATGCTGCAGCCCAGAGAGTAGTTTGATGGGGAAAGAGGCAAAGCCTGAGCTGGACAATAAGCCCCTTGGAGTAAGAATCCACACCTGCCCTTTGAGCACTGTGTCCCCAGCACGGTCCTGGCACCCATGGTGTACATGGTAATACCCACTAGGAGTTCGGGCACAATGCTGCAGAACTTAGCACCTAACAGGGAGCTTGGGAAATATTTCCTGTTTATAAGCCCAGAAGAAATTGGCCAAGAGAAGGGGGCCTGATCTTCTACGTGGAAAGGGCAGGAATATGCACCATTATCGAGGTGGGAAGGATGCCCCGCATTCAGGGGACAGTAGTGGTATATCCTAAAGAGCACATAGAACACAGTTTACAATTATGGGACAAGAGGCAGATATGCTAAAGTAGCAACCTGGAAAGCAGGTATGAATACCTGCCTTCCACAGATCTAGGAATCGGGGTTCAGAGTTCTCTCCCTGTCCTGTGCAGCAGAAGCTGAATTCAAGGCAGGAGATGGACTTTTGCCCCTGTGCTCCTGCCGCTTCCTCGAGCACTGTCCCCACACTGCATCTTCCTGGGACTGGGCAGAGCATTGTGTCTAAGAGGAAAAGCAAGGCAAACAGGGACTATGCCCCCATGAGGATGAGGCCCTTGCATTTTTCACTCTGCATGTCTTCAGTGGGGCCTTTTCCCTGCCGAGAAGAGATCCGGAGCCCTGGCAGACACTATGGGTACCATTCAGGGTTCAGAGCTATAACTGTGCCTCAGCAGAGAGCTGACCTCCCTGAAGAACAAGAAATTCTGCCTGTGAATGGCAGCTACACTTCAGGCCCTTCCTGGCATCCTGCCCCTGCCACACCCCACCACCATTATGCTAGCTCATTCCTTGCCCAAAGTATCCTAACATTCTCCCTATGTTTGTTTTTCCAATTGAACCCTAATACACTGAGAACAAAGTGTCACTGGGTACCTCTCGGAACATCCATCATGGTTGCATGGAATGCTAGAAGGTCCCTAGTGGCCCCATGCCACCTCTGGTAGGCAGCCTCATTTAGCACCAGTGCCCTCTGCCCAGGGAGCCAGCCCCACCCATTAAAGGACCTGCAACAGTCACAGCTGGACCTCCTAGCCTGCTGCACTAGAGGCCTGCCCACCCACCAGCTTCCCTGCAGTTGTGGCAGCCAGGTCAAGGGACAGACCCCCAGGCCCATGCAGTCTGAAATTAGGTGAACCCGAAAGAGCCCACACTGAGACACTCTAATCAAAGTGTCGACAGTTAAAGAGAATCTTAAAAGGAGCAAGAGAAAAGAGAAAAACAAGTTACATACAAGGGAATGCCCGTAAAACCATCAGCGGTTTTTTTGGCAGAAACTTGCCAATATTTGAATATATATTCAAAATGTTGAAAGGAAAACCCCCAATGAAGAATACTTTACCCAGCAAAGTTATCATTCAGTATTGAGAGGAGACCAGTCAAAGCTAAAGGAGTTCAGCACCACTTCAGCAGCCCTGCAAGAAGTGTTAAAGGGACTATAAATGGAGAAACCAAAGGTCATAACTAAGTATTATGAAAGAAAAAATTCTCACTGTTGAAAGTAAACATAGTGAAGGTAGTGAATCAACGACCAAGTACACCACTAGTAGGAAGGTTAAAGACCAATATAGTAAAGTCATCTAGACCTACAACAGTCAGTCAAGGGATTCATAAAGATGCAAAATAGGTCAACAAATGGGGTGTTGTGGGAGGAGTAAACATGCAGAGCTTCAACTTAAGTGACTGTTAACTTAAAATAGACTTCTGTATACACAGGATATTATAGGTGGACCTCATGGTAACCACCAAACACCTGTAATAAATACACATGCAAAAAATAAGGAATCCAAGCCTAACAATAAAGTCCTTAAGTCACAAGGAAAAGGGAACAAGGAACTACAAATCCAGAAAATTTAAAAAAGGCAACAAATACATATCCATTATTACTTTAAATGTAAATGGACTAAATGCTCCAAAAGACACAGGGTGGCTGGATGGTAAAACCAGATCTAGATGCTGCCTACTAGAGATGCATTCATGTGAAGACGGACAGTGAAGGGTTGGAAAAAGATTTCATACAAATGGAAACAAAAAGCTGGGGTAGCAAATCTGTATCACACAAAATAGACTTGAAACAAAGACTAGGAGGAGGCTGGGAAGACGGCAGAGCAGGAGGACCCTAAGCTCACCTTGCCCCATGGATACAATGAGGTAACACCTCTATCTGTGTAACACAAACAACAATCCCAAGACTGGCAGAACAAACTCCATGAATAAATGCAGAGAAGAGGCCACATCGAAGGTAGAAAGTGTAAAGATGCAGTTTGGGAGTAAAATGGACTGTGCTACCCACAGTAGGGACAGAGGGAACCAGCCGCATGGAAAAGGGCAAAGAACAGACTAGCACACTGGGGAGCCCACATCTCAGAACATTCGGCTTTGAATGTGAGAGAGGCCAAGTTTCCTAAGCTCTTACGACCCATTGGACTTGAAGCCCGGAATTTAAAAATCAGTGGGCTCAGCTCTGGAAGAGGATGTAGGGTGTTAAAAAGCTGAGTCCCCACCCTTCAGAAGAAAGACAATATGACCAAACAGCCCAGGCAGATACGGTGCAGAAGCAGCAGTATGAAAAAGACCAGGGGCAGACAGGAGGTAGAGTTATGTACTCATCTCAGAGCATGGGCTGGAGAGACAGGGATCATGAAGAAACCCCTCCAGGAATAAAGGAGCCAGCAGGTGCCATTGCCCTTCCCCACCCCCCAGCATAAACACGACCACCTCCAGGGATCAGCACAGTGCCCACTCTCTATCTCACTTGGCAGACACCAGGCCCTGTCCCCCATACTCAGGAGATCTCCCCTTCCCAGTCACCCTTGCCTCAGTCCCAGCACTGTGGGCCCCATCCCCAGAAGGCCAGTGTAAATCTAACCAACACCTCATCTCCAAGCCATGCATTTTTCAGAGCATCAGTCTGGGGGTGGCGGTGGTGGGTCTCATGTCACAGGCAGAGCAACACACACCTTGTTAAAATGCACCCACCAGTCCAGGGACCAAACACTGCCCATAACAGGCAAAGGAAGCCTCTGCAGACAACTCGACTGAAGGAAAAGAGCAGCCAGGACTCAACAAGAGGGCACACAACCTGCTCGCCTAAAGTGCCATGTCTGGCAAGCAGGGGACATGGTGCTATAGGACCTCTTCTCCACCCGGCCATTACCTTCAATCATAGAACATGTAGCTGAGTTTCCAGACACAGGAACAGAGTTAGGCAAAATGAGGAGACAGAGGAATACCTGCCAAATGAAAGAACAGGACCAGACCACAGCAAGAGACCTAAGTGAAATGGGTAGACCTGATAGCAGATGTAAGTAATGATGATAGAGACACTCACTGGACTGAAGACTGGAGAAATCAGTGAGACCCTGAACAAAGAGATAAAGAACCAGAGATGAAGAACACAATAAATGAAATTAAAAATACACTTGATGGAATACATAGACTGGAGGAAGCAGAGGAATGAATTAATGACCTGGAGGACAGAATGGAAATTGAGCAAACTGAGCAAATCTAAGAAAAACACGCAAATTGAGAATCATCTTAGGGACCTCAGTGACTCCATCAAGCATGGTAACATTCACATTATAGGGATCCCACAAAGATAAGAGAGGAAAAGTGAAAGAAAATATGTAGAAATAATAGCTGAAAACTTCAGCCCCAGGAGACACAGAGATGCCCCCAAAAGTCAACCCAAGGAGGTCCACACCAAGACACACAGAAATAAAGATGGCAAAAAGTAGTGACAAAGAAAATAATTTTAAAAGCAGTAAGAAAAAAGACAGTTACATACAAGGGAAACCCCAGGAGGCAATCAGTGGATTATTCAGCAAAACCTTGGCAGGTCAAAAGGGAGTGGGGCATGATATATTCAGTGTTGAAAAGAAAAAATCTGCAACCAAGAATACTCTATCCAGCAAGGTTATTATTCAGCATAGAAGAATAATTTTTTTTTTTTCCAAAGGAGAACTAAAAGAGTTCATGACCACTAATCCAGTCCTACAGAAAATAGTAAAGCGGACTCTGAGTGGAAAGATCATAAGTGAGTATGAAAAGTAAACAACAGCAGTAAAAATATTTCTGTAAAAAACAGTCAAGGGATTCATAAAATTTGACATCATATATGTAAAATGTGGGGGTCAGAAGAGTAAAGAATGGGTTCAAACTTAAGTGACCAACTTAACGTAGATAATTTGTGGAAGGTGTTATATACAAACTGAATGGTAACCACGAATTAAAACCCACTGATATGCAAAAAATAAAGAGGAAGGAATCATAGTATATCACGAAAGAAAGCCAACAAACCAAGAGCAAGAGAAGGATCAGAGAAAAACTACAAAAACCAGAGAGTACCAAAATGGAAATACATATCAATATTTACTTTGAATGTAAATGAACTAAGTGCTCCAATCAAGAGACATAGGGTGATAGAGTGGATAAACAAGACCCATCTATATGCTGCCTACAAAGGACTCGTTTCAGACCTGAAGACACCTGCAGACTGAAAGTGGGGGGATGGAGAAAATGTATCATGCAAACAGATGTCAAAAGAAGCTAATTTATATTGGACTAAATAAATTTTAAACAAAGACTAACATGAGAAAAAGAAGGACACTATATAATAAAGGTGACAATCCAACAAGATATTGTAAATATATAGGCACACAAACACATTTAACAGTTAAGAAAATAATCTAGCGTAATACAGAACAGTAGGGGACTGTCACACCCCACTTACATCAATAGGCAGATCATCCAAACAGGAAATCAGCAAACAGTGGCTTTGAATGATGCACTAAACCAGATGGATTTAACGGATATATTCAGAACACTCTATTCTAGAAAATACACATTCTTTTTGAGTGCATACGTAACATTCTCCAGAATAGACCACATATTAGGCCATAAAACAAGTTTCAACAAATCCAAAAATTAGAAGCCATACCATGCATCTTTACTGAACACAATGCTATGAAACTAGAAGTCACCACCAAAAAAAAAAAAAAAAAAAAAACCTGGAAAGATCACCAATATATGGAGGTTAATAACATGCTACTAAATAAATGGGTCAACCAAGAAATCAAAGAAAAAATTTTAAAAACTACATGAAAACAAATGAAGATGGAAACACAATGGTTCAAAATCTTTGGGATGCAGCACAAACAGTTCTAAAAGGGAAGTTTATAGCAATGCAGGCCTACCCCAAGGAGGAAAATCTCAATCTAACCTTATACTTAAAGGAACTGGGAAAAGAACAAAGCCCAAACCCAGCAGAAGGAAGATTAGAGCATACATAAATGATAAACTAAAAAAATAGAACAGATCAATGAAACCAGGAGATGGTTCTTTGAAAAGATCAACAAAATTGATAAACCTCTAGCCAGACTCATGGGGGGCGGGGGGCACACACCAAAATTGGCAAAAATCACTAAGAGGAGAAATACCACTACAAAAACAACAGATTATGAATAATTATATATGCCAAAAAATTGGACAACCCAGAAGAAATGGATAAATCCCTAGAAACAACCTATCAAAATTGAAACAGAAAGAAATAGAAAATTTGATTCAGTAATTCAAAAACTCACAAACAGAAGTCCAGGACCAGACCTCTTCACAGAATTCTACCAAGTATTTAAAGAGTTAATACCTTTTCTTCTCAAAGTATTCCAAAATATAGAATAGGAAGAAAAACACCCAAATTTGTTCTGAGACCTGTATCACCCTATTACCAATTCCAGATAAGGACATCACCAAAACAACAACAACAAAAAAAAAAACTATATGCCAATATCTCAGATGAACACAAACCCAAAAATCTTCAACAAAATACTGGCAAAATGAATCCAACAATACAGTTAAGAAAAATCATTCACTGTGATCAAGTGGGATTTATTCCTGGAATGCAAGTGTGGTTGAATATTGGCAAAGCAGTCAACATGATACCTCACATCAATAAGAGAAAGGATAAAAACATATGATCGTTTCAATAAGTGAAGAAAAAGCATTTGACAAAGTATGATGTCCAATCTGATTAAAAAAAAAAACCCTCAACAAAGTCATTTTAGAGAGAACATGCCTCAACATAATAAAGGCCTTATTTGAAAAACCAACAGCTAACATCATGCCCACAGGGAAAAAATTGAGAACTTTCCCCCTAAGACAATAAGGTCCAATCTCCCCACTTTTATTCAATATAGTACTGGAAGTCCTAGCCACAGCCATCAGACAAGAAGTAAAAGTCATCCAAATTGGTAAAGTAGTAGTAAAACTTTCACTATTCACAGACAACATACTATATATAGAAAACCCTAAAGACCACCAAAAAAAAAAAACCTACTAGAACGGATAATTCCATTAAGTAGCAGGATACAAAAATCAATATACAGAAATCTGTTGCATTCCTATACACTAATAATGTAGCAGAAAATTTCAGAAAATGATCCCATTTACAATTGCAGCAAAAACAGTATCTAGGAATAAACCTGTACCCTGGAAACTATAAACACTAACGAAGGAGATTGAAGTTAACACAAAGAGATGGGAAGACATTCAGTACTCATGAGAATTGAAATATTGCTAAAATGTCTACAATGCCTAAAGCAGTCTACACTTTTAAAGCAATCCCTATCAAGATACCAACAGCATTTTCATAGGACTAGAAAAATCCTAAAATTTTTATGGAACCAGAAAAAAAACAAAAAAAACAAAAAAAAACACCCAAACTTGATAGACAAAGCAATCTTAAAGAAAAAACTAGAGGTATCACAATTACAGATTTCAAGTTATATTACAAAGTGGTAGTAATTAAAACAGTATGGTACTGACACAAAAATAGATATGTAGGTCAGTGTAACAGAATTGAGAGTCCAGAATTAAACCAAAAATTACATGCTCAACTGATCTTCGAAAAGTGATAAACAACTGGAAAAAGATGGTCTGCTACATTCAAAAGAATGAAACTGGGCCACTTTCTTACACTATACATAAATACAACTTCAAAATGGATTAAAGACCTAAATAGGAGACCTGAAACCATAAATATCCTTAAGTAAGCACAGGCAGTAGGTAATCTCAGATATTGGCCCTAGCAACATTTTTCTAGGTATATACCCTGAGGCAAGGGAAACAAAAGCAAATATAAACTATTGGAACTACATCAAAATAAAAAACTTCTGCACAGCAAAGAAAACAAGCAACAAAAGACAACCAATTGAAAGGAAGATATTTGCAAATGGCATATCCAATAAAGAGATAGTATCATTCATTTTATACATATATATTTATACTTATATATTTATTATACAAGTCAACTCAAAAATAATCCAATTTAAAAATAAGACATGGACATTTCTCCAAAAACATCCAGATGGCCAACAGACACATGGAAGTTGCTCAACATCACTAATCATGAGGGAAATGCAAATGAAAAACCACAATGAGGTATCACCTCACACCTGTCAGAACGGCTAAAATCAAAACTACAAACAACTACTGCTGGAGAAGATGTGGGGAAGAGGAGCCCTCTAGCACTGTTGGTGGGAATGCAAATTGATGTAGCCACTGTAGAAAACAATATGGAGTTTCCTCAAAAATAGTACTACTCTATGATCCAATAATCACAGGACTGGGTATGTACCTGAAAAAGACAAAGATGCTAATATCAAGGGATACATGCACCCTTATGTTTATTGCAACATTATTTATAATAGCCAAATCATGGAAACAGCCCAAGTGTCCGTTGATAGATGAATGGATAAAGAAAATGTGGTATATACACAATGGAATATTATTTAGCCATAAAAAGAATAAGATGTTGCCATTTGCAACATGGATAGAGCCAGAGAGGATAAACCTAAGTCAGAAAAAGACCAATACTGAAATGGATGCCTTCCTGGAAACCTGTAAACTACCAAGACTGAAACAGGAAGAAATTGACAATCTGAATAGACCAGTAACAAAATTGAAGCAGTGATCAAAAACCTCCCAAAAAAACAAGGGTCCAGGGCCTGATGGATTCCCTGGGGAATTCTACCAAACATTTAAAGAATACCTATTCTGAAACAGAAGGAAAACTTCCAAACTCATTCTATGAGGCCAGCATTACCTTGATCCCAAAACCAGGCAAAGACCCCATCAAAAAGGAGAATTACAGACCAATATCCCTGATGAACATGGATGTAAAAATTCTCAACAAGATCCTAGCCAATACCAACACTACATTAAAAGGATCATCTTCACGACCAGGTGGGATTTATTCCTGGGATGCAAGAGTAGTTCAACATTCGCAAAATCAATGTGATACAACACATTAATAAAAGAACCTTTTATGATGATCCTTTCAATTGATGCAGAAAAAACATTTGACAAAATAAGGCATCCTTTCCTGATTAAAACTCTTCAGAGTGTAGGTATAGAGGGTATATTGCTCAAATTCATAAAAAACATCTATGAAAAGCCCACAGCGAGTATCATTCTCAACAGGGAAAAGGTGAGAATTTTTCCCCTTAAGATCAGGAACACTACAAGGATGCCCACTCTCGCCACTATTGTTCAACATAGTACTAGAAGTCCTAGCATCAGCAATCAGACAACAAAAAGAAAAAGTATTCAAATTGGCAAAGAAGTCATCAAACTCTCTTCACAGATGACATGATACTTTATGTGGAAAACCCAAAAGACTCCACCCCCAAATTACTAGAACTCATACAGCAATTCAGTAATGTGGCAGGATACAAAAATCAATGCACAGAAATCAGCTGCTTTCTTATACACTAACAATGCAACTGTAGAAAGAGAAATTAGAGAAACAATTCCATTTACGATAGCACCAAAAACCATAAGATACCTCGGAATAAACCTAACCAAAGAGGTGAAGGATCTATACTCTAGGAACTACAGAACACTCATGAAAGTAATTGAAGACACAAAAAGATGGAAAAACATTCCATGCTCATGGATTGGAAGAACGTTGTTAAAATGTCTGTGCTGCCCAGAGCAATCTATACTTTCAACACCATCCCGATCAAAATATCAATGGCATTTTTCACAGAACTGGAACAATCCTAAAATGTGTATGGAACCAGGAAAGAGCCCGAATCACCAAGGAAATGTTGAAAAAGAAAAACAAAGCTGGGGGCATCACATTGCCTGATTTCAAGCTATCTTACAAAGCTGTGATCACCAAGACAGCATGGTACTGGCACAAAAACAGACACATAGATCAATGGAACAGAATAGAGAGACCAGATATGGACCCTCAACTCTGTGGTCAACTAATCTTCGACAAAGCAGGAAAAAATATGCAATGGAAAAAAAGACAGTCTCTTCAATAAATGATGCTGGGAAAATTGGATAGCTATATACAGAAAAATGAAACTCGACCCTTCTCTTACACCATACACAAAGAAACTCTAAATGGATAAAAGACCTCATGTGAGAGAGGAATCCATCAAAATCCTAAAGGAGAACATAGGCAGCAACCTCTTCAACATTGGCCGCAGCAATTTCTTTCAAGACAGGTCTCCAAAGGCAAAGGAAACAAAAGCAAAGATGAACTTTTCGGACTTCATCAAGATCAAAAGCTTCTGCACAGCAAAGGAAACAGTCAACAAAACAAACAGGCAACCCACAGAATGGGAGAAGATATTTGCAAATGACACTACAGATAAAGGGCTGGTATCCAAGATCTATAAAGAACTTCTCAAACACCCAAAAAACAAATAATCAAGTCAAAAAAAATGGGCAGAAGACATGGACACTTCTCCAAAGACATACAAATGGCTGACACATGAAAAAATGTTCATCATTAGCCATCAGGGAAATTCAAATCAAAACCACATTGAGATACCACCTTACACCAGTTAGAATGGCAAAAATGGATAGGGAAAGAAACAACAAATGTTGGAGAGGTTGTGGAGAAAGGGGAACCCTCTTACACTGTTGGTGGAAATGCAAGTTGGTACAGCCACTTTGGAAAACAGTATGGAGGTTCCTCAAAAATTTAAATAGAGCTACTCTATGACCCAGTACTTGCACTACTGGGTATTTATCCCAAAGATACAGATGTAGTGAAAAGAAGGGGCATATGCACCCCAATGTTCACAGCAGCAATGTCCACAATAGCCAAACTGTGGAAAGAGCCAAGATGCCCTTCAACAGATGAATGGATAAAGATGTGGTCCATTTATACAATGAAATATTACTCAGCCATCAGAAAGGATGAATACCCATCATTTGCATCGACATGGATGGAACTGGAGGGCATTATGCTAAGTGAAATAAGTTAAGCAGATTAAGACAATTATCATATGGTTTCACTTATTTGTGGAACATAAGGAATAGCATGGAGGACATTAAGAGGATGAAGGGAAAGATGAAGGGGGTGCGGAATCTGAGGGGGAGACGAACCATGAGAGACTATGGACTCCGGGAAACAATCTGAGGGTTTCAGAAGGGAGGGGGGATGGGAGGATGGGGTAGCCCAGTGATGGGTATTAAGGAGGGCACGTATTGCAATGAGCACTGGGTATTTATACGCAAACAACGAATTTTGGAACACTACATCAAAAACTAATGAGGTACTGTAAAAAGAAAAAAAAAAAAAACACTATACAAAATTCAAACTAAGTTTTAATTCAAATGGCACCTCTCTCTCAAAGCATCAGCTAATCTTTCTAGTCAGTCTTCCTCTTGTTTCAAACTCCAGGTATCATTTGGCTGTTTTTATGCCACTTGTCATTATCATTGTATTATAGTGATTTGTGGGTTTTTTCTGACTTCATCCTATCCCTAAACTTGCCTATTTAACCCAAAAGGACAGGAATCATTCTTCCTCATATCTTTCAGTGTTGCACAGTACCTACTATATACTTAAATGTTTTTTGCTTAAATGGATGAATGAATAAGTATTCCAGTTTAAACAAAATAAAGGTAAAACAAAACAAAGGAAAAAAGAAATACCATATGATTTCACTCATATGTGGAATTTAAGAGGGGGGGAAAAAAAAACGAGCAAAGGAAAAAAAAGAGAAACCAAGAAACAGACTCAACTATAAAGAACAAACATGGTTACCAGAGGGGGGCAGATGGGAGAAATAGGGGAGAGAGAGTAAAAAGTACACTTAGCATGATGAAAAAAAATGATTAAAAAATTAAGGTTAATATCCCTGATAAATACAGATGCAAGCATTCTCAAAATATTAATTGGCAAACTGAATTCAACAATATATAAAAAGACCATACACCATGATCAAGTGGGATTTATTCCAGGGATGCAAGGATGGTCCAGGATCTGTCAATCAAGGTGATACATCACATTAACAAAAAGATGAAAGCATATTATAATGGCAGGAAAAATATTTAACAAAATTCAACATCCACTTAAAACAACTCTCAAAGTCAATATAGAAGAAATATAACAACATAATAAAAGGGCATATAGGACAAACCCGCAGCTAACTTCATCCTCAACAATGAAAAGCTGAAAGTTCTTCCTCCATATAAGGAGGATGCCCACTCTCACCACTTTTATTCCACATGGTGTTGGATGTCCTAGCCACAGCCATCAAAAAGCATCGAAATTGGAAAGGTGAAACCATCACCACCTGCAAACAATGTGATACTATATAGAAAACCCTAGGACTCCACCAAATTGCTGCTAGAACAAAGGAATGAATTCAGCAAAGTTGCAGGATACAAAATGTAGGTAAGCCTGTTGCATTTCTATGCCCTGATAATGAAATATCAAAAAGAGAAATTAAGAAAACCCCATTAATTACATTGAAAATAGAATACCTAGAAATAAATTTAACTGAGCTAAAAGACCTAGCCACTGGAAACCGTAAGACATGGATAAAAGAAACTGAATACGACACAAATAAATGGAAAGGTAACACACGCTCGTGGGTTGGAAGAATTTTGTTAAAATACCCAAACTACTCAAAGCAATCTAGAGTCCATGCAATCCCCATCAAAATGTCGATGGTATTTTTTCATAGAATTAGAACAGCGAATCCTAAAGGAATCCTATAATTTTCAAAACAAAAGACCCCAAATAGCCACGGCAATTTTAAGAAAAAGCTAGAGGTATCTTACTCCCTGATTTCAAAGTATACTACAAAACTATTGCAGTCAGAGTAGTGTGAGATGGTCACAAAAACAGACATAGATCAAAGGAACAATGACCCTCTGCATTATTTTTTATATTCCACATACAAGTGAAAGCATATAACTGCCTTTCTCTGACTTCACTGGTCTCCTCAGACAAGAGCAATAAAAGGAAAAATAAATGGGACTCCACACAGAAAAACTTGTGCACATTGAATGAAATGAAACCATCACAAAAAAATAAGCAACTTCTATAATGGGAGAAGATATTTTCAAATGATTCATCCCATAAGGGATTGGTATCCAAAATACGTAAAGTATTCCTAACAACTCAGTATTTAAAAAATCCAATTACAAATAGTTCAGAGGACAATAGGGGAAGGGAGGGAAAACTGAAGAGAAAGAAATGAGAGAGGGAGACAAACCATATGAGACTCTTGACTCCAGGAAACAAACTGAGGGTGGTGGAAAGGGATGTGGGTGGGGGCAATGAGTGATGAGCACCCGGCGTTATATGCAACTAATGAATCATTGAACATTGTATCAAAAACTAAAGATATACTACATGTTGGCTAATTGAATTTAAATAGCAAAAAAAATAAAACGAGCAGAGGACCTGAACAGACATTTCTCCAAAGACGATATACAGATGGTGGACACATGAAGAGAGGCTCAATATCCCCAATCATGAGGAAAAAGTAAATCAGAAACCTCAATGAGATTACCTCACACCTGTCAACAGTTATTATCAAAAAGAAAAAGTTTCACTAACGATGTAGAATAAAGAAAATCATTGTGCACTGTGGGTGGGGAAATGCAAAATGGTGCAGCCACTGTGGAAAACAGGATAGAGATTCCCGAGAAATTTGAAGAGAACTACCATATGATCCAGCAATTTCTTCTGGGTATTTATCCAAAGAAAACACTAAATCAAAAAGATGTATGCACCCCTATGTTTGCTATAGCATTACGTACAAAAGCCAAGACACGGAGCAGCCCTTCAGTAGATGAACGGGTAGGGATGCATGTCCATATACAATCGCACACATACACGTTATGCAATATTACTCAGCCATGGGATAGGATGAAATCCTGCCATTTGTGACAATACAGATGGACCTAAAGGTGTTACGTTTGGTGGAAGAGTCAGAGAAAGACCAACTGTATGCTCTCACTTATGTGTGGAATCTAAAAAACCAACCAACCAAAACAGGGACAGATACAGAGAACCACCCTTTGCCAAAGGGGAGGGGGTGGGCGGTGGGGAGACAGGAGGCATGGGTGAAGGTGATCAAGAGACACTGGGGCACAAGGCATATAGCATAACGTAGTCAACGTTGTAACTTCATACGATGACAGTCGGTAGCTAGGTTTATTGTGATCGCTTCTAATGTATTTTAAATGTTGAGTCATGATGTTGTACACTTGAAACTAATATGGAACACCAACTACACTTCAACGTTTAAAGCAACCGGAGGAAGAAAAAGGAAGAAATGAAACCCCAGTCTTGCCGAAGAACTGGCCCCGCAAAGACTCCAGTGGACTCCCTGCCTGGCCAGCCTCTGTCTTGAGCCACAGAAGCCACGGAGACTGAACACAGGACTCTGCTCCCCGAGTTGTCCCTCCACCGCCCTGGGAAATGGATGTACCCAGTGCCCTTGCCCTGACCTGTGGCAGATCTACGGCCTCAGAGCTGCTTTGCATGAGGATCCCCACCAGCAGGGTGTCCTTGAAGGAAGGAGCGGAGGTCACAGGCTCATATGTCAGCTGCAAGGGAGTCAGAGAAAGTAGCTGGCCTTCTCAGCTTTTACGGTGAAGGACAGGGACTCACAACAAGGTTCTGCAGGTAAAGAGTTCTCCAAATAGAGGAGAACTCCATGTTTGCGGACGGGGGGGGGGGGGGGGCAGTCACACTCATCACGTCCTGCGAGCTATGAATGCTAATCAGCCACAAACCCAGGACAGGTCCCTCCTGCAGGTGCAAAATGCAGGATTGCTCTAAATTGGTCGTGCTAACCCCCTTTCTCTCTGCCCCTACTCGGTCGTGGAGTGGGGGGAACGTGGCACTTGCTGGGGGTTTCTGAGGGATTGTGGGAAGCAGCTTTCTTTCCCGCCTGACCCTTCCCCACCTGCTCGGGATGCTGCAGTGGAAGGACAGGAGGCTGGGGGCCCTGCAGACATTCACACCCAGAGAGGAAGGCCAGGGGAACCACGGTCAGGACGGCACAGAGCTTCTGACCCCTAGCTCTGCTCCCCTCCACACGTACGGACTGAAGCCGTTAGTTGGGTATTCTGCCAGACTGATATGCAACTACACGGACTATGTGGTCTGGCCTTAGAGGACACGGGACTGATCTATGCCTCTGCAGCGACCAGCCTGGATGCCAGGACTCGCTCAGCAATGACCAGCTGCCCTTGCTATGGCCCTGCCTTTGGACTCAGGACCAGAGAAGCCCGTTATGTGCCCCACGGCCGTCAGCCAGGACGGCCCCTTCTTGTTAACCCGCCTCCCGCTTCCCCTCACCAACCACCTCCCACCGAGCTGACCTGAGGCTTCCCGGTCTGCACTATGAGCCCCCACCCCTCTGCCTGTGTGTCTTTACCAAACTCGAGGGAGGATGACAGACTCCCCTGGGGTAGCAAACTCTGAAGGCCTGTTCTCACCTGGGTGACCATTAGACATCTGTACTTTCTGCAGAAGACATACCAGGGGGATACACCTTCCCTCCACTAAAGACACACACGCGCTGCAGATTGCGCTCCCCGGTTTATATTCATCACCTGGTCCTTCCGCCGGGAGACACTCACAAGGGCACGAACAATCGTGAGCCGAGTGATTTAACGCCCACCCTTCTCCCTTGCTTCCAGGAGGCCCACCAAGCACTGCGCCGACCCTGGTCATCCCCATAGGGCAGGCCCCTAACGTGGCCTCTGACAGACAACAGTCCAAAGATATTAGCCCCATGTGAGATGAACAAGGGAGCTAAAGGTTTCATTTTCTACTACAAATGGAGCATGGTCCCTAAACCCCAGCGTGCGCTACCCTGAAACACAAACCCATAAACATCTTCTCAGGGAACAAACCAGGCGGGTTACTTCTGAGAACTGAACTTTCAAAACAGAAGTCTCTGCCCAGATTTCTCCAAACCTCTGATGCTTAAGCAACAAACGGCCAGTGCAGGCCACAGAGTCGCTCATACGTGATGGATCGTGTGGGTTTGGGGGCGAACAGGTGACAAATGCTGGGGCAGAAACAGGCTGCAGGGTGGGCAGTGGTGTCCACCGGCCGACCAGCCACGGGGTCTGCACCCACAGTCCCAGCTAGTCCTGGGCTGGGCTGCACCGGGCACCTGGGCCTTCTCCTAAGCTCGGGATCGACACCGTCAGCTACTCAGAGCTGGACCCAGTGCATTGCCTAAGTGGGGTCTGCTGGCCTAGGTTGGAACCACATCAGCTCGTAACTCCTGGGCTGATGACGGAGGTGACCCCGGGCCGGCCGGACCCTCCTCAGGTGGGTGTAGAAGTTGGACCCTCCAGGGAGCAGGAACCCAATCTCACAGGGATCCTCGTCTACACTGTCCACCAGGCTCTTGTGCCGACTTCGTACTGAACTGGCCCACGGTGTCCTAATCCTGACCCTTTGACTGAAGCTCCTCATGGACAACTGTGGTTGCTTGTCCGAGGTGGGGATGAGAAGCAGGGATCGGTTTGCGGGACAAGCTGAAGCTTTCAAGTTGGACTGGAAAGACGGCATCATTTGGGCAGGAAGAGTCACCAAAGAAAAGGACCCCCAGGGCCCCACCCTCAGTGTGGACAAGACAGCCTGTGGGAAGGAAAGAGGAAAACTCACGGATGGAGCACCTACTGCTTCCATGTGCTTAACTGTGTGCAATTTCAGAGTAAGTTGTGTATTTCCCATTGCATGTCTGAGAAAGCAGAGGCTTGTAGATGTTACACACGGAGACTCTGCATGTACAAATGAAAACGGACCTGGGTCCCACCACCTCTGCAGCAATGGCCCGGGAACTCCAACCACAGCCTCCCCTGGATTCAGCCCCAAATGTTCAGAACTTGGTCAATGACTACCATCTTCCGAATGCGGTGCCCACAACTCCGACTCAGAACCAAAGTATCCTCCCCCAACTGGTCACACAGGATGCCCCGCTTCCAGTAACCCCACCTTGAGCTTCCCCTTTGCCAACAACCTCCAATCAAAGTACATCCGAATCCTTTCCTTCTTCCACTGGGTGGTCCTCTGCCTACACCTGAGTCTGTGCCCAACACAGTGGTAGCTCACAGCCTTGCTGTAGCGAATTTTGTACAGAGCACCTCTGTGGGTTCCCATCTGAATGCTCTGCATTTCCACAGCTGCAGGTCTAGAAGTGGGTGCTGGTCGAGGGAGGGCAACCAGCCCATCCCCGTTTGCACAGGACTCTCCAGGTTTGGGCACGAGGGTCTTGCACCCCTGGTACTGGATTCCCACCAAATCAGGGTGCCTGGTCAGCCTAGGGGGAGCTGACCTTGAACTCAGGATGGTGTGTCTGCAAAGTCCGTGCATTTCCCACAGGGACAGCGAGATGATTTCATCCCTTGTGCCCAAACAGCAGACTGGCCAGAGCCCTGCAACTGGATAGAGAGAGAACCACGCCCAACCAGCCAAGTCAGCATCTTCCAGGAGTAAGGAGCAGAGGCACTGACAGCATAGAGACCTGAGCTGCTGGATCGTCTTCAAGACAGACCCCGTCCTTGTCATCCCCTCCATCAGGATGGGCTTTGCAGAGCGTTCCCCTCCCCTCAGCATGTAGGCTGGTCTGGTGACTTGCTATGAGCATGACACTCCCAGAATGTCAGCTTCAGTGTCCCCCTCCTCGAAGCCACCTGCTCTGCATGAGGACACACTGGCTACATGGGAGCCCCGTGAGGGAGACCCTGGAGGAGGACAGTCCATTCGGTTGGCCAGCCCCAGACAAGCTCTTGGCTGAACGCAGCAGAGTGGTATGGAGCAGAACCGCCCCCTAGGAGTCAACCTACAGAATCCCGAGGAAAAGGAAACCATTGAGGATTTTTAATGCGCATCTTTTCTAATTCAGGGGAAAATCACATAAGTCACCTATCCTAGGTGAGCATTTCAAGGACATTCAGTACATTCATGATAGTATGCAACCACCCTCTCTAGTTTCAAAACATGGTCATTGCTCCAAAAGCGGACTCTTCCCTAGTGAAAAGTTATGACACCTGTTAACAGTGGAAGACATTTTTCAATAAAGGGGTTTGCAACAGGGGGAGAGATTGGGCTCAGCTGAGAACAAGCCCAAGTGGGGGTCACAGCCAAGGAGCAGGGGACCAGTGGATGCAAAATCAGAGAGGGCACGTCAGGGCTAAGGGGGTGGGGTTGGGCCAAATGGACTGCACAGGATTCTTACTGAAGGCAGGCCAGAGGGAGAAGATATTGAGAGCAGATACCAAGGGTGAAGGATTTCTGCTAAACTGACCCAGTGGGATTCCTGCTAAAACTGGACTTGGTGGGCCAAGGACAATGCCCAAGGTCACGGCCTAGACCATAGTCTGGTCAGGGACGGGGTCTTTGTCAGAATTAAGGAGTCTCTTCCTCTCCCCCTACCTCCAACCCCTGGAAACCACCAGTCTGCTTTCCATCTCTGATAAGTGAGGAGGTTTTACATCTTAGGGTCTTGTGGTAGAACAATCAATACCTGAAGAGCTAAGTATTTGTTCTCCCTAAACCAAACCACGATGTAGGTCAGGTAGAACCAAACTAATATGGAGTCCCTTCTGTCAAGGACACATACAGAGGAGCAAAGCAGGTGCATAAAGGAAACAGCCTTAACTTACAGGAATTTACAGCTCTTCTCACGGGTCAGAGGACACCAGGCAATCTGCCCATGCCATAGCTGGACTTGTCGTTTTCCTGATTCCCTACCCTGATACAGGTAAGAAAGATGATCACTAGGCAAATAGCTGAAAAACCTAAATAACCTCCATATTTTCCCCATAAAAATCTCCCAGTCTGTGAGGAACGCAGAACTCATCGTTTCTATAGCCTCGAGTTTCAGGACTTGCAAGTTCAAAGCCTGCAACGAACTCTTATTTCTGCTTCATTTTATCAAGTTTGGTTTTTGACAAACCCAAGGGGCCAAGCCCATCCTATATCCACCTCAGGGTGGACCCTCGAAGTGTGGTCCCTGCACCAACAGCACCAGCGTCCCTTAGGAACTTGTTAGAAACACAAAATCCTTGGTCCCAACCCTAGACTTACTGAGTCAAACACGAGGGCTGGTCTGCAGAGAGACCCAGGTGATTCTGAAACAAGCTGTAACTCGGAACTGCTTCAGGATTATGTAAGCATTATGAGAACCACGCACGTTTTCTCACGGTCCTGAACGTCAGTCGCCTCCCCTCCCACGTGCAGATGCCCCCCTACACTCACACCCCCCTAGAGGTTCACATGCCCCATCCCCCCAGCACCCCTTCACCTTTCCCTGGAACAAGGTCACGTTCCTGCCAGAACTAGACCCCAACCGTGGCGGGCCCATCAAGCGCGCAACTTCTGCAGGGACGACCCAGGACTCGCTGCATCCACGGAGGCGCGCTCCCCTCCCCTCGCTTGTTGCTGCTCACGGGACCAGATTCTCACTGCACGCGGTCCTGAGAAGTCTCGGGTCACGCTGTGCAGCCCACGCGAACCCACCGTGCGGCCGACAAGCCGGGAAAGGCCTGACGACTCCGAGCTTCCTCCCCCCGCGCGCCTGCAGCCAGCCGGCCCCCCGACAGCCCCCCGCCCGTGGCCCCAGGAGCAGCCAGCCGGCCG
>NW_023270436.1:3444442-3478331 GCF_011800145.1 Mirounga leonina | reverse complement strand
CCCCCCCCCCAATGGCCCCAGGAGCAGCCGGCCCCCCCCCCCGGCTCAGCCGCGGCCTGTTACCGGCGGGGAGTCTAGCGACCACCCTGAACCCACGCGGCCCCACACGCCGTCCCCTTGGACTCGGATGCGGACCACAGAGGAGGCCTTTGCAGGTGCAGGTGCAGGTGCAGGTGCAGGTGCAGGTGCAGGTGCAGGTGCAGGGAGCGTCCACTGAGGGGGAGCCATGCTCATCCGCACACGCGCGGCGAGCAGCGCAGACCCCTCCCCGCACACCCTCGAAGTCAGGGGCCACCGCGAGCTCAGGCGTCCCGGGAGCCCCCGGCTCAGCATCCCGGCCTGAGCCGCCGCTGCGGGGTCGGCTGGTCCACGCAGCAGCAACAGGAATCAGGCCGAGGGCAGCGCGGAGGCGGAGGGCCCGACCCCCAGGAGCCGCTCCCCCAGCCACGGACCCGAGCCTCCGCGTAGCGCCTGGTCCCCATCCTGCTGACGGGCCTCGCAGGGGCCCCGTGGTCCCAGAGTCCCAACCCCTTCCACGGGCTTTTCCTGCTGGCCTCGGCTGACCTGCCCCCTCCCTCCTGTCTCTGGGAACCCCTCCTCGGATCCGTGACCGCACCTGATCACTCACCAGCACAACCCCCAGGGTCAGACTGGGGGGCACTGAGCCCGGCTTCCTGTGCGGTCGGCTCCAGGGGGAAGGCCAGCCTCTGAGCTAGACGGAGGGATGGAGGTGAAGGCAGGGGACAGGTCAGATGGGGACAAACCGTCCATACACCAGGACCACCACGGCGATGGGGAAACAGACGGACAAGGGGCCAGCGTCCAGACTTCCCGGGGTCCGTGTTTGAACCACAGGCCAAGAGCAACACCCATCAGGCTAGACCGAATTCTTGAAAGCTGGTGGGGAGACTTGATTTCTATTTTGACAGCGGGGGATGTAGAGCTGTCTGAACAAGAATTTGAATAGAAGCATTTGATGATGAATTGGGTCTTAGCTTGAAAGGAGCCTGAGCCAGAAGCGGGGTCGGGGGGAGGACAAACGGGATGAAGGGAGAGAGGGAACCAGCAGACCAAGAGGAAGGCAGAAGGGTCTCCACCTGGATCTTAGTTCAATTAAGAACAGCTACAAAAGTAATTTGAGACAAAACATTGTATTAAGCTGAAGATTTTGTAGGTGAAGGCCAGTGTTAAGTTTATCAGCTGAATGGCGTCAGGTTTTCAGAAGCTAAGTATTCAGTGATGGAGTCTGCGATGTCCAGTAACTGTGGGACATACATGAAGGGAACATAAAATAACTATGGAATCTAGGTTACGGGGATGTGCTTGCTCACGGCACTTTATCCAGCATACCCGAGTATTTACAAAGTATTACAATGAGCAAGGGAAGGGAGTGTCTTATAATGATCATATTCAGAATCTCGTCTCCCTTGGTTTTCTTACCCAGAGTATTTGCTGTGGCAGAAAGGGTTACCTTCCACAGCCATCCTCCCTCTTACAGAATCTGGTTTTGATCCAGGGCCTCAGGGGATGGACCATAGTTGCTCTAACACCCACAGCAATACCATTCCCCTTCCCAGATCCTCGTTTCTCCATCTTCCCCGGCAGCGAGGGGACCACGTGACTCAATTCACATCAGGAACATAGAAAGGAAAGTTTGTTGCTCATAGTTTACTCCCCATGAAAAGCAGCAAGGGTAAAAGATAGCTGCGATTGCTCCGTGAATCACATTCTCACATGACAGTGTCCAAAGAGAAGAGCGCTATCTTGTAACCAGGAGGAAAGTCCTAGAGAATTTGGAAATGCTCACCCATGGTCCTTGGGTGACCAAAACAACCCTGCCTCCATCTCCAGAGTTTGTCACGTAAGAATCAGCTCTCCTATAAAACACCTTAACATGTCACTTGCAGCTAAAAACCCCCTAAGTCATAATCTCATCTCCCTAAGGCTGCAAGAAAATAAATTAGGTTTGGGACTTCTTTAATGTGGTGCCTACAAAATGCAGCTGAAAACCCCAATCAGAATCCGTTCTGTTCCACCCAGAAACAGTTCGCTCACCTTAATTATCTACAGCAAAGGATAAACCAGAAAACCAAGGGATTCTTTTGTAACGCATATGGTTGTTCAGCAAGTTTATCTGAAGCTTCCATTCCCAGAGTGTGTCAAAGGCGTGGTGGGAGCCATGTGTTTGTCCTTTTGATGGTGGCAGCTAAGGTCAGTCTTCCTAGGCCGCACCTCACCTTCATGAGAGTTTTGAGAAGCCTTGACAAAAGTCAGTTTGTGCAGTGGTTAGGGTCTCAGTCCAGCCCCGTTCTGAGGCATCCCCAGCACTCATGTGGATCGTGGGAGGAGAGGGGGATCCAGGTCTCGGGTCCCCGAAAGTCAGGTACTTACTCCCAGCAAGAGCCCAATGAATGCACCGGGTTCTGAGGAAGGTGCATGCCCTCAGTTCCCCTCAAACGCTGTATCCTGAGTCCACAGTGCAGGGTCTCAGGTCTGACAGCCTGGGTCTGCCCACAGCGGTCACCTGCGTGCTGGCCGGTTATGGACAAGGCAGGTTCTCACAGTCCTCTCTGGACCTCCCAGCACCTGCTCATACCCAGGGCTGCTTTCAGAACAGAGAAGATAACGTGGGGAAAGTGCATCTCAGGATTGCCTAGGATCTCAAATTCACAGTATGATCAGAATGATGCCAAGAGTGATAGAAACTTGTATGAGAACTGATACTATAAGTTTTTACAGCTACTTCAAAGTGGTGTTAAAACTGTGTCCCCACAACCCACTAGGAGTGGCTTAGAGTGTTTGTGGCAACAGGCGGTAGGTGCCTCTGCCCCAGAGAAGGGTCAGCACTGTGTCCCCAACCTGCGCTCACTTGGTACAAAGATGGATTTTACGTATCATTTGCTGTCAGCCTTCACTTTCTCAATTTTCTCCTCCATATTTAAGAAATCTACACATGGGGGAGCCTGGCTGGCTCAGTGGGTTAAACATCTGGCTCTTGATCTCAGCTCAGGCCATGATCTCAGGGTTGAGATGGAGCCCTCAGTCGGGCTCCCCCCTCAGCACAGTCTGCTTGAGATTCTCTACCCGCCCCCTTCTCCTGCTTGGACCTTTTTTTAAATCTACACATGAATCTACAAGGAAATTTTAAGTGTTTGGGGAGCAGAATCTGTAGGTAGGTCTTCTAGACAGCACAAAAGCAATCAAATCCAGACACGCACATACAGTAACAGGACCTGCAGAAGCCTCGTGAGATGCACATTGGATCAACTTGCCCCTCTTGCAGAAGGTGCAAGATAGGGCTTTAGCATGAAGGGACCTCAGCATGAATCCCTGTACATCACACGTTACTAAGGGTCCCCCCCCCTTCCTGCTCCAGACACATGGCTCCTCTGAATCAAGAATCTTTCCTCCAGCCCTCTTTGCAGCTAGATGTGCAGGCAAGATAACCAGCTCCTTCTGGTTTTGTCCTTGGGCAGCGAACAACTTATAGGTCTCGCCCTGACAACTGTGTCACTTCCATCTGTGGAGTGAGGACAATCTACTCAGGACATAAAGCCACCAGATACAAGTCTGGGTCCCTGTGGGAGGACATCATAGTGCAGAGACACTTATCCACACAAGACCACACACCTGCCCCTGAACTGTCAGGAGATAGAAATGGTTACTGTCATACTGACCTTATGTCACTGTGTGTTTGAGCCTCATTCACATGGCAGTGGAGCCTGTCCCATGAGCAACAGACTCAGCCACTGGACTAAGGCCTTGTGTGGATGCGGTCCTTCAGCCCTGAATCGAGCGCTCTAGTTTTACATTTCTCCTACTTTGCTGAT
This sequence comes from Mirounga leonina, assembly GCF_011800145.1. Taxonomy (NCBI): domain Eukaryota; kingdom Metazoa; phylum Chordata; class Mammalia; order Carnivora; family Phocidae; genus Mirounga; species Mirounga leonina. The sequence continues at coordinate 3,474,501 of NW_023270436.1, read as the reverse complement.
GAGAACAGAGTTTATGTAAAGTGTGCAGGATCGCACAGCTAGAAAGCTTTTAACTGGTCATGAACCTACTTCTTCCAAACACAAATGCCATGGTCTTTTCTGATCTTGATGAAACCATTCTTCTGGTGCCGAGAGAAATGTTTACAGCACGTGAGAGGTGACTGGTGTGCTAGAGAAGTCCTAGAACCCGCTTGGACTATTTTGACTAGACAGACTCCCACGGAAGAGCAAAGGGATGTACCCAGGAGCTTCACCCAGGACTTACTGGGAGAACACCCGACAGACAAGAGATACAGGGTGTGTGGACATGACTTTCCACTCAAGACTCAAGTGGCTTACTATCCACTTAGAGCACCAGGCTCATGAGATGAAGCATTGAGCAATCGAGCCACAGAAGACAGAAACCCACATCTGTCTACATGGCTGTCCACGCCTAGAGAGGGGAAGCCTGCAGTCATTCAGAGCCAATACGAACATGTTGCACATGATTCGAGGCTGGATTTTTATCATGCTTGACTGACACCAAGCCTCAGCCACCCCTAAAATTTTAAGTAAAATACTTCTCATCTTGACATTTTTGCAAGAACTTCTCAGTCTGTTGATTAGAAACCCCGCGGAATGTTTCAAGATTGGACTCGGCCATCTGTTTTACAACAATTCTCCTTGAAGCGCAGACATACTGATTCCTGAGAGGGGGATCTAAGCTTGGCCTCTGTGGTTAAAATCAGCCAATACTGCACTTGAAAAGCCTCGATTTTAACATCCAGTAAACTCATTTTGGGTACACAAAGTTGTACGTAGTGTGTACCTAGTGAAAGGTACAGAACACATGTGCAAATACTATCCTGCAACAGTTCATCTATTTACTAGCCTAAGCCATGACATGGAGTCGAGTTAGTAAGAAGGATTCAAGTCCTTATTTGAATTAAGTCCTCAGTCTCAGGGCAGCATTCATAATTCAACCACAAAAAAAAAAAAAGGAAAAAATCAGTATTCTCATTGCTTTCCCTTCGAGTAGAAGTAGAGACATGTAAGATCTTGCAGATGGAGAAGCCGGTGATCAGACATCTTCCAATCACACTGTTTAGCTGAAAGGGGTCCTTGCTGTGGAAAGGACACCGTGTTCATAGCAAAGTCAGACCTACCGCAACCAGTGGATTCACCCTCATCCCACCTTCAGAATCAGGACTGCTCAGAGGTACCCTCCACCTTGAAAAAGAATGGATCCACCCTTATGACTCATTCAATGTGCCAGCGTGTATCAGAAACTCCATCTGGCTGAAAGACCATTATGGGGGAGCCTCCAGAGACTCCTGCAATGGGTCTTTTGCCCCAGCACCACCTCGCAGTGACTGTCACACCTCAGGAAAGCAAGGATCAGAGAGGACACCTCAGCACATAGATGTGTTCCATCCATCCACCCAGTTCCATCAAGATGCTCCAGCCTTTCCAGCAAAGGGGGAGAAGAGAGGCTCAAGCCTGGAGAGCGGATCCTCTCTGTTTAGGTCTCCTCCTCCCTGCTAGCCTTGGTATTCGTGTCCATGCAGACAGACGAGGCAGTGATCCATCCCTTTGGGACCCAAAACAAGTCAGATTGCATCGTGAATCCACAATTTGTTTCAGGGAAAGGGGAAACAGGTCACAACAACCCCTCCCTCTGCTGCAAGGTCATCTACTAGCTCCTGCAGGATTCAACCCCCAGTGCCTGAGGATGCAGGTGCACAGTGACCCAAGTGGAAGACTGCTGCCCAGATCCAAACCCAGGACATCTGGATCCCAAAGCTCAGATAGGGGCCATGGTGTTGATCTACCTCCCGCCCGCTAGGATCACAGAAACTAAGCAGAGGGAGGACAGGACCACATGAGGATCAAAGAACAGTGTTGGGGACACAGCCATGACATAGGGCTGAAACCAGTTTTGACATCTGAGGCTCCAGAGAAAGTACACTGCCTCGTTTCTTTAACTACTGATTAAATATTCCCCCAAAAGAGCGTTCAGCTTCATGATAGTCCTGAGAAGACCTGCTAGTCCCCTACTCAAGGCGTAAACAGACTCAAAGATGCTCATGGGTCCAAGATTGCAATGCTGGTCTACAGTGTGCTGGGGCCCGGACCCTAATTTAGTGTGTACAGATTTCTACTCCCTTAGAAACCTCCCTCAAAGGCTGGAGAAAGGGCATTTCCTCTACACACTACCAGGGAAACCAGCATGCTGGGGCAGCTACCAGCATCTCAGTTCTCACCTGACGTCCCTTGTCTATCAGAGGGAGCCCACTTTGCTTCAGGCCTAATGCCACCTCAAGGGGAGCCCATCTGTCACACAAGACCGATGGCCACCCAACAGAGGGGACTGAACCCAGTGGTACGTTGTCTGAACATCCTTATGCGAAAGGCAGGAGTGGAGAGACCATGGTGGCTAGAACAAACCACAGGTACCCGCTCAGGTGGTCACAGCATGAACTGCTCTTAGAGAATTCCAGTTTCTGTTCTGAGCCTCCATTCTGTCTCGGTAAACTTGAGGGACCTTGGACAAGTTTCTTCACCTAAGACTGTTTCCTCAGCTTTGATTTAGGGATAACAGCACCCACATTGGGGGTTAACTGGACTATAGAAACCCATATGGGCAAGTATTTGCAAGACTGCACAACGTGTTTACTGTTGGGTCATTGTTTCTTTGGGATCTGCTCTGCTCTTAGATGTGTGAGAGTTTGAGGCAGTGTGTGTAGAATCCTGGCCACGTGGTTGTCTACCTGGCCAAGCAGGCTCTGCTGAGATAGGCTTATGCTGTTGCCTTCAGGTAAGTCAGGGCACGCAGGTTGCTCTAAGTCTGTGTGAACACTACAGCCACCAGCGGCTCCTAAAATTAAGTCCATTTAAAGCTCAATTCCTCATGTCCAGAACCACATGTGGCAAGTGGCTGCCATATTGGATGGCGTAGAACAATCCATGGTCTTTTATATGAAAAATGTACAATTCAGTGTGTAAAGGATTTATCATCTACTCTGTTCACTGACAGTTGCTAAATTCTAGGCCTAGAATATGTATGCAATAACTGTTACAATGAAGATTAACTGAAATATTTTAATATTACAAAAAAGTCTACATATCAATCTATTTTCCTTAGAAATCATTGCTTTGGGTACAGTATATTACTGTCTTTACTGTTTGTAAAAGTCTTAAATGCTTACTTTTGTGCATGGAATAGCAGAGGGAGAGGGAAAGAATATGGGAGAAGCAAAACTGGTACAGTATTCTTAAAGTTTGCAGAGGCCTTTAAAATTTTTTTCTATTAGAAAGTTTACCCTTTGGAAATCCTTTCTGTACCTGCCATGTGCCAGCAGGCTGAACAATAGGATTTCATAAACAGATTTCATGACTTGTTGGGTTTGGTCAGTTAGAAGCCTTGACTGGAGGATGGAAGCAAGGAGAGGGAATTCTGGATAGTTCTTCCTCCGGCTTTCTCTACAAGGGTCCCTTGGGTTGGCCATGTCTCCCAGAGTTCACTGCTCAAGGGTCCTCTCTCCCCTCAGGTTCTGATGGTCCCTCCCTGCCCTTGACCCTCTGGCTGGGTGGGAGGAAGGGGGGAGAAAGCAAAGGGCAGCTCCACAGTGACCTGCCCGGGTTCCTGCTCTATCCTGATCTCCTTATACTCCACACCATTTGTAAAATTAGCTCGCTGATAAATATGCCCTCTTCAGATGTCACCCTGATGAAACTATTTGCATACTGCCAAGAGTCTTGTTAACAGTTCCCACTGCTCCCAACCACATTGGGGCTTAGAGAACTGCCAGACCCACCTGCCTAATACTACACAGCCATTCCTACCCTGGGGTCCTACACCTGCAATGGTTTATATCTAGGAGAAGACATACAGGTCTTCTTAAATTCATAAATCTCAGCCTCGGATTTCTGTCCTCCATGTGGGAACAATGAAGTGTCCTTTCTCAGGGACCCACCAGCACCAAAGGTCCTGGTTCTTCTTCCCTTTGTTTAGGAAATGTTCTACTTCATTTTCTTTGTCAGTGACAGAGAGGGAACACAAGCAGGGGGAGTACGAGAGGGAGAAGCCAGTTCCCCGCTGAGCATGGAACCCGATACAGGGCTTGATCCCAGGACCCTGGGACCATGACCTGAGCCAAAGGCACATGCTTAACTACTGAGCTACCCAAATGCCCCTCTACTTCATTTTCTATGCAGGAGTCCTTCCCATTGTACTGAGACCTAGGCTTTTGAAATCCACAAGTTACACAGACCTTTCCTCTCCCGTGTCATGCTCTGATTTCAGCATTTGCCCATCTTCAAGGTATAAATACCCCCAAATAGCAGATTTCAAGCTACCAAAGGTCTCACTGGCTTGCATATTTCCTGAAAATGTAAACCTGTGCCCAGGTAGACCATACAAGCCAGCACAAGCACACCGTGGTTGGCTTTCTGCTTTCTCCCGACTCCTTGCTCCTGAGACAAAGTGATAAAATAAAGGACCATGAGAAGCAGGAAGATGGTGAAGCAGGCAGACCCTAGGCTCTCCTACTAGAATACAACTAGATAACTATCAAGTCATCCTAAATATTCCCCAGAAATTGACCTGAAGTTTGACAAACTCCACAACTAGAGGGAGAGAAGAGGCCACATCAAAGGAAGTGTGTAGACGTGGTTTGGGGGAGGAAAGGATGACAGTTACTGTGGCTGGGAAGGAGCTGTGGTCACAGATAAAGGAGTGGGGGTGAGCAAGTGAGAGGAAGACACAGGAGAATGAACAAGGAGAACGTTTCCCCAAATGGTTTGGAAAATGAGGGCAGGCTGACTTTCATGAGTTCTTGCAACCAGCAGGGCTTAGGTCAAAGGGCTTGGCTGGGGAGAGATGGCAGGCAAACAATATGGGGACAGAGCATGGAAACCATGATCTGAGAAATGCCTGGGACAAACAGGGTGGTTGGAGAGGAGATAATATTTGTTCTTGGAGTGTGTTCTGAGAGGGAGTGTTCACAGAGGCAGTTCTCTAGGAAAAAAGGAGCTGCCTGGTACTATTTCCCTCCCTCAGCATAAATACAGAACCACTTGCCCACATGAGCTGCCTAACTTGCCTACACCATGCCCCCCTACCTGCTCCCTGGTGAAAGTGCCCTTTGTGGTCATGCTTGCCTCAGTCCCAGCACAGTGGGTCTCTCCCCAAGAAGAGGAGCACAAACCCCTGCCCACATCACATCTCCTGACCAGAGACTTTTGTAGGGCCTCAGTTCAGTGGAGGTGTTGACAGGTCTCATTTCAAAAGCAGACCAGAGCAAACCTAGCTGAAACTCTCCACATTCAGGCCAGGTACCAAACACTGCTCACAGGAGGCCAGGAGAGCCTCTGCAGACACTGGCCTGATAGAGCAGCCAGAAGAGCAGAGCACACCCAGCACACACTAGGGACAGTCCCTGAAGCATGAAGCCCTGGGCACAACATGACGTCTTTAAAAGGTCATTACTTTCAGGAGGAGACATAATGGTCTTTTAAGATTTTGAGAGAGGAGGAGAGACAGCATGAGCAAGGGGGAGGAGGGAGAAGGAGAAACGGACTCCCCACTGAGCAGGGAGCCCGACATGGGGCTCAATCCCAGGACCCTGAGATCATGACCTGAGCTGAAGGCAGCCACTTAACTGACTGAGCCACCCAGGTGCCCCATAACAGTCTTTTCTAATAACAGAAGGAAGAGACTTTGACAAAATGTGTAGAGACATTTACCCCAAATCAAAGAATGTAAGACCATGACCAGAGATCTAAGACAGAGATGTAATAGGCTGTGGGAGAATTTGAAGCAACCACCATAAGGCTACTCACTGGGCTTGAGAAAAGATGGCCTCAGTGAGACCCTTACCACAGAGTTAAGGAATCAGAGCTGAAGACTGCAATAAATGAAGTTAGATACAGGCTTGATGAAATGAACATCAGACTGGAGGAAGCAGAGCAATGAATTAATGACCTAGAAGACAAAATAATGGAAATAAAGCTGATAAAAGGAGAACAATTATGCAACAAAAGAATAGACCCAGGGAACTCAGTGACTTCATCAAATGTAATTTCATTCATATTAGAATCCCAGAAGAGAAAATGCAGCAGGAAAATTTGAGGAAATAACAGCCAAAAACTTCCCTAATCTGGGAAGGAAACAAACATCCAGATCCAGGAGGCCCAAAGAACTCCCATCAAAATCAACAAAAGCAGGCCAACACCAAGACATGTTCTAACTAAATTAGCAAAGTATAGTGATAAAAAAAATTAAAAGCAGAAAAGAAGTCCTTAACTTACAAGGGAAGGCTAGCTGGAAATTTTTCAGCAGAAACTTTACAAGCCAGAAGGGAGTGGTAATATAAATTCAAAGTGCTGAAAGGGAAAAATCTGCACCAAAAATACTTTATCCGTCAAGGCTGTTATTCAGAATAGAAGGATATCAAGTTTCCCAAGCAAACAAAAACTAAAGAAATTTGTGACCATTAAACCAGCTCTGCAGGAAATATTAAAGTCTTCTCTTTGAGGAGAACAGAGACACCAAAAGGGACAGCATAAAGGTAGGAAACACAGAAGCAGTAAAAATGAATATTTCTGTAAAAAACAGAAAAGGAACTCACACACAGATAGAAAATATAATATATACCTAAATGTGGTGAGTTTTCTCCCATTTCAATGGGTTCAAACTTGAAAGACTATCCACTTAACAGACAGCTTCTTACAGAAGAGGTTATATTCAAACCTAATGGCAACCATATATCTAAAACCAACAGACATGGAAAAAATAAAAAAAAAAATCCAAATAGATCACTAAAAAGTATCAGCAAAACAGGAAAGAAGGACCAGAGAAAATCTCCAGAAACCACAGAACAGATATAAATACATATGTATCAATAATTACTTTGTGCATAGACAAAACATTACAATCAAAAGACATAGGGTGCCAAGGGGTGGGGGGGAAAAGACCCAACTATATGCTGCCTACAAGAGACTCATTTTAGACCTAGAGGCACCTGCACAGTGATACTCAGGTGTTGGAGAAATATTTATCATGTAAATGATGTTCAAAAGAAAGCTAGAGTAGCAGTACTTATATTGGAAAAATAGACTTTAAAACAAAGCCTGTAACAAGAGACAACACTATAATAAAGGGGACATTCCAACAAGATAGAATTATAAATATTTATGCAACCAACATGGGAGCACCAAAGTATATAAAACAATTGATAACAGTTAAAAAAAATGAATCAGAAATGAAGGCAAAAAATGAGATTAGAAACAGGCTTGATGCAATGAACCTTAGGCTGGAAGAAGCAGAGGAAGAATCAATGGCAGTACAAAGTATTGGGGGAGGGGCACCTGGGTGGCTCAGCCATTAAGCATCTGCCTTCTGCTCAGGTCATGATCCCAGCATCCTGGGATCAAGCCTCATGTCAGGCTCCCTGCTCCACGGGAAGCCTATTCTTCCTCTCCCACTCCCCCTGCTGGTGTTCCCGCTCTTGCTGTGTCTATAAAGTAAATAAAATCTTTAAAACAAAAAAAAAGTATTGGGGGGGGAAAGCTCAACAAAATAAAGAACTGTGTACCATAAAACTAGACTTAGGGAACACAGTGACTCCATCAAAAGTAATAACATCTGTATTATAGGAGTTCCAGAAGAAGAGAGAGCAAAGGGAGCAGAAAATTTGAGGAAGTATCAGCTGAAACTAGGGAAGGAAATGGACATCCAGGTCCAGGAGGCACAGAGAACTCCCAAACTCTCATCAACAAAAGCAGGCCAACACCAAGACATACTGTAATTAAATTTACAAAGTATAGTGACAAAGAAAAAATTTAAAAGGAGTAAAACAAAAGAAGTCACTAACTTACAAGGGAAACCCTGTAAGGCTAGCTGCAGATTTTTCAGCAGAAACTTGGCAGGCCAGTACTGAGTGGCATGATATATTCAAAGTGCTAAATGGGAAAAATCTGCTGCCAAAAATGCTCTATCCAACAAGCTGTCATTCAGAATACAAGGAGAGAGAGAGTTTCCCAAACAAAAACTAAAGGAGTTCATGACCACTAAACAAGCCCTGCAGGAAATATTAAAGGGGTCTCTGAGGAGACTGGGGACACCAAAAGTGACAGTATAAAGGTAGGAAACAAATGCAGTAAAAATGAGTATTTCTGTAAAAATCACTCAAGGAACTCACACAAAAAGGACAAATATATACCTAAAATATGGGGAGAAGAAAATGGGTTCAAACTTGAAAAGCGATCATTAATGTATATAGCTATTTGCAGAAAAGGTTGTATACAAGCCTAATGGCAATCAAAACCATAATAAACATGCAAAGAATCAAAAGATACCCAAATGTATCACTAAAGAATACCAGCAAAACATCAAAGAATGAACCAGAGAAAATCTCCAGAAACAACCATAAAATAAAATGGCTATAAATACATACGTATCATTACTTTTAATGTAAATGGACTAAACACTCTGATCAAAAGACATAGGATGTCAGAATGGATAAAACAAGACTCATCTATATGCTGCCTACAAGACACTCATTTTAGACCTAAAGACACCTGCACAGTGATACCCAGGTGGAGAAAAATTTATGCAAATGGAGGTCAAAAGAAAGCCAGAATACTAAAACATATATTGAAAAAATAGATTTGAAACAAAGCCTTTAACAAGAGACAAGGACACTACATAATAAAGGGGACAATCCAAGAAGACCGAGCAATTATATTTATGCACCCAACATTGGAGTACCCAACTATATAAAACAAATAACAAACGTAAAGAAACTACTTGATGAGAATACAAGAATATTAAGCAACTTTAACACCCCACTTACATCAATGGAAAGATAACAGAAAATAAGGAAACCGTAACTTTGAATGACACCCTGGACCAGATGGACTTAACAGATATATTCAGAACATTCCATTCTGAAACAGCAGGATACACATTCCAGCACACATGGGACATTCTCTAGAATAGATCACATACTAGGTCACAAAACAAGCCTCAGCAAATACGAAAGACTGAAGTCCTAGCATGTATCTTTTCTGACCAGAAGGCTATGAAACTAGTTACCCACAGGAAAAAATCTAGAAAGATCACAAATACATGAGGGTTAAACATGCTACTAAACAAAATGGGTCAACCTAGGAAATCAAAGAAATTTAAAAATACATGGGAAAAATGAAAATACAATGGTCCAAAATTTCTGGGATGCAGCAAAAATAGTCCGGGGGGCGGGGGTGTAGCAATACAGGCCTACCTCAGGGAGAAAAATGCCAAAGAAACAACCTAATCTTATACCTAAAGGAGCCAGAAAAAACAAATGAAGCCTAAAGCCAACCTAAGGAAGGAAATAAAGATTAGAGCAGAAATAAATGATATAGTAACTAAAAAATAGAACAGAGCAATGAAACCACAGCTGGTTCTTTGAAAAGATGAAAATAGATAATCTAGCCAGACCCCCCCCAAAAAAATAGGTCTAAAACAAAATCAGAAAAGATATAGGAGAAATAACTACCAACACCACAGAAATACAAAAGATATTATGAAAAATTATATGCCAACAAATTGGACAACCTAGGAGAAATGGATAAATTCCTAGAAACCTATGACCTCCCAAAATTGAATCAGAAATAGAAAATTGGAACAGCCCAATTACCAGTAATGAAATTGAACCAGTAATAAAACAAAAAACAAACTGCCAACAAACAAAAGTCCAGGACCAAATGCCTTCACAGGTGACTTCTAACAAACATTTAAAGAGTTAATACCTAATTTTTCTTCAAACTCTTCTAAATAGAAAAAGGGAAACTTCCAAATTAGTCCTATAAGGCCAACATTACCCTGATACCAAAACCAGATAAAGACACTAAGAAAGAACTACAGGCCAATATCCTTGATGAACATATGCAAAAATTCTCAAAATACTAGCAAACCAAATTCAACAATACATTCACAATGATCAAGTGGGATTTATTCCTGGGATGCAAGTGTGTTTGGACACTTGCTAAACAAGCAACATGATACATCACATCAATGAGAGAAAGGAAAAAACCCACATGATCATTTCATTAGATGCAGAAAAAGCACTGGACAAAGTACAACATCCATTTATGATAAAAGTCCTCAACAAAGTAGGTTTAGAGGGAATATACCTCAACATAAAGTCCATATATGAAAAAACCATAGTTAATACCTAAAATGGGGAAAAACAGACTTTTTACTCTAGTCAGGAACACAAGATGGATGTCCACTGTCACTTTTTAAAGATTTTGAGAGAGCACGCACACACGGGCGGGGGAGGGAGAGGGAGGCTCCCTGCTGAGCAGGGAGCCCAACACGGGACTCGATCCCAGGACGCTGGGATCACACTGTCACCACTTTTATTCAACCTAGTTCTGGAAGTCTTAGCCACAGCAATAAGACAACAAAAATGAAAGGAATCCAAATCAGTGAGGACTATCTATAGATGATATGATACTCTATGTAGGAAAACCCTAGAGATTGGACTAAAACCTGGAGCAACTGATAAATTCAGTGAAGTTGGAGAATACAAAAATCAATGTACAGAAATCTGTTGCATTTCTATACACCAAAAATAAACCAGCAGAAGGAAAGTTAAGGGATCAATCCCATTTGCAATTGCACTGAAAACAATAGGAATAAACCCTAACAAAAGAGGTTTAAGTTCTGTCTTCTGAAAATGATAGAACACTGATGAACGAAACTGAAGATGACACAAAGAAATGGAAAGACATTCCATGCTCATGGAATGGAAGAATGTTGTTAAAATATCTGTAATGCCCAAAGCAATCTACGGATTTAATGCAATCCCTATCAAAATACCACCAGCATTTTTCAGAGCTAGGACAAACAATCCTAAAATTTGTAGGGAACCACGGAAGACCCTGAATAACCAAAGCAATCCTGAAAAACAAAGCTGGAGGCATCACAATTCTGGACTTCAAGTTTTATTACAAAGAGCTATAGGCATCACAACAGTACAGAACTGGCCCAAAAATAGGCAAACAGATCAATAAAACAGACAACCCAGTAATGAACCTACAACAATATGGTCAATCTCAAAGGATGAAAGAATATCCAATGGGAGAAAGTGGTCTCTTCAACAAACAGTACTGGGAGAACTGGACAGAAACATGCAAAAAGAATGAAACTGGACCACTTTCTCACACCATACACAAAAATAATCTCAAAATGGATGAAAGACCTAAATGTGAGACCTGAAACCATAAAAATCCCAGGAGAGCGCACAAGCAGTAAGGTCTTGGACATCAGCCAATAGCAACATTTTCTACATGTCTCCTGAGTCAAGGGAAACAAAAACTATCGGACTACATCAAAATTAAAAACTTCTGCACAGTGACGGAAATAATCAACTAAAAGGCAACCTATGGAATAGAAGATATTTGCAAATTATCCGATAAGGATTTATATCCAAACTATACAAAGAACTTATAAAGCATCAAAAATGAGTAATTCAAATTGGCAGAAGTCATGAATACACTTCTCTATAAAAGACTTACATATGTCCCACAGACACATGAAAAGATGCTCAACATCATTCATCAACAGGGAAATACAAATCAAAACCACAATGAGATACCAACTCACATCTGTCAGAATGGCTAAAATCAACCACAAGAAACAACAGGTGTTGGTGAGAATGCAGAGAAGGGGAAACCTCTTGCACTCTTGGTGGGAATGCAAACTGGGGCAGCCGCTGTGGGAAACAGTATAGAGTTTCTCCAGAAAATTAAAGAGAGCTACCCTATAGTCCAACAATCTCACTACTAGGTATTTACACAGAGAATACAAAAGTACTAAACCAAAGACATACAAGCCAAATTATGAAAACAGCCCAACTGTCCACTGATAAATGTGCATACACACACAGAATATTACTCAGCCATAAAAAGAAATGGAATCCTGCCATTTGTAACATGGGTGGATGTAGAGAATATAATGCTAAGCAAAAAAAAAAAAAAAAAAAGGCAAATACCCTATGATTTCACTCATGTGGAATTTAACAAAACAAATGAGCAAAGGGTGGGAGGAAGGCAAAGCAAGAAACAGACTCTTAATGATACAGAACTGATGGTCACCATGGCAGAGGGGGCTGGGGATGGATGAAATAGGTGATGGGGACTAAGTACATTTGTCATGGGGAACACCAGGTGATGTACAGAAGTGTCCAATCGCTATATTATATACCTGAAACCAATCTAACCCGATTAAATAGAATTTAAAACTTCAAAAGTGATCTAAAAAATAATTCTCTAAAAAAAAGGACTATGAGGTGGGTTGGGGGCGTGGGGAGTAAGAGAAAAATGTCAATATATCAAAATACCATTTCACCACAACTACATGTTCATTACACCTCATTCTAGTGATTTTTGAGGCTGGGGGTTCCTACGTTTGGAATGCAACCCTACAAATTTAGGGAGAAACACGCAGGTCACCTCCCCACCAAATAGGAACCCTATCCTTACGGGAGATTCTCCACTCAGAGGAGAAAGGGGTAGAGGGAAGATTCACCAGACATAGAACATGCTGGAATTCACAAGGTACAGATCATGCAGAACATGTCACCATTCTTAGATGCCCCCTCCCAGAGACAGGAAGAAGTCCTCCGCATTTGAAGAAGGGAGCCCACTTAGAGCCAGAATCAGAGTGCTTCTTGTTCCCGGCCAGAGTTTCAGACTCATTCTCTGACCCCCCACCCAGCCTACTCCACAACCACAGAGCCCCCACAGGTCTTTGACACACACAACTTTCCATCCTGTTTAGACAGCTACAGGACCCCTTGTGCCCCTTCTTCCTGTTTTCTCACTTTAGGTCTCATTAAGGTTTTGTTTTGTTTTGTTTTTAAGTAAAATAAGAGCAGTCTTACTATGTGGACTAAAACTACACAAACTTTAAAAATCGGAAGAAGTGAGTATATTTACCAAAGTGATTGCATGTTCAGTGTGGATTATTTAAGCCCTGGATAATCATGTACCTATCTTTCAGGTTATCAGAAATTCATTTTTCAAACTCTGTATTAGACCATGACACAGTTAACCTTACATGTTTCACTGAGTAAAAAGACATTGCTTTCTTCAGGAAATGTTCCCTTGATGTCACATATCCCCCAAATATCAATCTCATTGTAATACGCAAATTTTAGCTGAGAGCCCTAGCACTTGCCTCCAGTATCTTCCACCTTGGAAAGCTAGAAAGGCAGGAAGGAACATGCTCGTGGAATTTTAAGCCATAGGAACTCCAAGGAGACCAGCTAGCACTCAAACAGGCCAATACATGATGCAAAAGTCGTAGTCAAAGGATGGAGAACAGTTACCGGAGATGAAGCAGAGACTGAGGCTGATCATAAGTATGGTCAGTGCGGCTCTATGGAGGGGACTTCTCTGCAGGTCAGTGGGCAGCTCTGAGAGGGTGCTGTCAGCTAAGAGCCAGGTGCGGGACACAACTCCTTGAACAGGTGTGACCCAAGGCGAGACAGAGACCCAGCTGCTCTGGGTAACGTGAAGCATCCCGTTACCCTGAAGTCTTAGGAGTCCGGTTTCAGCTTCAGCATCAGGAGTGTGGTCCATTCTGTGGGCCAGGTTCATTCCTCTGAGACCTAGGGCACGTGGCTGGGTTCCCAGCACATTCCCATGAACGCCTTCCTCCGTTTCTATGGTCAGTGCTGTTCAAGGCTTTTAGCAACAGCTAAGTTACACACCCCCCAAAAATGGCCAGGAAAGCTCATCAAGTTTGCCAGTTCCTGTGCGCCCCGCTCAAGAGGTCCTCGTTCAGAAGGTTCAGAGCAGGGCACCAGAGAGTGCACCCAGCAAGATCCTGATGCAGGTCATTTGGGAGTCACCCCTCCCCCCAAGATGGGAGTGCAAACTGCTCATCTGGTATTCCAGAATGGTTTTCTCCATGCACTGTCTGGTTCCGACTCCTCCCTTCCCCTCCCCCCAGGACAGAGGTCTTCCTCCCAGCTCACGAAGTCAACGTCTGTTGAGTACTTTCCATTTACCAAGCACGACAGTGAACACTTACCTCATTAGGTACAACTATCCTCTGAAGCAGGCACGGTTTTCCTTTTTCCTAAAGAATAAAGTGAAACTTGGAGGTCAAGTCACTTGCCCAACGTCCCAAAAAAAACCACTGGGTTTTGCATATGCAAACCCAGGCCTGTCCGAAATCAAGTTCCCAATTTTAATGCCTCCAACTTGTCTGATCCATGATGCTAGAGTGCCCATCTCTATCACCACGCCCCAACTTTAGAACTTAGACAAGATCAGTATACTTAAGTCAGAAAACCTGGTCATGTTTTTTTTCCAATCTCTGGAGTTCCAAGACGCTGATATTTCCACACCTCAAAACCCTTCAGTCACTAGATTCAACACAACCCACCTCTGGTCAAAGCCATCACTTGTTAGCGTTTACAACCGGCAAGTCCTTCCCCAAGCACTAAGGGACATGAAATGAAAGTGACAAAGCACCCACCTTCATAAAGCCAGCATACGTCAACCAGAAGGGACAGACCCGGTACCAGCGTCCACAGGGGACCCGTTGTGGCAGCTTCAGTGGTGGGACATGAGGCAGGAGCACTGCGGCAGTGGACATGACTCGGGCATCAGGAGAGGTCTGTAGGGAAGCCAACATCAAGGGTGCTTCCAAGTGTGCAGACGTAATGCCTATTCAAGTAACAACGTACTGAGTGCTTCCAATGTGCCCTCCCCACATCATGTCATTAACCCGCACGGCAGCCCTACGACCAGGTGCCCCATCACCCCCCCTCTCAGATGAATGTGTAAGCCTGGGAAGGGTTCCATAACCCCACTCACCCAGCCACCATGAGGAACAGCTCAGAGTCCACCCTAGGCAGTAGCTTCCAGAGCACTGGCATTGAACTAGCAGCAGAAAAACAGGCCCGTGAGACTCCAGAGCATTTAGGAAATCAGCAGGTTGGGGAGGCTCTCAACCCGGGGGCAGAGGGCAGATTTCGGGAGGGGGGGCATGGGGCGCATGCTGGACATTAGGGCTTGTCTACATGGGTAAAAGAGGGAGCCTGCCCTAACGCTTGACCAGAAAGAAGCCACATGAGATCTCACTATGGAGACCTCACTCTGGTTGTCCCCTAATGACCCAACAACATGACAGGGAGCAGAGACAAAAAGGTCTTTTAGGAAGCCTCCCATCATTGGGGAACTAAGGATGAAGAACAAGTTGCTAGAAGCTGAAGAACTGTGTTCTATGGCCAGGTGGGTGTGGGACCCACCAGGAGAGGCCAGCTTTTTAGTTTGGGAGCCTAGAACGTCGGTGAGCACACAACCCGGAAGCGATGTGAAGGTGGTTAAGCTCCATCTCCATCAGAAGACCTGAGAGGACCAGGAATGTTTGGTAGGAGGTCTGAGAGGAAGACGTGGGTCCCAGGAGAGCTGCTTCTTCCCGCGCAGATTTCTCACCCAGCTCCGACTCCACTTCCTGCCTGCAGGGGCTCACCCCTCCCTGGGCTCCAGACTGGGACCTACATCGTGGCTCTTCGATATTCCCGTGCAGCCCCGTACTTCAGGCATTGGCTCATGCTACAGTCTCATCAAGACTAGGGACACTGTTCTGTGCCCCAAGCGGCTACATTCATCACACGGGCTCCCCCGTCCTCCCAGTTAGTGGCTCTAAGAGAATCTCTCATCTCAGCAGGGGCAGAGCAGAGGAATAGTAGAGCTACCTCCGTATTCATGCACCACTTCTGCCTCAGACGCCATATTCTGGCATGTTCTGTGGGTCTCCAGACAAGACTCGCTACTGCCAGGTTGTCCTTCCCACACCTGTGCCCCCCATGTGCACTGGGGTCCACCTGTTCCCCGACTTGCCTCTTCTGGCCTAGGGGAGGGAAGGACTGCCCACACTGCAAGCCCAGGGTGCTTCATGTTCTCACCGATCGCCTTGATCCTTCCCCCACCCCTGTAACAGGTTAAGGACGGCTTGCTGTCTCTCCCACATGGGTCATTATTTCCTTCTGAAGCCTGACGGTCCAGGTTGGTTTTGTTCGCTTCAGTCTTTTCCAGGCCCATTTGATACTCTTTATGCCATGTATCTCTCACCTGAGCCTGGAGGCCAGCCCCTAATGAATGGCCTTTTCTCAAGTAGCATTTCCCTTTAGCGTCTCAGGAGGGGATCACACAATGGGGTAAGCAGCACCATTCCCTGCAAGAGGACAGCCTTCTCCGGCGGGGACAAGGCATCGTCCCCATCACATGGGTCCCTGAGCAGAAACACGCACCTCCCCCCCGTCTTTCAGACATCTTTAAAAATCAGCACAGGTGTCTTTCAATGGGTGAGAACTGACCCCAGATGGAAGGGAATACCTGGATGGGGACAAATTCCAAAAGCCTTGCGGTTACACTTCTAGACGGCTGCAGGGGCCCCTGGGGAGGAATCCCCTCCAGGAGAATCTGCGGAAGGAGGCCCCTGCTGGGTTGGCCTGGGGAACCCGGGGGGTCTGCTCTGGGTTGCTCAGGAAGCTGCAGGAGCAGATGGTTGGGAGGAACCAGAGACTCACCCCCCGCCCCCCCGGAACACGTCTCCACTTGTGCATCGGAAGTGGGTCTGAGAGCGCAAAGGCATCTTCAAGGAAGCAGCCGGAGAGCCAAGGCGCCAGCAGGCTCCGTGTCCACGTGGGCTGCCAGTGCTGGGATCACATCATTCAGGGTGCCAAATTCAGCCTCTTTGCTGGTTTCCACGAGAAAATTAATCTGACATCATGCTAAGTCTTTTTTGGTAGACTTCGTTGCAAGTTTGGATCGTGGAGCCAGCTCCCATCCCTGTACAAATGCCTTACCACCCCTTTTCTTCCATCACCTGCCACCCTCTCCCAGATCCCCCTAAATCTCCTATTCAGATCAGACCAAGAGGCAGCACAGCCCAGTGGTCCCTGGAGCTGGTCACCAGCTATTTCCAGCTCTTTGCTTCCAAGGCCTCTCCCTGCCCTGTGGTTGGGTAGGTAGGGCCACGTGACTTCTGGCCTGTGCGGGGGTGGGGGGAGGGGGCGGGGAGAGACTGGGAGATGCTGCATCTGTGGGGTGAGGCCCATCCGTTTAAGGCCCCCCAGAGCAGACTTTCCCTCTCCTGCAGGGACTGGTCAGCAGGGTACAAGGATGGACATAGACACTATCCTGTAACTGATACACAAGCTGACGTAAGGAAAACATAGGGAAGTCCTAAGTTCACTACAACTTTCCTGCCCATTTGGACAATAGCAGCTTAAAATCAACAGCGAGTTACTTGAAGATGAAGGTTCTATTTTCTCCCAGTTGACTGGATATGCTGTTTCATTCCCACTACAGAGGACTTCTAGGGCCAGCCATGAAGATACCATTTTCCCCATCTTGTTACATGTATTCCAACTAATGCCTGGCTCAGGGCAGCCAAGAGGGTACAGCAAAGTCAAGTCTATCAGTAACAATCACTGCTTCCTTCTCGTTACAGTTTAAGACCATGTCCATTGTATGTTTGCTCTAGCACCAACTTATTCAGGAATATTCTGTAGCTAGACAATGTTCGCTGAACGCTGCTCCTGATGGGTGTGCAGAATGTATGGGGAGAACGTGGTCTCAGCACTCTGTACCCATGGTCTCCCTTCATCCTGGTGAACCTGCAAGGCAGACACCACAGCTACTCCAGTGAACACTGTAGTGTTTTCCTGCTCTAAGAGTCCATCTATGGAGAAAGTGCTGAGGCTGCGACTTACAGAAGGGGATAGAAGTGTTAGTAATCTTGAAAGTAAAAATGTGGCAGGTAGAAGGCGGGACGTGGTCCAGGTGTGGATAGAAAGGAAGCGGCTGTGATACCTGAACTTTCTGGAACTCAAGTCACTGGAGTTGACAAGACAATGAAAATTACAGAGTGCAGAAGGAGAAGCCAAGAGACCATCTTACTATCAACATTTTGGAGCTGGAAGCAGGTGACTGGGGAAAATTCTTTCACATAGGAGTCAACGTCCTCTTAAGCTGACAAGTACAGAAATATGCTTATAATGTTCTAACATCCTGGAGGAAAGTGCCAGCAGAATCAAAGTCTTCAAAGCTTAAGAGAGGATGCTTCAGAAATGTGGGTAAAGGGGACGGGTGCAACAAGGACTTCAATTTCATCACAGGCCTCTGAGTGACTTAATTAGCACCATATGCAAGTATTACAACAGGACAACTATTGATTTGTTTAGGCCCACACAACTTAACTGGAACTAGTGTTTTTAGAAGCTGAAAGCATTTTCATATCCCCCAAACATGAAATATTGATACGTAACCTGAAGTCCAATAACTATCCTATAGGAAAACTCACCACCACTGTATTTTCATCTAGATACCACAAAATTTAGGATCCTTGTAACAGTTGTAAATACCTATGCACCCAACGTAGAGCACCTCAATACATGGAGTATTAACAGATAAAGTATCCCTACTATGGTCCATTTCTCCCTTTAACACCCCACTTACATCAATGGATAGTTCATTTATCCAGAAGATCAGCAAATCAAGATCTCTGAACACATTTACCAAGTGAATTCAACAGATACACACAGAACATTCTATCCAAAACCAGAAGGCACCTTAGCAAGTACACATGGAGCATTTTCTTAGGAAAGATCATGGTAGGCCACAAGACAAGTCTTAATACCTGAAGACCAAAACCACATCAAGCATCTTCACACCACAATGGTATGAAACTCAAAATTGTAAAAAAAAAGAAAAAAAAAAAAAAACCATGGAGGCTAAGCACCTACTAAACCAATGGGTTGGAGAAATCTAAAAGGAAACAGATGGAAAATGAAATATGAAAGATACAAAGGAAAATGAAAACAATGGTCCAAAATCTAATGCAGTGAAAGCTGTTCTAAGAGGGGCATAAACAGCAAAGCAGGCCTATCTCAAAAATCTCAAAGAATCCAATGTTACACCTATAGGAACTAGAATAAAAAGAACGAAACAAAGATCAGAGCAGAAATGAGACTAAAAATAGGGGTGGGGTAGGGGGGGAAAATCAACAAAACCAAGAGCTGATTCTTTAGAAAGATATAATTGATAAAACTTCAACCAGCCATTAAAGAGAACTCAGATAAAATCAGGAAAGAATACCGAAGCGATTATGACAATTTATACAACAAATTGGACAACCTAGAAGAAATGGATTTCTAATGATGTATCTTCCATAACAATCAGGAACAAAATCTGAACAGACCAATTACAACAAAGTTGAATCAGTATTTTAAAAAACTCAAGTCTAGGACCACATGGATTTACAGATGAATTCTACCTAACATTTAAGGAGTTATTACCTATTCCAAGTAATTAAAGAGGGAAGAGTGTTCCCAAATGCATTCTGTAAGGCCAGCATTATCCTGATACCAAAACCAGAGGCTCTACAATCCAACCCACCCACAGGTCAGTATTCCTAATGAACAGATACAAAAATACTCAAAATTTTAGCAAACTGCAGTCAGCAATACATTAAAATGATCATCATGACCAAGTGGGATTTATTCCAGGAATGCGAGGATGGTTCAGTATTCACAATACCCACTAACAAAATGGATTAAAAATTATGACCCCTATATGCAGAAAAAGCATGTGACAAAATTCATCATCATTTGTGATAAAAATGCATGATAAAATGGATTAAGGGGAAACCTAACCTCAACAAAATAAAGGCCCTATGTGGCAAACCCACAGCTAACATCATACTCCATGGTAAAAACAGTTTTCCTCTGAGATCAGGAACAGGACGAGGATGTCCACCCTCACCACTGTTAAACAGTACTGGAAGTCCTAGCTATAACAATAAGAAATAAAAGACATCTAAATGGGTAATACAGTTACAGGCTACAAAATATAGAGGTCATTCGTGTTTCTACACACTATTAAATATAATTAAATCCATTTACAATTGACCAAAAATACCTAGGAACAAGAATAACCACCATAGAGGTAAAAGACCTGTAACAGAACACTGAAGGAATTAAAAATGATGCAAATGGAAAGATGGTCCAAGCACATGGGCTAAAAATACTGTTTAGATGTCCATAATACCCAAAGCATCCTTTTCCAAACATTTTTCACTAATTAGAACACTACAATTTTTATGGAACCACAAAAGTTCCTAGTCAAAGTAATCTTAAAGCTGGAGTTACCCAGCTTAATCCCAGATTAAGATACACTACACAAAGCTGTAATAATCAAAATAGTATGGTGGTGGGACAAAAATAGACCCAAACTAATAGTACAGAGTGTCCAGGAAATAATCCACAAAAGAGGCAAGAATATCCAGTGGGGAAAAGATGGTCTCTTCAATGAATGATGCTGGGAAAACTGGACAGCTACATGTGAAAGAAACCAATTTCCTACACAAAAATGAACTCAAAATTGATTGAATACCTAAATCCATAGAACTTCTGGGCAACAGGCAGTAAGCTCTTATAGCAGCCTTAGGAACTTTTTTTCCCCCCCAGAGATGGCTCCTTAGGCAAGAGACACAAAAGCAAAAATAATTTGTTGAGACTACACCAAAACAAAAACCTTTTGCATGAAGGAAAACAAAGACCACCTACTGAATGGGAGAAGACATTTGCAAATAACATTCGATAAGGGACTAATATCCACAATATACGGAGAACTTCTACAACACCAAAAAATCTGATTAGAAAATGGGCATTTCTCCAAAGAGCACATACAGATGGCCAGACAGGTGAAAAGATGTTCAATGTCACTGATCAGGGAAATGCAAATTAAAACCATAATGAGACATCACCTTACACCAGGCAATGGCTAAGATCAAAAAGGCAGTCTTGGTGAGGACGTGGAGAAATATGAACACTCATGCACTATTGGGGAGAATCTGAGTTGGTGTAGCCACTGTGGAAAACAGCATAGAAGTTCAATAAAAAATTAAAAGTAGAAACGCCAATTGACCCAGTAATTCCACTACTGGGTATTTGCCCAAAAACACTAATCCAAAGATCTATGCACCCGTATGCTTACTGCAGCATTCATGATAGCCAAGATGTGGAAGCAACTCAAGTGTCCATGGGTAGATGCATGGATGATGTGATATATACACAATCAGATATTACTCGGCCATAAAGATTTTGCCATCTGGAAAAATATGGACCTAGAGGGTAAATATGCTAAGTGAAAGAAGTCAAAGAATATCAATTTCATATATGTGGAATCTAAATAAAAACAAGGACTTCCAGGGAAGATGGTGGAGTAGGAGGACCCTAGGCTCTCCTCATTCCCAGGCATACTACTAGATAACACCCTCATCAGTGTAAATACCCCAGAAAAGGGCCTGGAAATCGGCAGAATAAACTCCACAACTAAATGTAGACAAGAGACCACATGGAAGAGTGTAGGAAGGGCAGAGACATGGTTGGGAACTAAAAGGACTCATGGTACTGCCCATGGGAGAGATGCTGTGGGCACAAAGAAGGTACAGAAACAGACCCCCACACTGGGGAACCTACATGGGGAAGACGGATCCAATAACATTTGGCTTGGAAAGCCAGAGTGTCAGAATTTCATAAGTTCTTAAGTTCTTACAACCAGCAGGCTTTAAAAACTAGAATTTTAAAAAAGCAGCAGGCTCAATTCTGGGAGAGCAGGTGGATAAGGAAACTGGGTCCCTGCCCTTGAAGAGACAGCACAACAGCCCCTGGAGATAGGGCACAGAAGCAGCAGTCTGGAAGGTGCCTGAGGCACACGGGAGGGAGGGTTCTCAACTCATCTCAGAGCATGTCCTGGAGGGACAATTGCTGGGGAACTCCACCAGGAACAAAGGAACTGGCAGGAGCCTTCTCCTTCCCCTGCCCCACCCCCAGCTTAAACACAGGGCCACCTGCAGGACTCACTACCTAACTCGCTAACACGGCTCTTCCCGCAACCCCCTGCAATGTGCTTCTACCAATCTACCCCTCCAGACTCCCACCTCAGTCTGGGGACTGCGGGACACCTCCGGCAGTGGCCAGGTGGGGGGTTGCACAAGGCTTGATAGCAACACTCCAAAGTCACTCTGGTCCCAGAAAGAGGGAAAGAACCACACCCCCCTCATACAGAGGCCCCGGAAGTGGGCTGGAGGCAGACAACTGGTTGACTGTAGGCCTTGTTCACCACGCTTCACCAGGAAAGCACCCTGGTGAAGGGTTTAGTGCTACTGCATCTCTGCTCTGGCAGATGCCTGGATTCAACTGAAACCAGGTTGTCCCCGGACTGGCCCACTACCACCACAGGGGCTAAAGCCTGCCCACAACAGGCAAAGAGCCGTTGCAAAGGACTGAAAAATGGGGCTGGGACACAGTAGCGGGGTGTGTAGGACACGCAGACACTCCTTGAAGCACCAGGTTCTGGGAACAGGGGACACTGCACAGCAGGACCTTTTCTTCATAAGACCACCACTTGCAGGAGCAGGAGTAGCTGAATTTCCTCACACACGGGAATGGAGAATTAAAAGGAATAGACAGAGGACTTTCCCAAATGAAAGAACAGGATGAATAACCCAGCAGGAGAACTCAGTGAAGTGAATATAATATGCCTGATAGAGAATTTAAATGATCATGAAGATATTCAGTAGACTTTATAAAAGGGTGGAGAATCTCCGTGAAACCCTTAAAGAGCTAAAGAACCAGAGATGAGGAACACAAAAAATGAAATTAAACACCAGGTAGAATAGACTAGATGAAGCAGAGGAACAAATCAGATCTAGAGGACATTAATAGAAAATAAGTTGAGCAGGTGAAAAGTACCATGCAAAAGGAGAACAGACTTAGGAAACTCAGCAACACCAGGTGTAATAACATTCACATATGGAGAGAAGGGGGGACAAGTTTTTTGAAAATACATGAAAAGTTATTTGAATAGCACATACCTAATACATACGTAATAATTACATAGTAACTGTAAACTTTCCTAGTCTAGGGAAGGAAACCGGTCAGATACAGAAGCCATAGAGATCCCCCAACAAAATCAACCTAAGGAGGTTGGCAGAACACACAGTAATTAAGATGGCAAAAAGGTAGTGATAGAAAATTTTAAAAGCAACAAAAAGAAACCAGTTACATACAAGGGAACCCCATAAGGCTATAAGCTGATTTCTCAACAAACTTCACAGGCCAGAAAGGAGTGGCAGGATATATTCAAAGTGCTGGGAAAGAAGAAAAAAAAAAAAACTGCAGCCAAGATTACTTTATCCATAAAGCTGATCATTCACAAGATAGAATTCCTTTATCTGGGAGACACTATGACTATTAAAGAGGTCCTACAAAAAAAATGTTAAAGGGCAGTCTTTGAAAAGAACGTAAGAACAAGGTAGGAAACAAAAGCAACAAAAATAAGTTGATCTACAAAAAACAAAGGGCTCACAAAATAAAAGGATGTAAAGTAGGACACCATATACCTAAAACATAGGCAGGAGAGAGGTTAAAAAAGTTCACGTTAAGGACCATCAATTTAATATGGACTGCTACATTAAGATGTTATATACAAACCAAATGGTAACTACAAATCAAATCCCACTAACAGATATGCAAAAAACATAAATCAAGTATATCACCAAAGAAAGCCAACTAATCAGCAGAGCAAGAAACAGGAAAAAAACATAAAACAAAATGGCAATACATGTCAATAATTACTTTGAATATAAATGGACTAAATGCTCCAGTCTAAAGACCTAGGGTGATAGATTAAAAAAAAAGACCCATTTATATACTGCCCACAGGAGACTCATTTCAAACCTAAAGTTACCTGAAGACAGAGTGAAGTGATGGAGAAATATTTATACAAATAGGTGTGAAAAGCTGGTGTAGTAATATTGGACAGAATAGGCTTAAACAGATTGTAATGAGACAAAGGAGGATACCATAGCATTAAGGGGACCATCAAGACAATGACATAACAATTGTAAATATTCATGCACAAACATGGGAGCACCAAAACTTACAGCAGTTAAGAAACTGATAGATAGGGCGCCTGGGTGGCTCAGTTGTTAAGCGTCTGCCTTCGGCTCAGGTCATGGTCCCAGGGTCCTGGGATCGAGCCCCACATCGGGCTCCCTGCTCGGCGGGAAGCCTGCTTCTCCCTCTCCCACTCCCCCTGCTTGTGTTCCCTCTCTCACTGTGTCTCTGTCAAATAAATAAAATTTAAAAAAAAAAAAAAAAAAAAAAGAAACTGATAGATAATAGTATCAGGGGACTTTAACACCCTACTTACAGCAAGGGACCAATCACCTCAACAGAAAAACAAGGAAATGGTGGTCTTGAATGACATACTGGACCAGATGGACTTAACGGATATATTCAGAACATCCCATCCTAAAACAATACACATTCTCCAGAATAGATCACCTAGTAGGCCACAAAATGCATCAAATTCAAAAAAGATCTAAGTCATTCCATGCATCTTTTCTGACCACAACACTATGAAACTGGAAATCAAGAAAAAATCTGGAAAGACCAGATACATAGAAGTTAAACAGGTTACTAAACAATGAATGGGTCAACTGAGAAATCAGAATGAAGACTAATGAAAGTGAAAACAAAAGAATCCCAAAAGTTTTGGGCCAAACAAAATTCCAAAAAAACACTTTTGGAATTCAGAAAAAATTCTAGGAGGGAAGTTTATAGCAATGCATGCCTACCTCAAGAAAAATTTCAAATAAACCATCTAATCTTACACCTGAGGGAGCTAGAAAAACGGAAGATCCCAAACAAGGAAATATCAGAGCAGAAATGAAATAGAAACAAAAACCCAAAACAGACCAATGAAACCAGGAGCTGGTTCTTTGAAAAGAAAATTTATGAATATCTAGCCAGACAAGTCAAATGATAGAGAAATAACCTACATCACAGAAATAAAGGATTTAAAAAAAAACTGAGAAAGTGCATGAGCAAGGAAGAGGCAAAAGGAGAAGAATAATCTCAAGCAGACTCCATGCGCAGCACAGAGCCTGACTCAGGACTCCATCCCTGGATCTGAGATCATGACCTGAGCCAAAACCAAGAGTTAGATGCTCAAATGACTGAGCCACCCAGGGGACCCAAGGATTTTATTATGAAAAATTAGATGTCAACAAATTGGACAACCTAGAAGAATTCCTAGAGACATGTAGCCACCCGAAATAGACATTTGAGCATACTGAATGAAATTGAATCAGTAATCAAACTTCCAAACATTCCAGGATGAGATGGCTTAACAGGTGATTTCTACCAAACTTTTAAAGAGTTAATATCTATCCTTCTCTATTCCAGAAAATAGAGGAAGGAAAATTTCCAAATTCACTATGTGGCCAGTATTACCCTGATACCAAATTCAGATAAAGACACCACAAAAGAACCGAACTACAGTCCTAGATTTCTGATGAACATGGATGCAAAAATCCTTAAAATATTAGCAAACCAAATCAATAGATTAAAAAAAATTCACCACAATCACACAGGATTTACTCCCAGGGTGCAAGGGTGGTTCAATATTCCCAAATCAATGTGATACATCCCAATAGGAGGATAAAAACCATGGAATCCTTTCAATAGATGCAGAAAAAGTATTTGACAAAGTACAACATCCATTAATGATTAAAAAAACCCTCAAAGTAGGATTAGAGGATACATACATCAACATGATAAAGACCGTATATGAAAAACCCACAGCTAATGCACTCAATGGGGAAAACCAGCTCTCTCTCTAGATCAGGACCAAAACAAGGATGTCCACTATCACCTGTTTTAGTCAACATAGTACTGGAAGTCCTAGCCACAACAATTGGACAAGGAATAAGAGGCATCCAAATTGGTAAAACTTTCAGTTTGCAGATGACATATGCTATATATAGAAAACCATAAAGATGTCACCAAAAAACCATTAGAACTGATAGATGAATTTATAGTAAGGTCAAAGGATACAAAAATCAACATACAGATCTATGCACTTCTATAGACTAATAGTGAAACAGGAAGAGAAATTAAAGGAATCCCATTTATAATTGCACCAAAAACAATACCTAGGAATATATTAACAGTGGTGAAAGACCTGTATGTGAAGCTATAAGACATTGATGAAAAATTCAGGACGGCACAAATGGAAAGACATTCCATGCTCATGAATTAAAATGTTAAAATGTCAGGGACGCCTGGGTGGCTCAGTTGGTTAAGCGACTGCCTTCAGCTCAGGTCATGATCCCAGTGCTCTGGGATCGAGTCCCGCATCGGGCTCCTTGCTCAGCAGGGAGCCTGCTTCTCCCTCTGCCTGCAGCTACCCCTGCTTGTACTCTCGCTCACTCGCTCTTGCCCACGCTCTAACAAAATCTTTGGAAAAAAAAAAAAATGTTAAAATGTCCATACTACCCAAAGCAATCTACAGATTTAATGCAATCCCTGTCAAAATACTTTGTTCACTGAGCTAGAACAATCCTAAGATTTGTATGGAACCAAAAAAGACCTCAAATAACCAAAGCAATCTTGAAAAAGAAAAGCAAAGATGAAGGTATTACAATTCAAGATTTCAAGTTATATTACAAAGCTGTAGTAATCAAAAAAGTATGGTACTGGCCCAGAAATACACAAATCAGTGGAACAGTAGAAAACCCAGACATAAACCCATAATTTTATGGTCAATCTCTGATAGAGGAAAAATATGGTAGGGAAAAGGTCTCTGACAAATGGTTTTGGAAAAACTAGACAGCCACATGTAAAAGAATGAAACTAGAGAACTTTAACCATACACAAAATAATCTCAAGATGGATGAGACACCTAAATGGCAGACTTGAAACCATAAAGATCCCAGAAGAGCACATAATTTCTGACATCGGCCATAGCAACTTCTAGATATATCTCCTGAAGCAAAGGAAACGAAATCAAAAATAGACTACAACTACATCAGAATAAAAAGCTTCCACACAGCAAAGGAAACTAAAAAAACCTACTGAATGGAGGAAGAGATTTACAAAGGACATATCGAAAATACTCAGGAACTGATACACTTGACACCAAAAACCAAATAGCCCAATTAAAAATAGGCAGAAGACATGAACATTTCTCCAAAGACCTGCAGATGCTGAGCATCACTCATCAGGGAAACATCAAAACCACAGTGAAATTATCACCTTCTACTTGTCAGAATGGCTAAAATCTACAAGACAAACAGGTGCTGGTGAGGATGCAAAGAAAGGGGAACCCTCTTGCACTATTGGTGGGAATGCAAACTGGGGCAGCCGCTGTGGGAAACAGTATGGAAGGTTCCCAGAAAAGTTCATAGATCTACCCTATGATCTGTAATCACACTATTGGGTATTTACCCAAATAAAAATTTGAAAGGGATACATGCACCCCAATGTTTACAGTAGCATTATTTATGATAGTCAAATTATGGAAGCCCACATACCCATCAACTGAGGAATGGATAAAGTGGCATATATACACACAACGGAATATTACTCAGCCATAAAAAGTGAGATCTTGCCATTTGCAACAACAGGGATGGACCCAGAGGATATAATTTGTTTACAAAGTCAGTCAAAGACAATTACCAAATGATTTCACACATACATGGAATTTAAGGAGCAAACAAAAGCAGCCAAGACTTAGCTGTAGAGAACTGATGGGGGGCGGGGGGATAGTGGTAATAGGTAAAGGGGATTAAGAGAACACTGATCACGATGAACAATGAGTGATGTACAGGATTGTCGAATCACCGTGTTGTATGCCTGAAACACCACCTTATGTTAACTATAGTGGAATTAAAATTAAACACCCAAAAGATAGAGAACTGGTTGTTGCCAGAGGGGAGAGGGGTATACGTGTTAGGGGACCAGGATTAAGAGGTCCAAACCTCCAGCTCTAAGTCACAGGAATATAGGCAACCCCGCGGCAATGTGGTAGCAGAGACGCCTCACTGATTGGGATGAGCGTTGTGTATAGAACCGTATACCTGACCCTATTATAACGTTGTGTCAACTACACTTAAGAACAATTCAGCCTCCTATGGAGATCAGCTTCGCATCCTGGACAGAAACAGCGGTATCCTGGGGGAGCATTAACACCTGCACCTGCTCCTGGCTTTCTCCCAGGGCAGCGCTGAAGGGCCAGGGACCCAGGACTGGACAGTCCTGACCGCTGAGCCCAGCCGCTGAGACTCTGCTCACCACAACCGCTTCTAAACCCCATTCTGAGCCAGGGGAGGGTGAAAAGGGCCTTTTTCATGCATATTCCCAACCTGGCAGGGTTGTCCATGGTCCCCGGGCCAGGGGAAATATTACCAGGCTGATCGGAGCGTTCAAGTCTGCAGAATACTTCTAGTCCTGCAAGGTCACGGTTTCTGCTCCCCATATCCACCAAGTGCGGGGAGGGAGGCTCAGCTGCCACGCTGTTGAAACTGAAGTCATTTCAGATACAGGGCACCGGGGATACAGGGACCCTCAGGATTCCCCTAAGACACATGCTGATCTACATGGTCTCCCAGGACCCCAACCCTAGATGCCCCGGGTGGGGGAATGCGGGTCTTCTGATTTTACCCTGAGTGCCTGACCGAGGAGAGGGCAGACACCATAAATGAGTGCAGTGTTCATGTTCTCTAAGTCAGTTCCTGCAACGGGAGAGACCGAGTAACCCCCTACATTCAGACCCTTCTGCTTCTCTGGTCTCCCTGAATCTCTTGCTGTGGCCCCACGAGGGGACAAGTGAGGAGCAGCCTGAGGGATCTAGTCTCTGCAACAGGTCAAATGAGAGGAAAGCCAATCTTCCAGAAGGTTAATACGGAGAGCGCTCA
Organism: Mirounga leonina; assembly: GCF_011800145.1. Classification (NCBI taxonomy): domain Eukaryota; kingdom Metazoa; phylum Chordata; class Mammalia; order Carnivora; family Phocidae; genus Mirounga; species Mirounga leonina. The sequence goes on along the minus strand of NW_023270436.1, from coordinate 3,445,679 downwards.
TTAGTTTGTACCTTCAACAAAGCCCAGGGAAGTGAGCTTGATAAGCAGCTCACGTCCGCAGACTCAGAACTGGGTACAACTGCGCCATCGTCCCAGGGAGAGGAACTGCTGGAGGACGTCGTTAAGTCAACAAATGTCAGGCCTACCCCAGGGACAGGTGCATTAAGGGGTGGGGTGGGGTGGGGTGGGGTCCAGCCCAGCAACCAGCGCAATTGTGAAGGTCAGGCCAAGGCTGGAGCTCTTCCCTGGGAACCTGGGGGACCAAGCCAGCAGCCACCCATCTTCCTCCTCCTCTGCCCCGAGATCACCAGCCCCTCCCAGAGATCAAGTCCCTTAACGGCCACCAGCCAGGCATTGTGCTGAGAACTCAATCAACACAGCCCTCTGACACCTGGGTGCCCAGTGTGGACAGACCCTGGGCCTCGTTCAGAGAGGGGAGGGAACACCGTCTGCTCAGAGGGGCTCATGGGGGACCAGAGGCGAAGGCCTAGCAGGGGTCCTGAGAGCGCGCTCGGAATACCCAGTGTTCTGTGCCAAGGCGGCTGGACCTCCGGGCGGCCAGGGAGCTAGTCAAGCTGTATTTCCGGGTCTGCAGAAGAAATTTGCATTTGCATTGGTAAACTGAGGAAAGCAGATGACTGGCCCCAGGGGGGTGAGCATCCTGCTGCAGGTTTTGAGCCCAGAAGGGACAAGAAGGCACAGGAAGGAAAGAGCCCCTGGCTGGCTGAGCTGGGACCCGGATCCCGTGCTGCCCTCCGTGTCAGACCCTCACACCCGGACCAGAACCGACACCCTCGCTCCCTGGCCCTCGACCTCGGAGCGGCTCCGGCTCTGGCTCTGCCGGGAGGGAGGGAGGGAGGGCGGGAGGGAGGGAGGGCGGGAGGGAGGGAGGGGCCACGATCACGTGAGCCAGCGCCTGATCAGCCTCCGGACACACCTGCACGCACACGCCATTGGTGCTGCGGCCCAGGACGCGAGGGCACTGTTCATACGTGCTACTGGCCCCCGGAGACAGGCTGGATACCTGAAGCCCCAGCCTCCCGACAAGCCCCCATGGCCCAGTTTTTGACCCGTTTGATTCTGTGCAGACGCTGGGCTAACCCCCAGCTGACCCCAGGGTCATTACCATCTAGTCGTGGTCCCACCCCCACCAGCACCCTGCTGTACCCGACTGTCCCCATTTAAGAGCTGGCGCTGATTCAGAGGTCTTCTCCCCCGAAAAACCCCCAGCTGAGCT
>NW_023270436.1:3401567-3444432 GCF_011800145.1 Mirounga leonina | reverse complement strand
GGGACCCCGGGCCTCCTGGGACCCCGGGCCTCCTGGGACCCCGGGCCCGTCCCTCGAAGGGGAGCCCACATGCCCAGCTACACCAAGGAGACGACACCCCCTTGTCCTTGAGCCTCAACCCACAGGCCAACTCTCTGGCTTTCACATCCACACAACCCTCGTCCACACACAGGTGGGAGGGGCCGCAAGCCAAGCCCCCCGCAGGCCTGAGCCAGGGCTTCACCCCTACTCTGCATGCTTGGTGCTGGGGGGGGCCCCACTCGTGAGCACCACAAAGCCACGTGGGGCTTCAGGGGACAGGACCCCTCAGGGTCTGCTAGACCACCCAATTTGCTCAGAGACCCTTCCCCAGCAGCACCCAACGGCCCCTGGACCCTCCTTCACTCTCCGCCTTCAGGAGGGGGCAGCTTTGTCGCTAGCTGGGCAGGTGACCCTCCACCAGGGGAGAGCACTCAGGCTGGGGGGGCTCAAGCCCAGGGCAGGTGCCGGGTCGGGGCCCCCCCCAACCCCGCTGCGGCAGGCTTTCCGCCGGGGCCCCCCGGTGCCGAGGGGGGCCCCCCGCTTGTACGCCCCAGGCTGAGGGGAGTGGGGGGCTGCTGCCTAGGCTTCTGACATCACCGCGACATACGACCAAGCAGCAGAATCAAGGCCTGAAAATCAAGGTTTCCTTACAGCCACCGGAATTGGGATGGTGTGTGGTTCCTGCCCTTGGTTCCCGTGATTCTTCTCAAGGGACATTTTCTTCGAATTCACAGGAGCCCACTCCATAGAGAAACCGCATCTTACCCCACCCTGCAGAGCCACCGCTCCCAGCCCCAAACATGCCCCGCAACCAAGTATAGAATGTGTCTGACCCCCCACAGGCCCCTCCCCCGTCACACCAGCCCAACACAGCCCCCCACCAGCCGCAGCCCCTGGTCACGCTCCACAGTGAGCGCTATGCCCAACATGCCCTCCCCCCATCCCCCAGGTTCGTCTGTTCCAGTGGAAGCTGGGCCGAAGTGGTCGGTCCCCTTATTCCCAAGGGATTCTCCATGGTGTAGGTTTTCTATCAGCCCTACAACACATCCCGCGCTTCCCGGCCTCAGTCAGCACCACGTGTTACCCGCTGCTCAGCCAGAGGTCTGGGGTGCCCGGTCTCAGGAAGGCCACCTCCACTGGGCTGGGCTCCTTCCTGCAGGCTCCGGGGGTCGGTTTCCATGCTGGCGGATGGTGTTGGTCAAGTTCAGCTCTTTACAGTCACAGGAAGGAGAGCCGGCTCCCGCCCAGGGAGGCCCTCTGCTCCCAGAACGGCCTTACGTTCCAGCTCCCGGTCCACCAGCAGAGGACCAGGTCCCCCTCCGGCTTCAGATCCTCAAGTTCCCTTCCTGCTGGGTCTTTCCGGCACCCACCTGCAGCTCCTGCAACCAAGCGTGCCGTCTGCCTTCAAGGGCCACCTTCATTACCTTTGACTACCAAGGTCCCAGGTTCAAGGGATTAGGGCGTGGCCATCCTATTCTGCCCATCACAGGGACCGCCCTGGCCTGCGGAGCCCACGTGCTCAGCATGAGGCAGGTGCACCTTGTCGTGGGTACGGAGATCGGGGCCAGGACGCAGCTCCCTGGAGCAGGAGGGGCTTCGGGCCCCCGCACTGCAGCCTCCAGCTGTTCCACCCCGCACCACGCCTGAGGACCACGGGTGCAGGGAGATGCTCGTTTACCCGGGTGCCAGCCAGGTCCAAGCCCCAGGCCTGCCCCTCCCCAAAGTCACTCCACACTCAGGGACCTTTTATTCAAAGTCTGGGAATAGAGCTGACCACACCTGCCTGCTCTCAAGGAGCTTATGTTCTGCAACAGAGCAAGTTCTGTCTCGCGCTCTTTCAGGGGCCACATTGTAAGTATTTTGGGCTTTGAGCACATCACCGCTGTAGCCTGTTTTAATCATCTTTAAAAACAGACATTCTTTCCTTACGAAGCTTGCCAAATGAAGGTCTGGGGAGTGTGGTCCACCCGTTTGTGAACCCCCGTTCTAAAGGGAGAGCTAGACACGTGACCTAAATCCCACTGAGTGTTACCTGCTGACAAGAGCTGTAGGAAAGAGAAACAGCAGGTAGGAGCCCTTGAGGACAGGGATAGCGTGATGGGTCCTAATTAAAGGGCATCAGGCCAAAGCCGAAGCAGGTGAAGTCCACCACGTGGACACGCGCGCCTCGGGGTGCCTCCATCCCCTCCCCTGTGAGATGGTGGCTAGTCACCCCGCCCGGCTGGGTTGTTAGTGTTGAGGATCAGCTGCCTGGCACCCTGTAGGGCTGTGCTCACCAGCACGTTCCCTGCCAGCCTGGAGGGGTCTACACGGCACGGCTCTGCATGTCCTCCATGAACTAGCACGCTTAGGGGTCCCAGCCGCCTATGGGGGAGGGTAAGCCCAATACCGACCCCCTACCCCCTAATTATTCAAATTCTATACCACTGTGAAGGGACCTTGCAGATGAAGTCGTTCCTCCTTAATGGACTAAGACAGCACACAGGTGAGCACTGTGGAGTCCTATCCATGTTTTGGGTTTCTTTAAAGAATATTCCAGCACTAAGCTGGTGAGGGTTGCTCAGCTCTGTACCCTACAAGACCCTGAGCTTTGAGTTCTATCAATCACTTCTAGAGAATTCATGTATTTACTAAATAGGAGGCAGAAGGCAAAGTCAGATTTGAAATCAGCGGGACCCCACCTCCCAGTGCCCGCTTCAAAGGCAGCCCCCAGCCAGGGCATTCAAGGCCTCTAAAGCTGAGGGGGACCCCAGGCTGACAGCTAGTAAGGCGGCAGGGCTCAGGCCTGCATGTGCAGGACGTGAGCTCGGCCAACCCCGTGCAAGCCCAAGCCCGTTCATCCTCAGGCCCCAGTGGGGAGACAGCCAGCAGCTGTCCCCTTCAGCTCTGCCCCCACCCCTCCACGACCACCACCACGGACCTGCTATGCAGAACTGCATCAACCCACTCACCAAGCTTCCCATCCCCGGAACTAGCGACAATAGGGTTGCTTGGGCCAGGTCGTGAGGGCAGGAATGGAGAACATAGGGAGGTAGGACCGTGGTCCTCCATCTTCCAGATGGAGCAACGAGGCACAGGAAGTCCGTCACTTGCCTGGGTCTACACAGCAAGCATGGTTCACTGCAAGGATTTGAACCCAGACCCTCTGGGTTCAAAGCCCACACTCCGTCTCTGTGCTGAGCCCACAGCAAGGAAGAACAATATTCCATGTGTGGGCGCTTTCGGGGAGCCCCCTAGGGTCCTCTTCCCAGCAGCCAGCTGCAGTGAATCCTATCACGCCCATTTCCCAGACCGTAGAGGCAGAGAATCCGAGTAACTTACCCTGAGTCACACAGGAGGAGACGAGGAGCACCGCACGGGGCCACCTGTGACAAAGCCTTCACCCACTACCCAGTTCGCGTCTCCTTCTCGCTCAGGAGTGTCCCTGGGATTAAGAGCCATCAGGCGTCAGGCAGCCCGACAGCAGCCCCCTCCCCCGACCTTGCAGACAGTGGTGCTAACCCGACCGGAAACAGCCGAGCATCCCCCAGCGCCTGCCCAGGCCCTTCTGACTGCTCTGCACGTGGTCATTCATCACCCACGCCCTCCTCAGCTGCACACGGTTTTCGGCCCAACCTCACAGGTGGGAACACCTCGGAACTCTTGGGACACGAGCCCCAAGTCCCGCAGCTCCTGGCAGGTGGCCCAGGCAGGCGTGAGCACACCCGCCCAGCCCCCCCCCGACCCCACACCCGCCCAGCCCCCCCCCGACCCCACACCCGCCCAGCACTTGCTCTACCAGGGGAGGCCCAGGTGAGCCCAGAAGCACCGAGAGGCAGGACCAGACCACTCCCCTCTGGAGAGCAGGCTCTGTGGCAGTTTAGGGGACTGGCCCAAGTCACCCTCGCAGCTGAGAGGGCTTCCACCCCCGGAAGCCCGTTCAGGACCCACCCAACACTGCCTCTCCCCACCAGCTGGAAGGCGAGTGAAAAGTCGCAATTCTTTACAGACAGTGCAGGGGCTTCTCCAAAAACACAGAGCTCCCTGGACATTTGGGAGCTCCAGCCCACACGGCAGAGAAGTGGAGGAAGAGCAGCAGAAACAAACCCCCTGTGACATTTCACGTGTCCCTTCGGGCAGGGACCTCGCCTCCCGCAAGCCCCCTCCCTGCCCGGGCGTCCTCCTCCCTCTCCCCACCTCCGGGCCCGAGACGCGCAGGTCACCTCCTCACGGCCGAGAAGTCCTCCCAGCCCGTGTCCATCCCCCGCAACCACCAGCCAGGACAGCGCCCGGGGCACCCTCTAGGGTCCGGGTCAGCGTCAGGTTCCCCTCAAAAGTCACGTTTTCTAGAAGCTCTAAGCAGCAGGAGCCTAGAGTTCTCCAACACCTGGGCGAGCAGCGGCCCTTTCCTGGGGGACGGGCCCTGCGGTTCCCGGGGGCTGACACCGACCCCCTCAGGGCCCCCCGGGCAAAGGGCGCCGTGTGCGCATCTCCTCGGGCTGCCGGGACCGCCACCAACTTCGAGGCTTAAAACGACACAAGTATGTTACCTTAAGGCTCTGAAATTCAGAAAGTCGTAAAGTCTTGGCGATCAAAAATCAAGGCCCGTGTTCCTCCCCTGGCTTCATGGGAGAGGCTGTTTCCCCACCTTCTCGGCTGCTAGAGGCGCCCAGACCCTTAATCTCCAGGTTCGCAAAACCTCGGAGTCTGAGCTGCCTGCCTCCCTCTTAAAGGACGCTAGTGATTATAGTGGATTCACCTGTTTAATCCAGAACTCTCCACCGCGTGAGCCTCAGATTAATCACACCTGCAAATCCTCTGGGCCCACATAAGAGCACATTCGCAGCTTCTGGGATTAGGCCGCGGGCATCTTGGGCGGAGGGCATTATTCTGACGACCACAGGCATGAAACTGGAGGAAGGCTGGGGAATTTGCCTTTTCCAACAGTGGAGACACAATGCCCTGGGACGGGAGGGTGTGTGCTGGGAGCCCCGGGAATTTCGCTCTGCCCTGACCCTGGAAGAGATCAGGCCTCATGGAGATGCCCACTGATGGTTTTGTAGGACTTCAAGCTCAGACACGCATTTTAGGGCCAAAGTGTTGGTCCCAGACTAAAATGGGCACCACGGCATGAATATGTGATGCCCTGTTTCTTGTCTTTCTCTGGCTCCATTGGGTCTCCAGGAGGACGTGCAAACAGCCACACGCTCGTGGCCGGTTGGACGCGTGTGGCTTTGCCAGCCCGGTGTCCCCCTTCACACGGGAGGACGGGCCGCCGTGTGCCTCGATCCCAGCACCCTGGGGTGTCGCCCAGCACAGACATACCCGCGCTGCGGTGAGGCTCTGAGCTGCTCCCCGGGCTGTCTGTCGCTGGGACCCGCCTGTCCAGCAGCGCATCCCTCCACGCCCGCACCCCTCATCCCGGGCTCAGCTGAGGGCCCCGCGGCCCCATTTCCCCGTCACCTCGCCGCGTTCCCTGCCCCTCGTGTGCGGACACCCCTGTCCCCTCCTGCCTCACCCCACAGAGCGGCGTCCCTGACTCTCCTGAATGCACGTCCTGGCTTCTCCTTGGGGTTCCACCTCCACCTGCCGGTTTGCACACTGTCACACCCGTCACACCCGGCTTCACCGCAGGAGGGCCGTCAATGTGCTCCCAGCCGTGTAGGCACCGAGCTCCTGCAGACCAGCACCCGCGTCTCCTTCACGGCAGCAGCTGCAGCTGGACACACACTCGGAAGGGGGGCCCAGCTGAGCCCAGCAAGGTGACCCCCCGATGGCCATCCTCAGCCCTTGCTCTGGGGAACTAATGTGGGCGGGCAAAAGGAACAGGACAGAAGCTGATTGGCCGTTTCCCCCATAAAAGCAAGAGGCACCTGCCTTCTGGCTGGAAAAGCTGCTCGCAGCCTGAGTGATGTGGACCGGGTGCGCTGGGGTCTGGGGGTTGACAAGACTCCTATTTCTCAAGAGAAAGCAGGGTGGTTTGCTCCTGCTGGATGTCAGACTGTCCCCCCCCTCCCTGTTTGCCCTGTGTGACAGGTGCCTTCTCTTGTCCTGACAATAGATTTGTCCAACACAAAACATAACCTTACTCCCTGCTCATTAATCCTCAGTCTCCCACTCATCTCTCTTTTCCAGAATCATGTTCTCAGACCTTTTGCGGTACAGGAGACAATTATATCCCTGAGAAGAGCAGGCAGGTGCCCTGTCTGACCCATGTCATCTCCAATATTGATATATTCTGGATTTCACTTGATTTCGGCTTTCAACAGCTCTGTCTGCAGCTAGAAGAATTAAATGCAGCCAACTTCTCTCAATTCCGAACAGCAATTGTAAATGTTTGCAGTTTCTTCGTAAAGCTTGGAAAAACTAAAACCACCTAAATAGAGAAATGCAGTGGGTAGCTACCGAGACTGCAATCATCGAGAAAGCGGTGCATTTACATACACCACACAGAACCCCAGCCCCCTTCAGCAGCACATCCGGGAGCACCTGCCCCTCGGCAGCCAGGGGTCAGGAGTCCTTATGTGTCGATCACGTCCTAGTGGTGATTAATGGATGTGGATAGTGGCAGTCATCAGCCTTCATCACAGATCTAAGGGACGTTATTTCTGAAATGTCCTTGGAGAAAATCCCTGAACTGTGTAGAAAGCAACAGAATCCGACACCCAGGATGAGTTCTCCCAGAGCCGAGGACAAGGAGAATTCGGTGACAGATGCATCGGCAGGGAGCCAGAGAGGACCTCTAATTCCTGTGCACGCAGTGAGGCGGCCTGGAGATCTGGCCCCGGCCCCTCAGAGGCAGGACGGAGGCATGGCCTGATGAGTGGTACCTGCAAGAGTCACCGTCAGTGGACATGGATGTCCTGCGTCTATCCCAGAGACCAGAGTGCCTTCAGCAGTGACAAGATGACAAAATAACTGGGTCATTTTGATGAAAGTGACAAATGGCAAATATGCAAGATAAAACAGCATCAACATCACAGATCTCAGCGACCTTCCTAAGAGATCCAACGACAGTCCTGTAAATTGACCTCACTGACCTTATTAAATGATCTTCTGGAAGCCTGACTGGGAAGAGAGACTTCAGACCCTCAGATACAGTCAAGTGCCCAAGGTCATCAATTCACATTTGTCTTAATTTTATTAGACCAGTCGACTTTGAACTAGAGGTGGCCAAGAAGATTAATAATGGAGAATAATCCACCCATGAGGGGCAGATGATGCAGGGGTTGAGGCAGGTGGAACAAGGGATGTCAGCTGACTCAGCGGACCTGGGGTGTGGACATGGAGGCGAACGTGTGAGATCAAAGCCACGTCTCGTGGTCATGGATGGCCTCACCAAAGCCCGGGTCGTCACTCCCCTGTTGATGAGAGTTGCTTTACCTCACTGAAACAGAGACTTGTCCTTGGAGTCCCCTCAGCACTCTGGTCCTGACTGATAACGTTCTCTGCTCTCCCCACCGCGGGGACTGGAACACCACCGTGTGGGTAACCTGGACTCTGGCTTTCAGTGGGGTTCACCAATGAGCAGCCCCTGCAGGAGAGCAGGGAGAAGGATCTTATTCTCTTCAGGCCCGTGGTGTCACCACCAGGAGGTTCTCCCTGCACCTTCAGATGCAAGGGTGTGGACTCCTTGCCGTTACCAATCGCAGGTTCAGGGGCACCCCCTTTTCCCAACATCCTGCCCGCTCCCTTGCAAATCATTCCTTTACTCAGCTTTCCTCAAATCCGAGGGCACCATCTGTTTCCCGCTAGGATGCTGACGGAGGCAGAGCATGAGAGGAGAACAGAGGTAGACAAAGGAGCTCGGGGCTGGAAGAGAGAGGGAGAAGAGAAAGAGATGAAAAAGCAAAACATAGTCATCATCTGTCTGGCTTTTATTATGTATCTAGGTCATTGCTAAGCGGCTTCCCCCCCCTCCTTGCTGACCCATTTTCATATATTGACATGAAATTCATATAACTTAAAATTAGCCATTTTAGAGTGAATGAATCAGTGGCATTTAGTATGGCCGCAAAGTTGTGCAACCACCTCTTCAGTCTACTTTCAAATCATTTTCATCACACCAGAATAAAACCCTGTCTCAAGTAAGCAGGGAGTCCCCCAGATCCTGGCACCCACTACCTGGCTTTACATCTCGAAATCATACAGAACATGTTCTCCAACCACTCTGGACTCAAACTGGATATCAGTAACAGAAAGATACCACGAAACCCTCCAAACACTTGGAAATTAAATAACATGATTTTTTAAAGATTTTATTTATTTTTTGACAGAGAGAGACACAGCGAGAGAGAGAACACAAACAGGGGCAGAGGGAGAGGGGGGAGCAGGCTCCCCGCCGAGCAGGGAGCCCGATGCGGGGCTTGATCCCAGGACCCTGGGATCATGACCTGAGCCAGAGGCAGACACCTAACAACTGAGCCACCCAGGCACCCCAAATAACACGATTCTAAATAATCCATGGATCAAAGATGAAGTCTCATGTCTCAATCAAACAGGACATCGAACTAAATGAAACCAAGGATAAAATGTACCAAAATCTGTGGGATGCAATTCAAGCAGCACCATGAGAGAAATTTATAGTTTTAAATACAGAGATTGGAGAAGAGAGAAAGTCTCAAATCAATAATCTAAGCTTCTACCTCAAGAACGTACAAAAGGAAAAATCAAAATAAACTCAAGGCAAACAGAAGGAAAGGAACAGGAAAGACCAGAAATCCATAAAACTGAAAACAGAAAAATAATACAGAAAATCAAAGAAACAAAGAGCTGGTTCCTGGGGAGGAGGGAATCAATGAAATTAACAAAGTAAAAAATAGAGAAGAAACAAATGGCCCTTAATGACTATTATCAGGAAAGAAACAGGACCTATCACAACAGACGCTGCAGAATCAGAAGGGTAATAAGGAAATGCTACCAACTACTTTATACGCATAAATCTGACAACTCAGCTGAAGTGGACCAATTCTTGAAAACGCAAACTATCGCATTTGTCACGATTGATGAACCTATAACGACACATCATAATTACCCCAGTCCCAAACTGTACCTTAAGGTTCACTCTTGGTGTTGGACATTCTATGGGTTGGGACAAGAGTGCAATGTACACATATCCACCCATGATATCATACACAGGGTTTTCACTGCCCGAAACTTCCTCTGTGCTTTACCTTTCCATCTCTACCCTTCCAGCCCTGTCACTCACTGGTGTTTGCACTGTGTGCATAGTTGTGTCTTTTCCAGAATGTCATGTAGTTGGAATCGTATAACTGCAGCCTTTTCAGACAGGCTTCTTTCACTTAATCATATGCATTTAAGGTTCTTCCACGTCTTTTCATGGCTTGACCGCTCATTTCTTTTCAGCTCTGAGTAAGTCCATTGTCTGGATGGAGCACAGTTTATGTTTCAACCACATGACTACTGAAGGACATCTCCGTCACTTCTAAGTTTGGGCGATTATGAATAAATCTGCTATAAACATCTGTGTGCAGGTTTTTGTGTAGATACAAGTCCTCAGCTCTTTGGGGTAGATACTAAGGAGCACGATTTCTGGATCCTATGGTCATCCCTATCATTCCACATCCTTACCATCATTTGGTGTTGTCAGTGTTCTGGATTTGGGCCATTTTAGTAAGTGTTTTCAGTAAGTTAATTTCCAAGTGAGGCAATCTATTTCTAACTGTGTGCCTTCTCTGAGCCAACCACTGTTCTAGGCACTGAGGATACACAGGTACATGAAGCAGATGAAGTGCCTGCCCTCCAGGGGCCTCCATCTGAGAGAGGGTCTCACGTCACCCTCTGTTTGTGGCTACCCTGATAAGCAGATAATTAGAGGTGGAAGTTTAGGTACTAACATTTTAGACTTAAATTTCTTAGAGGTACAACCCATAGCTCAAAGAAAAATGGAAGATCTAGGATCTTCTTGAACCTAGGGCTCCTGTTAGTTTCAGTTAGAATCTACTCATTGTGTTCTTTTGTTTTTTGTTTTCACCTGCTTCCTGGTCTACCTGTAGTCCGAGAAATATTTGTTTTTACTGCATTCATGAGATTGGGCTTTTTTATCTTTCCCCTGTATGTTTTTATTGCTTTTTCCTGAGATATTGATCTGTCTACATACCATGTGTCAGCCTTGGTAAGAATTCCATCAAATTTATGGGGATTTTTCTTGTTATTGTGCTTGTTTTGCTTTGCCTACAAGTACAGTCAAGGAACTCATTCTAATTTCAAGTGTTTCGTGTTATGACTTGCTGTCGTCACCAGCATTCTCTGCATTATGGAACTATCTCTTGCTCTCACAACAGAATGGAGAAGGCACGAGACGCCATTTGCCATATGACTTGTGGTATTTCTCCTCCACGTTCCAGTACCTGATGTTACCAATACACTTGTTTTAGCTAGGTGCTTTTATACTTCTATTCCGGGGCTGAAGGATTGCTATCCAAAACTGCTCCCTATCGCATTCTAATATGAAGTATGTTGGATTTACACAGGCAAAAAAAAAAAAAAGAAGAAGAAAATCTGTATTTTTCCTTACAAGATCTCTTTAAAATCACTTCCAATGTCTATATGATGAAAAGTATTTAGATTTTTTATCCCCCACCCCCCCAAAAAAACCTCCTGGTGAAATAGGATGGGTTTCATACTCTGGCGTAACTGATAAGTGAGCATATCGAATAGTACTGCAGGCTTCATCTGCAGGAGACCGGAGACCCCAAAGGAAAGAAGTCTAAGTAGCATTTATTGAGCACAGAATCGTACACGGAATATGTTATGTAATCCTCCGACAGCCCTGAGGGAGGCATGTAGCAAAGAGGTCATACAGCAGGTCTGAGACCGCTCTTCTTAGCAAGGTCTGCTTGCAAGGTTGGCCCCGAGCGGGTATCTGAGACCTTGCTGGTGATATAAAACTTTCCCTAAATGATAAGGTGGTTCACTGCACCTCAACTGTGCATACGGTCTGTCTGGTTATGCTGCCTGCTTTCCTGTGGGATCTGAAATTTGGGTACATGCCAGGCAGAGTGCCTGTGTGACCAGCTCCCCGCCCCCACCATAAAGACCCTGGGCCTGAGTCTCTAGTGGGACTCTCCACTGGGACAAGGCTCTGGAACCTTGCTCCGGGTTCCCCCAGACTTCACCCCACATGCTTTTTTCCTTTGCTGATTTTGCTTTGTGTCCTTTTGCTGGGAGTGTGACCATGTGCAACATCCTGAGTCCTCCTGGTGAGTCATAGGACCTGAGCACGGCCCCGGGGACCATCCCCACAGGTGTGTGTTGTCACCATTGCTATTTGTGGAAATGAAGAAGGGGAGACCCAGGGTGGTGGCCAAGGCCACACAACTGCAAAGTGGATGCCTCCTTCAAAAGCTCAGGAGACACCTGCATTCCTCAAGCTGAGGGTCGGTCACCTGCAGCTCCCAGACAAAGGTAAGCTGCTCCGTTCCACTTGACTTTTATTAGTTCTGCAGGTCGGGTGCTCGAAGTTTATCTTCAGGAGGAGTTTGTGGAATCAACAAATTCTAGAAAAACGCAAGAATGATGATTCTAGAAGCCAGTAGGGCCCTATAAATGGCTAGGCATGCACCACCCATAACCACCCCATCTAACGAGTCAACATCCACCACCAACATTGTGTACTTGTCCTCTCCCCTGTCCCCAATCCCAAGACACGCATTCCTCCACCCCTGAACAGTTCTTCCACTGGGGCACATTTTATTTTTTTATTTTATTTTATTTTAAAGATTTTATTTATTTATTTGAGAGAGAGAGAATGAGAGAGAGCACAAGAGGGAAGAGGGTCAGAGGGAGAAGCAGACTCCTCGCTGAGCAGGGAGCCCGATGCGGGACTCGATCCGGGGACTCCAGGATCATGACCTGAGCTGAAGGCAGTCGCTTAACCAACTGAGCCACCCAGACGCCCCACTGGGGCACATTTTAAAACAACGGCACCTGCCGATGGTCACTGGAGGCATTCTTGAATAGTGGTCTACAAAATACTGAAAAATCTGACAATAGGAGGAATCTTAGAGTTGATAAAATAAGACTATTTATTCTCAGAAAATGTCTCCCCCATGACTGTGAAGTTTCTTGTTCTAACAAGCTTGGCGCCGTGGGACTCTCCTCTGAGAGGTGGCAGTAGACTTGTCATGGGGAAGAGTTGGCATTTTTGAATTTTTCCTAAGTCCCAGCCTGCGCTAGCCGTGGTAACACAATTCAGGCCAACATAAAAAGGACTTCCCTCCTATGTGGAAGCAATTAATGTCAGTAATTCAAGCAAAGGGGGTTTGTTTCCCTTTCAAAGTTTCTACACAGTTCAGCTCGCCTTAGGATTTTAAAGCAGCATTTGCCTCGTTGTGCAAGCGCCGCCCGGAGTGGATGAAAGAGCGGACGCATTTTTTTACCCTGACACCTCCCAACTTCTGTGTTTCCTCACCGCCTACTTGAATCCATCAGCGCCCCAACTCCTTCGCATTTTTGTTGCTATTGTTGACACGGTTTCTGCCGCATGTCTCCTTGGGGTTTCTCATCTGGGCCAGCATGGGCCCCAGGCCCGGACAGGGGCCCCAGGGGCTGGGTCATCACTTTTATCTGTGGGAGTCGAGGTCGTGGATGGGGCCTGAGAGGCGGTGCTCTGCTCCCTGACCGTGGCCTCCGAAGCCCGAGCCCTGGCCTCAGATGCCCCTCGGGAGGTGGCACATGCTGTTGGAGCTCTCCTTGTGGGTGCCATTGGGGCCATTAGGAAAGAAGGCCCCTGCCCAGCCACGGGGTGTCGGGTCTGCATTTTGCACGGGTGGTCTTGACCCCGACAGGAGCGTGCACAGACTTGGTGAGTCTTGTTCCTCAGAGTTACAGGCAGTCCGGCAACCCGGGCAGCGCTTGGGGATCCCCAGGGGGACACATGTTTCCTTCCATCCCTCTTTATCGCCCTTAATCCCAGGGACTAAGAAAAAGAGTGCCACGGAATGATGGGGAAGGGAGGCCTGAAGTCCCCAAATAGAGATTTGGGGGTTCAGATCTTAAAACAAGGTCATTGTCGGTCTCTTGGATCATGGCCTGAGAAACATTACCAAATAGACATTTTAGCTTCACTTAATGAGGTGTTCCAATTATTTATTTATAAATTGAGATCGTGGAACGTGCACAGTGGAAGCGACCCCAGGGATCATCTCGCGTCATCACTTGATTATCAAGATAGGGAAACTGAGGCCCACCTGCCAAGTGACCAGCCCAAGATGCAGGCAAAAGCAGGACCAGGAGCAGCCTGAGACCTCTGGGCTCCGTCGGGTTGGGGTTATTTCTGCCAGAGGGGTGGATTTTCAAGCATGGCCAGCGTGGGGTGCAGGGGAGTCAGTGATGGAGGAGGATGAAGTTCGGGGGGCAGGACCACACAGTGAGCAGAGAAGATGGAGGACAGAGTCTTGTCCAGGGGCTGTAGGGGCCCCCACCCCAGGTTTCCCTGAAGCCCAAGGACAGAAAGTCCCTGAGGACATGCTCAAATTTATTCCCAGCCTCCTTCCAAAAAAGACCATTTTATGTCACTGATAAACCCTTTGCACTAAATTTGGATGAATCACACTCTGATTTTCCCATTAATATACATTAAGTTGTCAAAAAAAAAAAAAACTTCCTCTCCTTCTCTAATTGTCCATACAAACCTAACTTTTACTTCGAAATGTCTCATGCTTGTCCAGTCTCTTAATTCCACTGAACTCAAATGTACGAGTAAGCCTTGGGCTAGACTTTTATAGCTTAGGACCTATAAACGACTATAAGGTGATACCTTCGAAGGGGTGGCGTTTAAAGAAGGGGAAGGATCCTTTTCAGAATAGGACTAGCTAGCACTGAACTGATTCATTCTCCAAGTGCAAGATCTAGGATCTTCTGACCCTTGGGTCCAGCTAAGGGGTGATCCATCACATTGCAGATCTGCTCACCCCATGACACCATGATACCTGAGGGCCTGGGATAATTACAGGTGGACACTGGGTGCTAAATGACTTGCTAGCAGGTGCTGAATGGAGAGTGGGGAAAAGCATGTCCAGTGCCTGGAGGGGTTTCTCAGCTGATTGTAGACGTTTGCTGAAAACAAAACAAAACCAAGGATGATCATCGTGATATCGAATCTGAGCCTTGCTCTCATGGGAAATATCTCAAGATTTCAAACCAGATTCCCCAACCCCCCTCCTGATGGTTTCCTTTTTAGAGGCGTCTCTTCTCATTGATCTTCCTCGGAAGGCGACAATCCCCTAGGGACACCGAGAGCCAATTATCAGTGATCCTATTACAACTTCCTCCTTCCTTAATAGCTGAGGCTAGGAAACCGCTTTCTGTCCAGACCCTGGTTTGTCGCCGTCTCTTGCGTTAACGTCTGTTTTCTCAAAACCCCGAACCGTTCTGTTTAAGAAACAACTTGCAGCATAACAGAGCAGAGGTGTGCACCCTTTTCACCATAGACACGGACAGACGTTTCACTCTACTGAAAAATCACAATTTTAAAACTGCGAATGTTCTCACCTTCCCCCAGTGATGTCACTCCGGGCCAAGCTCACAGTACCAAAAGGCATCGTGGTGTTTTTGAGCACCTATCAAAAGATACTTTCAAATGTTCCTATTAAGTCTTTTTTTAAAGTTGCTGTTGAAGATGTGCAGAGCACATTTCCCCCCCTCCAAGACGGATATGGTCTAGAAGAAGTGATTCATCTGACTTCTGAGCGCTCCCTGGGGCCACCAGCAATCCATCAGTGCCCGGGCGCTGGATGGTGAGTGAAGCAGAAAAGCACAGTGGGTGTCCCGGGAACTTTGGCAGTGACGGAGGGGGTGACAGGCTGGAGGGAAGCCACCAAACCTCCATCCACCGTTTCAAGCAATTTGTTCCTACAGGGGGCACAGGGGGCTGGTTTTCCCCCCACCGCCCACTCACCCCTCAGAGCAGGTGCATCCATCCCTGCTCAAGGGTAAACCCAGAATGATCTCACCAGTCATGGCATCCCTTCCTTCGCCAGCGACTGGTTTAGGAATGGGCAATTCTGACCAATGAGATGTGAGAGAAAATGCACTGGGAAGTCCCTGGAAAGGGTCCCCTTGTTGAGGAAGGGGACATGCAGGGCACCGCCAGATCATGATAGAAACACCAGAACTTCAGCTGCCAACTTGCAAAGTTAGGGGAACCAGCTTGAGACCCGGGCTCCCAGCTGAAGATGCAGGAGCTGAGAGACAGAAAAAAAAAAACTCTACTTTGAGCTACTATCAATTAACCTGTTTTGGAACCTCCACACCGGTCCGTGTGCAGGGTGTCCTGACCCAAAGATTGAGGGCCTGGTGTGGCCAGAGAGAGCCGCGGGCGCAGTGAGAGATACCTGCAGAGGGGCTGGGCCCACGAGAAGTTCGCAGAGGCTTCGCAGAGGCGGGACCCGAGGGGGTCAAGGGACCACGACACATTTTGTCACCTGATGAGGGAGAGGAGAGCTCAGTCCTTCCTGACTTCCCGCATGACAGTCACTCCGATGTGAGGTGAGAGCAACTAGAGCTTGTCGTATTTCCTTTAACCTAGATTGTGGACATTTTAAATTGTTGTCATATTGAATTGGGTTTTGTAAAAATCCAAGTCTTGCTCATCAAGCCAGATGAGGTCAAAGTCCCCTCAAGGACTTAGAGAGGAAAAGGGATCTGAGTTTGGGTTTTTGGTACGTTGGCTCAAGGACCGTCTGAGCATGTGGCGGGTGAACGTGCTGGGGCGGGACACAGCGCCCTCAGGGCCTGGGAGACCCGTCTCAGCACCATGCCCAGGCCTGAGGCTTGAGAACCCGGGACAAAGGAGCCGAGAAAGCCCTTTCGCAGGGCCAGCGACGGGGGGACGAATTTGATCTCCTCTGCGAAAGCCGCATGTTCCTCCAAAGAGGTAGCTCCCACTTGGAGCAAAGAGTTCGGGACATTGGGGCGCCTGGGTGGCTCAGTTGGTTAAGCGACTGCCTTCGGCTCAGGTCATGATCCTGGAGTCCCGGGATCGAGTCCCGCATCGGGCTCCCTGCTCGGCAGGGAGTCTGCTTCTCCCTCTGACCCTCCCCCTCTCATGCTCTCTGTCTCTCATTCTCTCTCTCAAATAAATAAATAAAAACTCTTTAAAAAAAAAAAAAAAAAGAGTTCGGGACATCAAGGGCAGCCCCTGTGCCCTCTGTCCGGGGCGCAGCCCCAGGCTCAGGGCGGGAGATTCAGAACATGCAGAAGGATGCAGAGTAACCCCTTTCACTCTGATGGATGGTCCCCTTCGCATCAGGTGGCTCTGGGCCACCACCGCGGCGCATGGGGCATCCGTGTCCTCCTCAGGGGGGCTCGTCACTAACAACATGTTTTCTGATGCCCACGTGGACTTTCCACTCTATCCGCCGATGTGAGCACCGATTCATCACGCCACCTTCCTCCCGACACGAGGCCTTCCCTCTGAGCGCCGAGCCCATTAGTTATGCACCAACTCTAGGAAGCTTTGCGGCCTGGAGCTGAAGAATCAGCTTGTTCAATGTTGCCAGGTGATGAAAAGGGAGTATTGATTTCCCTCCAGGAATGGAAGGGTGCAAGGCTCTGAGTTACAGTGAGAGCCCGGAATATTAATCTGCTCTCATGGCCAAGCAGGGGATCTTGCAGTGAGGGCGGGAGCAACACCTTCGTCTTAGTTCCTAATGCTCGGCCGCCCTGCAGGACGCGGATGCGGACACGGACTCAGCCCCTGGCAGCAGCTGCAACTCTCGCTGGTCCCTCTCGAAGCGGGGCAACATCCAGGCTGAGGTTCATTTTCTCATAGACTCCAAACACACGGGGCTTCTCCTAGGGATGCCAGGGAGGTGGGAGGTGCTTGAGTGTGACCTTGGGATTTGGACTTCTCAGACTGAGAACTGAGTTCCCTTGCCAAGGGAAAGCCATGAGGTCTTAGGAGGCTCTCAGAGGGACGGGACGGGGTGGCGCAAGACCAAACCTACCTGCCCTTGGTCCCAGCTTCGTCCATGTCTCACGCAGCCCATCTGGACACCGAGTCACATGGGATGCTCAGCGATCCTACCTGCAGCCCCGAGAGCAGTCTCCGTACCTGGGCCCTCCTGGCTCAACTCTGGATGCTCCTCACGCTTCTAATGTAGGTGGAACATCACCTTCTAGAGGGAGGAGAGTATGGTCTCAGGGGGCCTGTGCCCCCAAATGTCTCCCATGTGCACCCCAGGGGTTGGGGGACCTGCAGTGTCTCCTCTAGATTTCTAGTTGCCATGAAGATGCTTCAGATGCTGAGATTTTAGTTGTGTTTGCCTTTCTTACTGTTTTTCCCTCTGGACATATTCTGTCATCTCCCTGTAGTCTCCTGAGGGTGTCAGTGAGTGTGTGTGTGACGTTCTGAAACGTCAGAAAAGCCACTTCCTTCCACCAAAGCAGCTAGAAGGCCCCTGTTTTCGAGATTCTTCATGAAGACACCTGAGTAAACAAACCCGTAGATGAAAGAGAGATCTTCTCAGCTGGCTTTCCTTTCTAGATCTCCAGATTCCCCTTATGTCCCCAGAATCCCCTTTTCTTCAATTCTCTTGGTCCTTTCACACCTTTTGGTTTCTGATCATTCTCCATTGTCCCCCAAAGCACCCAGGAGCTGCCCATATGTACCCCAAAGGTATGGCAGCTTTGTTCCAATTTGGTTTTCCTACCCAGTGTTTTAACTTTGTCATTATCATAAAAAAAATCTAAAAAATCTGGATTTGTCACTTCTGTTTCGCCAGCTTCCCACAGGGCAACACTCAGCAGAGGATGCTCCTGGCTTAGATAGGGACCACCCTCCTTCATGCAGCACATGACTTCTGAGCACCTGTGGTATGTCAGGGCTAATTTAGGCTCTGGGGACATAACAGAAGACAAGGTTTCAAATCCCTCCGTTTCTCAGCTGGGTTTTGACAAATGGCGGCATCGCACGTCAGAGTTGGGGCCATGTTCTCGGCAGCTGGCCCCACTGGAGACGCAGAGGAGAGACATCCGTCCAGAGCATGCAGTGGGGTCCCTTGGGTGTTAGGCATGCTCCTCCGGCAGACTGACCTGGGAGGACCCTGTGGTGTGCGGGGCAGGTGGGGGGACAGCTAAGTTCCCACTTGATGGACAAAGGAGTGGGCTGCAGAGTCTGCCTGGCTTTTCTAAAGCCCTGCAGCACCAGATAGAAACTCCTCTCTCATCACAGCAGCTTCCCCATCACACTCTGTCTTGCGTCTGGGCTGTGAGGAAGCCACCCACCGTGAACTTGTGACCCAGTGTCCCAGATCCCAGCCCTCCCTGGGGTAAGGCCGGCATGCACCTGCCCTCAGATGATCACCCCCCACTTACCGGGTTCTAGATGTTATGAAGCACAAGCTGCCGCCAACGCTACTGAAACCTTAACCGCTTGTGTCTCCTCCACTTGGGGTGGGGGATGGGGGGAATCTTGCTGCGAAGAAACCGAAGCTGTTACAGGATCACAGAGACCCTGCCTTTCCAATCCCAAACATGGCTTCTTAAGCGTAAAACGGTAAATACACAATGTCTGGTGGCTTGATTTTAAATGACAAAGTCTTCAGTATGAAACCCCAGGGATTTTGAAATCCTTGAGGAACCTACGTAAGACGGTATTTCAGCAAGTTTTATGAGGCCGCTGGTGTAATTTCCATGTCTAGATCCACAGTCTGTGCAGGTCTCTCTCCGAAGGAGCCTAGCGCCGTGCGGTAGCAATCTTACGATAGATTGCGGGTGTTCGGGAAAGGGAAGGCATACACCTGAAAATATTTGTTAAACGTTGTCATTTAGCAAAGCTGTCATAGTCGAAGGCACGTCCCTGTTTAGGAAAGAAAGTAACCGCTTAGCAGGCACGGGGTTTCCTTTGGAGGTGACAGAAATTTCTAGAACGAGACGGGAGGCGACAGTTGCAGGTCGCAGGAGTGTACCTGATGTCACTGAATTGTTCACTTTCAAATGATGAAAACGGTAGATTTTATGTTATGGGTGTTTGACCACAAAAAAATAAATAAAATGTCAGGTGCTAAAAAGAGCGTCAGCCTCTTTGAACAAAGACAGGTCCGCACTCACTCCTTGACCCAGTCAGTGGGCATGGTACCCAGTCCGTGCCAGGCACCCTTCCAGGCCTCGGGACGCAGCCCCCATGGACGATAAAGTCAGAACAAAGGTGGGAATCTCGGGGAGTGCGGAGTGCTCAGAGGAGATGTGACTAGGAGAGTCTGAGAGAGCCGTGGTGTGTGTGTGTGAGTGTACGTGTGTGTGCGCATGCATGTGCACGTGTGCATGTGTGTGTGCATGTGTGTGTGTCTGTGTGCGTGCATTTGCATGTGTGTCTGCACGCATGCATGTGCGCATGTGCGTGCCTGTACGTGTGTCTGTGTGCGCGTGTGTACATGTGTGTGCACATGCATGTGCGCGCGCATGCATGTGCATGTGTGTTTCTGTGTGTGCGTGTGTGTCTCTGTGTGCGTGTGTACATGTGTGCACATGCATGTGTGTCTGTGTGTGCATGTGCATGTGTCTGTGTCTATGCACATGCATGTGTACGTGTGCATGTGAGTGTCTCTGTGTGCACATGCATGTGTGTGCATGTGTGTATGTGCATGTGTGTGTCTATGTGCATGTGTGTGCGTGTGTGTGCGTGTGTGTGCGTGTGTGTGCACGTGCATGTATGTGCGTGCATGTGCATGTGTGTCTGTGGCTGTGCGCATGCATGTGCGCGTGTGCATGTGCGTGCGTGTCTCTGTGTGCATGTGTGTGTCTGTGTTGTGTGTGTACGTGTGTGCGCACATGCATTTGCGTGCGTGCATGTGTGTGTGTGCTTGTGTATGTGTGTCTGTGTGTGCGCATGCATGTGCATGTGTGTGCATGTGTGTGTCTGTGTGTGCGTGTGTGTACGTGTGTGTGCACATGCATGTGTGTTCGCACAGATGCTGAGCGGCAGACCCAGGGTTTGGTCCCGGGCACAGCGGCCGCGGAGTCACCCTCTGAATCGCCCTGCGATCCTGCCTCCTCCTGGCTGGTCCACGGCCCCCTGGAGTGCAGACAAAACGCCCAGGGACACGATGGGCTCCTCTGTGGCCCCCCGCAGAAATGAGCGGCTGTAACAGCAGTTACATTTCTTGCTCACTGAATAATGTGGCTGAGGTGCTTTGAGCTCCAAATGAGAATGACCAGATAACCCCAGGAAGAAAGCAGGGGCTCCTGACACTTCCCCCTACCCGAGTCCTCCCTCCAGCCCCTCCCCTGCCCCGGAGCTCCTCTCCTCCTCTGTCCCCTCTTTTCTGCCTCTTATTCCCCTCCTCTGTCCCCTCTTTTCTGCCTCTTATTCCCCAATCTCACGGTTACCATTGTTTGGTGGCCATTAGGACTCTCTTTATAAGCCAATTAATCCTCACCACAAGCTTCTGACATCAGAATTACGACCATCCCCATTTTACAGAAGGGAAAGCTGAGGCTCACGGAAACAACGGAAGCCGCCCAAACGTGTTGGAGTCAAAAGCCAAGATGGCGCTCAGACCCCAAACGGTCCTGTCCAGAGTCCCGCCATGAGCGCTCCCTGCCCTCCGCTTTTCCTTCTTCTCCTCCCTCCCTTTCATTATTTCCCTTCACTCCGGATGAATGTGAATATCCTTATTCTTTAATAAGGGAAGATGAAGCTTGGTTAGGAGAAGAACAGACGAGGAGAAGAAGGAGGGAGCTAAAAATCACTTCTCCTTGTTAGCTGATTACCAGATTCTTCTGGGTGCCCTGCAGCTGCCGCTCCCCATAAAGGCAGCTCCGCACGGCACCATGGCAAGAAGGCTTGAACAATAATGATGCAAAAGCTATTTATTCTTGTCTGTCAGTGCTGACGCGACCCTCCCCCTGCGTCTGTGCATAATTAAAGGTGCAGTGCAGGGAGGAAGCCCCTCTCAGCAGAAGCCAATGCCTGGAAGACAGCAGTCTTCTCGTGTCCGCCATCGTCGCTCCCCGGGGACCTAGCCACTGTCCCCAGTGTGTCCCTGCAGAGCTCGGTTGTCTGCCCCGTCCCTGGAATAGGAGAGGGGTCTGGGCTCTTGCTGGAGGTGCGTCTTGCCTTTGCGGCCACACCAACCCCTGCTGGGGTGCCTGTCCGCCACCTTCCTCTGGGACCCCGACCCCCTCCATGGTCCGTCCGTGAGGCCTGGGAGGCAGGAGCTGCCCTGGTTCCAGGCACCGAGGTGGCCCACAGCCCCAGCCATAGAGATGGGCTCCGGAGTGGCTAATGCCCCAAACCAGGCCCATGAGCGCCTCTGGGAATTCTCCCACGGCTGGGCTCTCGGCCGTCCGAGCAGGAGCCTGTCGGTGTTCTCCAGCTGGCCTGCAGGAATCAGCTCACACTCCTCCGTGCTCAAGGGCGTGCGCTGTGGACACCTGTCCAGACCAGCTTTCTCCACGGCGGCACCTACCGAGATGGGTTCTTACCCGCTCCGTGTGGGGCGTGAGGAGCAAAAGTGCGCTGGAGGGCAAAGGACACCCCGGAGGCCCCTGTGGGACCGGCCGCAGCCAGGGGCTGGCGCTCAGAACCCATGCACGGGCAGCTGCTGTGACCGGTCCCCTGACGGCGGCCGGCACCATGGGTCACCCTCTCAGGGACTTCCTACATCACTCGGTTCTATGTCGTGTTTTAAATGCAAGTGGCAGCACATCAGATCCACGCTGTGACCCCCTAACGGGTCACAACACGCTGTTTGAAGATGCTGGGACAGATCCTGGGTCAACACAGGCCCGGACAGCCAGCAGTCCCGGACGACGGGGGGGTGACGATGCCGTCACGGGAGCAAAGGAATCCTGCAACTGAGAAAGTAGATTCATACAGGTTTTGCTTCTTCCCTTTTAAATTTTTTTTAATTTTATTTTTTTAAAGGTTTTATTTATTTGAGAGAGAGAGCACACACACACAGAGGCAGAAGGAGAAGCAGGGAGCCCGATGCGGGGCTCGGTCCCAGGACCCCGAGATCGTGATCTAAGCTGAAGGCAGATGCTTAACCGACTGAGCCACCCAGGTGTCCCTTGCTTCCCTTTTTCAAAGGGAGAGATTTCTTCTCTAAAATGATTGTATCCTTCAGACCCTTCTGTAGGGAGAGACCCATGACCATCTTCCAAGCAAGGGACGTCCAGGTCTGGCCCGGCCGGAGTCCTTAGCCTGCCAGGCTGCTCCTCGGATTCCTCACGCAGGATCATTTGGGCTGAATTTCTCAGTCTCTATCACAGCCAGGCGGGGAATAATTGCAGATTTTGGAAACAACCAAACTTGAGCACATCAATTTGGAAAATAAAAGAAAAAAAATATGCCAAATGGTTAACCATTTCCAATGCACGAGCACATCCATCAGCCCATTCGAATTCTTCCGGAAATTTCAGGGAAGTGGGGTTGACCCTCTCCCTCACTTATTAAATCGTCCCTAGAGCCTAGTTGCATCACCTGCAGCTCTCTGGAGAGGCGCTTCCAAGAAGGCAGGACCACCCTCAAAATACCCACCATGAAGGGCAGATCTCTCAGGTAAGCAGCTAGCTTTATAGGTTGACAAATGATGTTGAATTAAATACAATTCATCTTTCTCTATTTTGGATTATAGAATAAATATATGTTCAATATGAAGAATTTGGAGAGATTAAAAAGAAAAAAAACACCCACACTCCAGCCACTTGTCACTTTTATTATCTTTTTCCTTTCCGATGTTTCTCTGTGTATCTTTACTGATACTCCTATTTAATATCACTTTATAGATAGGTATTCAAGTGGGGCACATGATGAGAATTTCTCTCTTTCTGTTTGACCACAAGGGAGAGATCGATCCACACACGATGACTTAAACCAGAGGTTCGTGTGCTCGTGGGGAGCGGGGAGGTGTGCAGACCCAGGGTTTGTCAGGAACCAGGCCCTCTCCTTCCTTCTGTATGACCAGAGTGTTGGTTTTCTTTCTCACTCATCCTTGACTCACTCATACTTTCTGAATGGCTATCTTTACTGTTTTCTTTCAGTAAAATTTCACAAAGTTTTAACAAAAAGTAGATTTACATCAGATGCACATTTAGCTTGCACGATTTTGACTCTATCCTCTCTACTAAGAGGGAGAGAGAGAGAGAAAAGACCATTTAAATAATGAAGGTCCTCTCTTTTGAGCCCAGGGCGAGGGTGGGAGGGGGGACTCTCCTGGCCCCTCTGGAGATCCCCGCCTGATCTCCAGAGAGCCTTTCATAAATTAATATCCCACCACCTCTGCTCTTTACACTGGATTTAGGCAGCAACGGAAAGGGTTTGGCCCGCAGGCTGGAGTTGGCAACTCCTACTATACACAATTGACGGCTTTTGCCTTAACAGGGAGGCTGCTTACCCTTGACCACTCCCCTTTCTACGGAGGGGATGTGAGGGTCCCTCTCAGGCCCCACACGCCAGGAGGGCTGGGAGCTAACAGGCACTTTGTTCCCTGCCCCTCACTGACTCCTGTCCACCGAGAGAGAGTGACTTTTCTGATGGCTGAGGTCAACCATAGGAACAGGGCCATGGAGCTCAGCCCTGGCCCACTCTTATTCAGAGCCCCGTGCCCTCCCCTTCTGCCTGCTGTATCCCAGGTAGTGTGGTTCCTACAGGAGGAAAGGGGAGAACCTGAGTCTGGCCTCAGGTCAGGTGCATCCTTCCAGTAACAGAGCACAGAGATTTTTCTCCATCTGTTCCTGTATCTACCTCTCAATTGATTCTGAATGGGGAGGGTGAGCGGGTGTCTTCCATTGTCCCTGCCGGTCCTCCCTGCTCTGTGCCCAAGGAGGGTGCACCGATGGGTTCCCTGCCCTCTGCATGCAGCGGGTCTGGCTGTGGGAATGAGAGATGGTAGCAGGCCCCGCATTACCCCTCCCGGCTAGGTCTTCCTGGCTGGGCCGCATCTGTCTACCACGCCTCCTATCTCATGGCCTTATATCTGTGTGACCAGGGAAAAAAGATAGGATGAATCGTGTCCCTCCCCATCCCCTAACCCTGCCTTCAGATCCTCTGGTGGGTTGAATTATGCCCCCAAACCGTATGCCCCCCTGAAACCTCAGAACATGGTCTTATTTGGAAACAGGGTCTTTGCAGATATAATTAAGGGAAGGATAGGGATGAGCTCATAGTGGCTGGGGGTGGGCCCTAAACCCTGGGAAAGTGTCCTTATCAGAGACAGAACAGGACACACAGGGGAGGAGACCCCATGAAGACAGAGGGAGAGACTGGAGAGATGTGTCTATGACCAAGGAACCCTCGGGCCGCCAGAAGCTGGATGAGGCAGGAAGGATCCTCCTCTGAGGAGCGTGGTCTTACTGACAGCTTGACTTGGGGCTTGTGGCCTGCAGAGCTGTGAGAACACATTTCTTTTTTTGTTTTGTTTTTTTTTAAATGGTTCACATTTTGGGGTGCCTGGGTGGCTCAGTCATTAAGCGTCTGCCTTCAGCTCAGGTCATGATCCCAGGGTCCTGGGATCAAGCCCCGCATCGGGCTCTCTGCTCCGTGGGAAGCCTGCTTCTCCCTCTCCCACTCCCCCTGCTTGTGTTCCCTCTCTTGCTGTGTCTCTCTCTGTCAAATAAATAAAATATTAAAAATAATAATAATAAAATAAATGGTTCACATTTTAAAAAAAAAATGAGCCTGGGTGGCTCAGTCGGTTAAGCAACTGCCTTCAGCTCAGGTCATGATCTCAGGGTCCTGGGATGGAGCCCCGTGTTGGGCTCCCTGCTCAGCGGGGAATCTGCTTCTCTCTCTCTCTCCCTTTCTCTCTCAAATAAATAAATAAATAAAAATCTTTTTAAAAAAATTTAAATAGTTCACATTTGAAAGAAATTAACACAGAGGGCAGGGAACCCATCGGTGCACCCTCCTTGGGCACAGAGCAGGGAGGACCGGCAGGGACAATGAAAGACACCCGCTCACCCTCCCCATTCAGAATCAATTGAGAGGTAGATACAGGAACAGATGGAGAAAAATCTCTGTGCTCTGTTACTGGAAGACAACAATTACACATCAGGACCATTTCCAAAATCTCAGTCAGTTTCATAAAACTCAGGCCCTTACACTGGGCCTCATTCCCGCATGGCAACAATGGGCCAGAGTTGAATAAAAGGACTGCCTTTTAACCCAGATGGTGCATGACAATTTGCCGCAGTCCCCACCTCTCCCTACTGTCCAATGCTGGCTCCATTTCAGTCAGCATAGTGGGTCTCTCGAGATCTGAGTTCCCAGTCTCCGAGGCAGAGACCGCTTTATTAACATCTTACTTACAAGGCCTTACTGAGCACGTAAGTCCGGCCAAACACTGTTAGGGCCTAGGAATACAACAATGAACAAGACAGGCACGGTCCCTTCCTTCAGGGGGCTTATATTCAAGTAGATAACCACGGTCCTAGCATTATGGGACGAGGGAACACAATTTAACACCTGCTATACCATCTCCAAGATTTAAGACCTGCCAAATAGGCTTTGCTGTGCGTTAATTTTCACTGGCCAGTGCACAGGGTACGAAGTTGCAGTCAGGCTGGGAAGTTAATGGTTTGACTTCGGTTGTATTTGAGGTTCTCACTGGTCTCAGAAATGTTCAACCGCCTGTCCGAATTCCCAGCATCGTTCTGCACCTTCTGGACTCCCAGTCACACCACAGCTGATAGCTGATCTATCCTAAAAAAGGATGCAAGTTTTGACCTTGTCAGTAATGACAGTTTTCGTCCAGTTAAGATTCCTTCCCCAACCTGCGGGAACTCAACTTCGACCCTTTGTTCATTGTATAACCAGAGGGTTTCCTACGAAAACTCCTCACAGTGGAAGATAGCTCTTTGATGTATTTGAGGAAATAGCCCGTTTTAAGGTTAATCAATGGTTGCTTTTAATTAGGAGAGTGGTTTTTGGTTTTTATTATTATTTTTTTAATGTTCATCACTTGGGCATGAACTTCCAATGCCGACTCTGTGTGGGTTTGGAACCTCAGGAGCCTCCGGGGGGAATCTGAAACCGGCTCCTCCCGGAGGGCAGGGAGAGATGGAGGAGGGAGGCAGAACCCTCCAGACGGGCAGGCGGCAGGTTTCACAAGCAGGGGACCTTCATTCCAGGCTGGTCTTGGGCGGGAGGCTCTCAGCCCGCCCGCCAGCATCTTGGGGTTCATGGGGAGGGCTCAGCAGGTCTCTGCACCGTCTACACAGTCTCAGAGCCACATGCCCCTCAAGGCCGTGGCTGGAAACCCGCTCCCACCGTGAGAACTGCAGGCAGAGCCCCAGCCCAAGGACAGGAGCCCAAGGGGCCTCCCAAGGCCAGGACCAGCCGCGCGTCTGCCAGGTCACGTCCTCTCTGTGACCTCCAGCCTGTAACTATTGCAATCATTATGGAAAAACAATAGCGCTCTGAAAAGTGTTTCCTTACCAGAGACATTCTGTTTGAACAGCACTTGTAACTTTTCTATGGACTTTGATGTTTCTTTTTCAAAGTGTTCTTCAAAACAGCCCAGTGAAATTACCATGGTAACTGACATCACCATTGCTGGGAGCAGGTGCAGCGTCCCCGGGGGATGTGGAGGGGAGCGTGGAGGCGTGGCCACCCCTGTCCAGGTTTTTCCTCTTCCCACCCCCGACACCCCCACATGGCCCAAACCCTGCACCTCTGTTCCCCGTGTTTGCTTGTGTCTGGCTGGGGCGACACCTGCAGGAGGCCGGGCTATAGGCAGGGGGCCCGCACTCAGTCCCTGGGGGGCTGCCCCTGAGTTACGGCCTGTCCTCCCTCCTCCTGGGAGCCCTGCCCAGAACCTTCCTTCTTTCCCTCCCAGCCTCTGTCAACCCCCTCCTCTCTCTCCTCCCCCAAGCACCGCTCTTGCCCCGTCTTTGGGGACAAACGACTCCACCAGCACACATCTGGAATTTTCCATCCCAGCCCAGCTCCGCGGGAGACCTGCCTGACTTCTCGTGGGTGGAAGCTGACCTACCTCGCCTGGGGGTGCCACCTGCTCCCCACTGGGACACCTCTAGCGGGGGCCACACCTGCTGCCCCCGGGAGCCAGATCAGGAGTGAGGACCCCCCCTGCATGCACACGTGCACACCCAGAAGTGCGAGGCTTCACATGGATAGGGTGACCATTTGCCCAGTGGGAGGTGGGAGATAGGGCGAATTCCTCTTCCTTTCTCTCTCAGCCGGGGCTGCTCTGAGACCCCCCTCCTTCCCACACCCTCTCAGAGGCCAGACCTGCAAAGTAGAGCACCAGTCCTCGGCATGCCAGGCAGAGGGTTGAGCAAAGACCCGTGTCCCTCCTACCTCCCTGGCTGTGCAAAGTCTAATAAAGGAAGCCCATTGGGACATCACGTGGCCTCTCCCCTGAAGGTATTCACTGGTGGGCCTGGGACCCCGAGTCTGCTAGCGAGGGCCTCCCTACCCAGATGAAAGTCCGGTCCTCACAGGAAGGTGTATTTTCGATTGCAGTCACAGCAAATACCACAAACACGGCAGCTTAAAACCACACCAGTGCTGGCTCCTGGCTCTGGAGGTGACAAATGGGCCCCACAGGGCTGAGATCAAGCTGTCAGTCGGGCTGGACCCTTATCTGGAGGCTCCAGAGAATTACCTGCTTCCAGGTTCATTCAGGTCACTGGAATCCAGTTCTGTGTGGTTGGGGGACTGGGGTCTCCTCCAGGGGCCACCCTCTCTCGGCCCCTAGAGATGGCCCGCATCTGATTAGATTAGGCCCACCAAGATAAACTCCTTTTGATTAACGCCAAATGACTAGTAACCTTGCTTGCTTCTGCAGAATTCCATTTACCCTGTAAATACAATCACAGGCAGGTATCGCACTGACAGTATCTGGGATTGGGGCAGAAAATCTTGGGGGATCATCTCAGAATGCTGCCCACCACAGAAGGCCTTCTGCTTTTTTTTTTCCTTCCTCCTTCCTCCCACCTAGAATGCAGACATGAAACCTGGAGGCACAGCAGCCATTTTGCAACCACGAAGCAGCCAAGTGCTAATGATGGTGGCCAAATATAGAACCTGGTCTCTGAGACAAAATCAAGCCACCGTGCAGTCTGGAATCTCTACTTCTTATAAAACACTTCAAATAAACTCATTCTCTGAAGCTGCAATCAGCTAAGTGTTATGTTACTCCTCTCAGACACCATCCTGTCTGATACACCAGGACTGGCCCTCTCTGCTTTCCATAGGTGACCTTCACCATCTCAAGCTCACACGTGTTTTCTGGAGCAGGGGTGGAGTAGGTGGAGACAGCAGCTTCCAGACCTGCTTCTTCGTTCCTCCCAGGCTCCAGCGTTCTCAGCTATGGTGCACACAGCCAGGAGAAGAGAGAAGACTCTCCTTCTCCAGCTGCTGAGACTGGAGTCCAGCCCACGTTCCAGCCTCACGCTCTGCTCTCCTCACCTGCCCTCCCATTGCACGTCCGCGTTCAAAGTACCACCTCACAGAGCAAATTGCATCATCGTGTTCTATCCATTTGCTAGCAAGGAGCCTAACGAGGTCAGACAGGTAATGTAATTCTCCCACGCTCCCGAGCTATCTGAGTAAAACAGAGCTTGATCTGATTTGTATTTCATAAAGCAGCCTCAGCATACCGGCTCGACAAGAAGAACTTCTCTTTTCATTGGAGCAAAGCACTTTCACCTTTGCGTTTGTTTGTGTAATAAAACAGGAATCTTTGGTCTTGATGGAGCACGTGACCTCTTACATCAAGCACCTGCTCTGTCCTGGGGTGTCAGGGGAAGTGGCTTCTGAGCAGTTGGGAGTTTTTGAGTTCCTCTTCTTTACCTATGAGAACAGATGCTACCAAAGGTCCTGTAGCCCCAAGATGAGCCCCTGGAGCAGAGTATGTGATTAGCCATCTTCAGGGCCCATCATGATTTCCAGGTGATTTTGTCTAGATTTGTTGCAAGGTGTTTTAGTCATTATTCATGGGAATTGAGAAAATAAAATGAGATTGAATCTAAGATCCAGGCAGGTTAAACCCACACCTATAACTGCTTGAGCGGTTCCACTAAAGGACCCTTTTTAATTATGAGAAAACAACAGGCAAGGAAGCCCAGTTCCAAAAACAGCAATAAAATATCTTTTGTTCACCTGATCAAATTATCAGAGCCATGAGCTGCATTCCTCTGGCTTACGAATTGTGTTGTCTGGCCACACTGGCCGGACTGCTGAACGACTTAATTGAATCCAGTGCCGATGAGAAATCTCTGAGAAAGGAGCCGGTGGCTGCTGGGCAGGCTAGCTGTGTTTGCTTCGCTGGTGGCCAAGAATACGAGCTTGACACGGCAGTCGGAGGGAGCCTGGCCAGATGCTGAAGTCTCCGCAGGTCTAATTCTCTGTTCACCCCAAACATCTTGCTTTGATGGTGGCGTCCAGATGTGGGGAAACGGTACAACAGTGCAATTAAATCTGAAAATGTCTGCTGTGTGTAAAACATTCTCCCACGGAGGTCTGAGAGAGGGCGATTCCTCCTCCTCCCCCCCGTCCCTTACAAAGGAGAACCAGGATGCGGCCAGGATGGGCCCATAGCCAAGCGGGGCTGAAACCAGGGCACCTGCCAATATCAACCAATCAGGATGAGGCCGTCCGACCAAACAATCAGGACGAGGCCCTCCGGCCAATCAGGAAGAGGCACTTTTTACCTTCCCCCTTATTAGCATATTGGACCGACTGGGAACCTGCGGGTTTCCCCACATAAGCAAGCGTCCCCTCTGTTGCGAGAGACCAGCCTAGCCACTCTGTCAATGCTGTGTCTTCCTTCAGCTCGAGCTGTGGCCCCAGTAAAGCCTTAGCCGGTGCCTTTTTGTTGGGGGGGCGTCTGGGCTGGTTTCTGGTGTGGGCCCAGGAGCCCGACTAGGTAACACTGAGATTCAGGCAGTCAGGGTCCAGCTGTGTGATCTTGGGCAAGTGACTAACCCTCTCTGGGCCTTGGTTGTATCAACTATAAACTGGAACAATTAAGCATACCAGGTGGGACTGCCGTGCTGGATTAAGTGAGTCTTCTCATTTAAAGGGCTCAGCACAGGGGCGCCTGGGGGGCTCAGTTGGTTAATCAGCTGCTTTCTGCTCTAGTCATGATCTCAGGGTCCTGGGATCAAATCCCGTATGGGACTCCTTTCCCCACGGGGAGTCTGCTTCTCCCTCTTCCTCTGCTTGTGCATACTCTCTCCCTCTAATAAATAAAAAAAAATCTTTTTTAAAAAATTAAATAAATATGGAGCGCCTGGGTGGCTCAGTGGGTTAGGCGTTTGCCTTCCACTGGGATCATGATCCCAGAGTCCTGGGATTGAGTCCCGTATGGGGCTCCCTGCCCAGCAGGGAGTGTGTTTCTCCCTCTCCCTCTACTGCTCCCCCTGCTTATGTGCTCTCGCTCCCTCACTCTGTCAAATAAATAAATAAAATCTTGGAAAAAAATTAAATCAATGAAATAAAGGGCTCAGCACATACAGGAGCTGGAGACCCTTTTCCCCTTCCTCCCTCTAGGTGATTGCAATGCTAGCTTTACTGCTGGAAACATCTACTTCTCCAATCCTTGAGGCCGAAATAAACTAAAGCACAGGAAATGATATTACAGGGTCACAAGGTCTGTGAGATAGTCTCACTCACAGATGCCAGCTAAAGAAATCAAGCGATGTCACTTCAAGGTCACTGCCAGTTGGTGGCAGGGCAAAGAACAGCATGCAGGGGTAAAGGGCCTGCATCCTTCCTTGTGCCATGTATGTCTGCAGAAAGCTCACCTGACATGACTTCAGTGACACTGGAATTTATTATCTCATTAATAAAAGGGCATCCGAGCTGGGGCTTGTTAATTGATGTCAGTGACATCTCGCCCTAATTGGGCTCTGCCATCCAGGATGCCGGCTTTGTCTCCAGGCTGGCTCTGTCACAGTGACACATTCAAGATGTCACCTCCACTCTCCGCTACGCCCCTAGGAACAAAAGTCATCCAGGATCCTCATGCAGAAGAGCAACAGGTAGTGATGCTTAAGGGAATTATGAGGGGTGTGGAGTGGGTGACCTGCAACGTGAGATCCAAACCTAACCTTTGCTCCCGCTGCATCCTATTCACGGAGCTCCTATTCAAAAGAGAGGACCCAGGATTTGGTTTTAACAGAAAGAGAAAAAAAAGCCAACACAGAGAGTTTCTAAGCCACAATCAAATGAAGTGTATAAAGCAAGCACATTAGGAGAAGTTAGAAGGCCCCCCCTCCATCAAGGAGGAGAGGTAATGCAATGGTCTCCAAGAGCCAGCAGCTTTCCCACCCTTTACAGCATATTTTTACTCAAACAAAGCCCGAACAGTTTATCCTAATGTCAGGCAAACATTTATAGTTGTAAGGAAATAAAAAAGGCTTTTCTTTTGAAAAAGTTTCACCAAATGCTCTGATTCATTCCAAGGGCTGTGTTTGGCTCTGTGGGCTTTTCCAGGACATCGACGGCCTGCAAGTGCTGGCCAGTCCCGGGGAATAGGGATGCCTGTGGGCTGGGGTGGCTGGGGCATCTGACCCCCAGGGGCACTTGCCCTGTGAGTGACTTTGCAGGCACATTTGAAATTTAAATGAGCAATTTCAGGAGCAAGGAGATGCCATTTCTTGCTTTACTCTAAGGGAATGGGTCGGGCATGGATCACTGCTGGGGTGGGTCTGCAGCGGGACAGAGCCCAGCTGGGGACACTTTGAGCCCCAGGAGAAGGGGATGGAGGGATGCCCACCGGGCATCGGGAGCCGTCTTACTCCTCCGCCGTGGTCTCCTCACCCCGTCTGGGGCTGGTGCAGGCTGTGACATGGCACTTTGATTTTCTTTGAAGCTCTACTGTCCCTTCCTTTCCATAATGCTCAGAAGTCCCCTTCATCTGTAGCCACCGCCCCCATCTGCTTCTCTGTGGTAAAGACCTAATAAACCATTTCATATGGAGGGTTACAGACTTAGTGCTTTCAAAGGCATTTTATTGGCAGAGCAAGATGAAAGCTCACTTAGATAATTCTGCACCTATCGACAAGTATTTCAGTTGGGGTCTCAAATGTGGGAGGGGGTGGCATTTGTCATCAGCTTGGGTATGTGTCTGTCCCCTTCCAGGGAGATTGTGCCTTTCAACCAAAACACAAGTGGCATCTGGCAGGTCATTCTCACCGTGGGGGGCATTCATGCACACTGCAGGTGGTCCCCTGGCCCCGGGCCATTGCCTTATGCACGGCAGGTGGCGCCTCCAGCCCCTGGACCTAGCGAAGTGCCCCACAATTTCCATGTGTCCCCTGCGGGCACAGTCAGCCCCCAGGTATGTACGAAATACCCAGATGAAGAGCATGTGTGATGCGCTGTTCTCTTCCCATCCCCAGCGTGCAGTACTCGCTCACATAGGCTCCTTGGCATTTCCTCACTCTTATGGAAATGCAGCCTTCTTCTTTTGGAGAGTGATGCTCCAGACCACACACACACACACACGCACGCGCGCACAAACACGCACACGCAAATGCTTGGGCGCTCACGCACACCACTCAG
The DNA here is from genome assembly GCF_011800145.1 of Mirounga leonina. Lineage (NCBI taxonomy): Eukaryota > Metazoa > Chordata > Mammalia > Carnivora > Phocidae > Mirounga > Mirounga leonina. The sequence goes on along the minus strand of NW_023270436.1, from coordinate 3,411,932 downwards.
TGGCTCGAGGTACCAATCCATTCACTCATGCGACATGGCTTTTCTGGTGACATGGTTTGAGGAAAAGCTGTACCACTGACCCACTGGGCTAATCAAAGTCCCTTCCCTGGGACTTCTAAATACATGATGGAAGACTATGAACCCGTATCGGCACTCCTGGCCCCAGGCTCTCGGAGAACAGGCGGGCTAAGTGAAGATAGCTGTTGCTGAGGGAGATGTGGGTGGGGGGAGAAGGGAGAGAGAGGCAGGAGGACAAAGAGGGAGGACCTGAATGGATTCTCGGTTCTAGCAGAGGCTCAGACCAGCCCCACACTGCTCTTCCTAAGGTTGGCAACTCAGAAGAATTTTTTTTCCCATTTTTGTGGGTTTCTGCCAATTTGAGCAAGTGGGCTGACAAATCCAGAAGGAGAAGTGATTAATAACCATTTTTTGCAATAAAGGAATGCATGAGTGACTGCCTTCATCTTGTCCTGCAAGTCACAGGAGGCTGCCCCATTTATTAATGGAGAAATCTCACCGCGCCCCCGGAATAAATATCACCGCATGCATCTAGATGAAAGAAGACACCTGCAGGTCTCCTGGGTGCTGACCACCCAGGGGCAGCCTGTCAAAACGCAGTGCTGTGCACATTGTCATCTCCACACGGAGCCCAAGAGAGAAATCCCACGGTAGCAGGAGGGACGCGAGGCGTAAACACTGTGTGGCAGGACAGCTAGGCCCGCACCTTGCTGCCCCACAGCCCTGCCCACCTCCGCGAGCCTACGCCTTCTGCCGCCATTCTACGACTATTCTCTTAGAATAGTCTTTCTTACATGAAACTATAGCCACCACTGATTGCAATTTACAGTTTGCTGAATATTTAAAATCTTTTTAATTTGCAATATATATATATCCTGTCCCTTCCAGGTACTCACCTAGGATTCTTTTTCCTTCTGTTTAGGCTAACACTCACCCTTCATTCCCACTCGGGGTGGCTGACGGGGGCCTGAGCTTATTTTCCAGTCTCGCGGGTGGGGGCGTGGCCCAGAGCCGGCTGGTCAGGGCTGTGCTCCTGACGGGCCACAGTCATCGGATCAGAGCAAACAGATGAGCAAAGCCACAGCCGATGACGGGCAGCCTGGGCCTGGGGTTTCAGCAGCCTGGGCCTGGGGTTTCAGCAACCAGGAAAGAGACAGAGCTTCTCTCCCGAGGTGGCCAAGCTGTGAAACACACACCTGTAAGCCCCGTGGCTGCCACTCCGTGGTCCCCTTCTCTGAGCACGTGTGGTTCAAATGCACAGAAGCCCCCATGCGGGACTGGGGATGAGCATAGCTTCTAGGCCCCATCTTGACTGGGAGACAGAGCTGAGGAGCCTCGGTGTTGTCTTCTGATCTGACTCCGTGGTCAGCCTCACTGGAGGCCTCTGGGCAGTCTTGTTTCTCTCTCCTCATATAGGTGCGGATCATCTTTTCTGACCATTTTCTGTGCCCACATCCAGACTTCCAGAAGCATCTCTCGGTCTCCCATCCAGGCACAATGGCAACTCTCCCTCTCCCATCCAGGTGAGGTATGTCACCCCACCTTCTCTGGGCCATTCAGCTGTTCTACCAGTGAGGTTCTCATGCTCAGATTTAAATTGGTGTTCTTTATCCTTCTGTACAATTAGCAGCTTCTAGGTTCCACTGGATCACTAAAAGGGCTGCAGGAATGTTGTCATTGATGCAATAGACACATGCTTTACCTTAACATCCATACCTCTATTGGAATATAATTTCTACTACCACTACTACAGTATTAAGATTAAGCCACCACTATTAAGATTTGACCACTTACTATGTGCCGGTCACACATACAGTGTCATAATCCATATTACCAATCTATGGTGATAGCATTATTAATATTCTATGGTATAGATGAGCAAACTGTGGCTCTGGGAGACTAAGTAATTTTTAGGAGAAGTGAGCCTAATATACAAAAAGAAACAAAGTCAGTAGATGAACAGATAGAGATAAGTGAGATATATGGTTCTTTCATTGACCCTGGATTCAGCCATACCTGAAGCTGCCTGTATCCCTGAATTTCTCATTTGTGGAAGTTAATAAATGTTCCCTTCTGCTTTAACATACTGAAAAGAGTTCTCACTCTCACTAATAAAACCAACTTGAAAGGTAAGTGTAATTTTCCCTATTTTAGCAATTAAAAAAAAAATTGAGGCTGAACAGTTAAGTCACTGACCTAGGGCTCCATGAAACAAGGACTGTTTCTATTTTGCAGAGTATAAAACCTGCATCATCTAACAAAACACTTGGTACTCACCTTCGGCAGAGATGAGAAGGAGGGAAGATGGAGAAAAGGAAAGAAGGAAGATCCATTACAGTGAAGAGATGGAAAAGGCAGGGTTTTGACTGAAGTTCACTTGCCTCTAGGAGGCTTAAAAACATATATTATTCCTCTATATGAAAGTATGCACCCCATAGTTTTTCCTCTGGATCCTATGATCACTTTCTCTTAGTTATAGGAATGCAAAATACTAGCTTCCCTTGTTTTAGCAAAGGAACAGAACAAAGAAACAGGAGCTATTGTAGGTATTTTAAACGTAGTTATCTAACGCAGGAATGAGCACTAAGAAAAAGGATCAGGATGGCCAAAGGAGGGGGTTTTAGGCATTGTCTCCACATTTTCCTGGCTTTTAGATGTCAAATACTTATGGATTATCTTCTGTAAGAAGATTCTGTAAGAATTCTGAATTCTGTGGAGATTCTGGATTCTGTTGCATTCCTCAGAAAAGTGTTAACTTTTTACCTTTGGCTGGCAATCTACTTGGTCAGATTAAAAGAAACTGTCTCTTGGGCTGCAGCTCAAATCAGTTCCCATTCCTTCATTCTCGGTGCATTTGTGGTCCATGGGTTTTCCAAAAATGTGAGCAGTTTATATACTGAATTTGAGGATCTTCCTTTCTGGTCTTGTCTGTTGTTAGACTCTTCCTCTCTACTTTCCAGTGACTGTGCTTATTTCAGACTCTGTCCTCTGGTTCTTCAGACCACAAAGAATGGGTTTCTACGGGAGAACCCATTGTTCTCAAGCAGCAATGACAGTGACCTGTCCTTAGGGGGAAAAGCCACAGAAACGGGCAGCTTTCTTCAGGCCTTTTCCTTCTTCCAAGTGTCAGCTCCCTTCCAGAATCTGCCTGCCGGCCTCCCTTCACTCTTCAGAGCCTTTGGGAAGTTTGTTTTGGTCATTTGTTCGTGCTTCTGTTTTGGTTTGGTATTTTATTCAGAATCTGGAGTTGTAAGCTGCCTGACTCTCTATCCAGCAGGTACCGCAGAGACTGAACCCCTCCGGGCCTCTTTGAACAGTTCCCCTGCATTGTCCTGCCCTGGAAGCTGGACACTCCCGCCTCTCCGGTTCTTCTGCAAGGTCCGATCTGTTCACCTGGAATAGGTGGATAGCTCAGCTCTCCCTTAATCACGTCAGCGCTTAGGAACGCTGGTTACTGACTTTCGCTTATCCTCCAACTCCCCCTTCTGGATTTTTATTTCTCTAGCTTCTCCCACAATTATATAAGGTCTCATTCCTGCACTAAGTTCCCTGTTCACGGTGGTTCAGCTCCCCTACTTGAACCTTGATGAATCATGGCCTCTGAGCTCCATCAGTAAATCTGAGGGCCACCTACATGACTTATGTCATACCTTCGCAGCAGTCCCACAGGGAAAGAGTCCCACACCGTGCCCCCGCCAGCCTTCTTCCTGGTTCTGGCTGGCCCAACCTTTAATCTCTCGAGCTCTCCACAAAGACCGAATGCCAGTCTCCCCAGCTCTGTGAGGGCAACGGCTTTATGGGAAGCACCATCTATTGAAATCCTACAGAAGATGGGCCGGGAAGCATCACACGTTCTACTCACAAGTCAGAGGCAAGACCGCTGTAGTGACCAGTCCCGCCTTGAGAAGGAAGACATCCATTTGTGTGAAACGCAGCTGGACTTAATGATGCTAATGATCTGTCTGCCACTTTGCTCAGCCCCAGAGCTGCTCTCCTTTTCCTCTCTGCCCGCAGAAAATGCCAGTCAGCGCCACCAGGGAGCACTGTTGACTCTAGAACCATTTGCAGCCGGTGCACAGGGGAGGGAGCTGAGCTATTCCTCCCGTAAATTCACTGAATTGGCACTGCATTGTTCCAGCTGTCAAAACAACACAATTTTGGCAGTTTTCCATTTGAAGCTCAATCTTTTTTTAACAGGCCATCAGAGAGTTTTAAGGGGAGTCAAGAACAATGCAGTGGGTCTGCGACAAAGCTTCTGGAGTTGCCTGGATTGTGTGAACCTGGGAAAGGTGTTTGAAGGCAGCTAGGAGTGTCATGAATCATTAGCGATGTCTTAGCTTAGGATGCTGATCATGGGCAGCTGGGAGGGGTTTTAAAAGGGAGATTAATATCGTCGCTTACGTGCTGGGTTGCATCTCACAATGGTTGGATGTGTTTGAATTGAATTATTCTCTATTAACAATCCGAAGTTCAGTTCCTACCAAGTAATGACTATAAAATTGAAAAAACCAAAATCAAAGACTTAGGGGTGGAGAGGATGAAATCAGTAGAATGGCTGGACCCATCACAGCTCAGTGCCAATGACTTTGGGGTTGATTTAGTCTGTTTCTTCTGGCTGGCAATGATGAGACTGAATGGAAGTGACCACTTCTATACCTGTTTATGGGCTGTCCTGTGTTCCTGTCTTGTTCTTCCTTCCGCAAAAACTCTGCCCTCCTGTCTTGCCCATCTCCACTCTTTTTTTGAAGATTTTATTTTTAAGTAATCTCTACACCCAGTGAAGGGCTCAAACTCAGGACCCTGAGATCAAAAGTCACACACCCTACCGACAGAGCCAGCCAAGCTTCCCACCCATCTCCACACTTCATCTCTCGTCATCCCTGAAGTCAGTGATAGAACATCACTCCCTCAAAGCTATGGCTTAGAATTTGTTCAACAAATTCGGGCTGGGCATATTCGAGTTCCTTCCGGTTCCAGGTGAGTGGCCATGGGGAGAAAAATCTGGCTGAAGTAGGACATTTAAGAGGAAGGGAAGTTATTAAGGGGCTCTCAGGGGGAGAAAACATCAAGTACAAAGTCTCTGAAGGGAGAATGAGCAGAGCATGCACAGGGAACACAAGTAAGATCAGTGTAGATGGAGGGTAGGTAGGGCTGATCTTTGGGCTCTTGTAACATTTCATTTGTGCCTCTTTTCTGATGGTAGTTCAAGACACCTGTGTTTGCATATTATCTCTGCTATACACTCTCTGAGGACAAGTTCCTAGCCCAATGCCCACCCATAGTAATCACTCAACAATTACTTATAGGATTAAAGATTGATGAGACATGGAGACTGTTTTCTTCCGGCACCAAGATCTGATAATCCACAAGGAACAAGGGCACTGCTGAGTGAGTAAAGCATGAATTTGAATGTCTGGTGTCTCAGGGAGGATGTGTTATGTTATGGTACAACATCAAACAACCCCAAAATGTCAATGGCTTAACACAGCAAACATCCATGTCTCATCCGATTTTGTGGTGACCACTGCTAGTTGGCAGGGAACTCTGCTCATTGAGGTCATTCGGGACCCAAGTGATAGAGCAGGCACCACCTTGACCAAAGCCAGTCCCCGTGTTCATCCCCCTGAATACTGAGTTCAGTGAGATGTTAAGTAACTGTCCTTAACCAACTCCATAACAAACTGTCCTACCTCATGCTTCTTCTGGAATGATGCAATGCACCGAATGTGCTCAGGACTACTTCATGTTGAGACACAAGTTAAGAGTTTCACTTTTTATCTGAAGTTTTCAGATAAAAATAGTTTGAATAATATGACTTTGGATAATTATGTAGGGAGCATAATGGAGTAATGATTTAGGGAATTGCTACTCAAAAGCTGGTCCCCTGATGCAGAGCCTCAAGATGACCTGCGGGCTTATTAGAAACGCAGTCATAAGCCTCCCCACCCCCACCATCCTGATCTACTGAATTAGAATCAACGTTTTAACAAGTTCCCAAGGTGATATGCAAGTACAGTAAGGTCTGACAATTGTTTATAGGGATTCTCTAGCCAGACTAATTGGATTCAAATCCCAGGTCTGCCAACTACTAGCTCTGTGACCTTGAATAAGTTGCCTAACCTCTGTGCCTCAATTTCTTTGTTTCTAAATGGGGTTAATGACAATATTAACATCATAAGAATTTTGTGAGGATTAAATGAGTCAGAGTACTTGTCGAAGTATTAAAATAGTGCCTAGCACAAAATAAAAAGTCTATAAATGTTGGAGATGATGACAGTGGCAGTGGTGGTAACGGTGATGGTGGTGATGATGGTGATGGTGATGGTGGTGATGGTGATGGTGATGATGGTGGTGGTGGTGCTGGTGCTAGTGATGATGATACAAATGCCATTAAAGAAATGTCAGTGTGAGTACTTCCATTTATCACTTAATCTGAAGCATTATTACTCAGTTCCTATACTAAAAGGACCATTTGCTGACCTTGAACCCTGAGTAGAAAGGTGATGGGTAGAAAATCCACTCTGTGGTCTTTACCCAAAGTCGGGGAAGGCAGTAGGTACCAGGAGGGACACAGGACAAGGGTCAGTTGGGCATTTGAGCATCAGTCTTAAAAGTTGATCTCACAGGCCAAAAGTCACCTGCATCTGCATCTTACCTGGGGTAGCTGGGCCTGTGTTCCCGCCAGAGGAAACTAATCTCCACAGAGGCTGAGTTGAGGTAGAGACACCAGGGAAGCACAAAGCACTGGAGAGCTTATCTGTTAGGTTAAGTGGGAATGACAAAGGAGTAATTTTTCAGTGTTTGTTCAAAATAGAAAGGTCTAGCAAGCGAGAACTAACACAAGTTACCAAGGCACCTGGTGTAGAGAATGGACAGACATGAGCACACAACTCAACACAGGTGAGTGTAATGAATGGTCACAGATAGCCTAGATTCAAACCCAGTTTGACCACTTCCTAGCTGAGTGATCCTGAACAAGCCACATAACCACTTGGACATCAGCTTCCTTGTCTGTAAAATGGGATAATAAAGTACATATGTGTGGGTTGTTAACAGGTTTATTTGCCAATTAGCAAGCACCTGATACACATTCTGCCATTACTGTGATCATCAGTGTTTTACTATTCCTGGTCAAGTGAGCTCAAGGTAAATCGTGTGAAACTCAGCTTCCTCATTGGTAAAGTGGGGCTAGTAATCTATAGCTTCATGACAGCTACTCACTGGATGGGGTTGATCTTTGTGCACACACTTGTGGTGGGGCTAGGAACCCAGGACTGAGCAGGTCAGACCTCCCCCACGGAGCTGACACAGGCCAGGGGAGGTTGCAGATAGACAAAAGTAAATAAGCACGTGAGTGAACAAGAATGGATGGTGAATGGTCCCCAGTGTTGCCTCAGTGGTTCCATTCTTACTGGATGCCATGAGGCTAGAATCTTGATCCACGTGTGGCAGGTGTGGAGGTGGGAAAGGAAGAAGGACATGCTGTTTCTACGTTCTACTTCCCCTATCCTGCTCCACCTTAGCCAGGTGGAGATCCTGGAGTTTGCCAGAAGGAGAGAGAATCCAAGGCTTATGGATCTAATACCAAGGACTTGAGATTACATCTGCAAGACAACTATAGCTATCTCATGAGGCCAACACATAGCCCTTATTTTCTTTGTTCTTGGTAATATATACCTATAGGTGGCCTGTCTAGAGGCATACCTTAGGAGAAACACTTGAGCTAACTTCATGAGTTCCATCCCTCATTTTACATGGTATTAAAAATTGGGAATCTAAGCACGAACAATAACATACAATCTGAAATGTCTTTGACTTAGGAACTCCAGGCACATGAGGAGGCAGCAGGATTCCTCTTTCCAAAAGCTCTTGTGTCCTATAAATCATGTTAATTGTCTCCATGTGCCCACAGCCCACGGGGAGTTTTGCAAAAGCTTTTGAGGGGATTAGTGGTCTCTGATGTTTGTTATGAAATTCAGAAAAGCATCTGGAAGTAATTTGGTTTAAGGAATTAATGATTGGGGGTTAAATAATACATGCCTTAAAAAAATAAATACAGGAAACTGTTAGCCCATGAAACTAAGTTCTCACCTCTATTTGGGGGGATTTTCCTTAAAAAAGATAACTCGACCATATCCTCCCTTTATTTGTTTGGTTTTGCCTTCAAGTTTGTTTGATATCTAGAAGGTCACAGGGTAGATTAAATGGGATCCTAAACAGATTTGCAGAAAAGAAGCACCCATTACCTGGGTCTCCTTTTGTCCACTCCTGAAGGAGCAGGAGGGAGCCTCTTGCTGGCCATGCTCGGAGACATCATTCTGAAGGAGCACCTGAGATTCAGAACACCTGAGGGTACCGTGAAGTGGGTTTACCTGACTGAGGACCCTCTTGCTTTTTTTTCTCGTCTTCAACTGTTAGGTAATTTTCTGTGGTTTGTTCAGTTTTTTTCCTTCTTGATAATTTGTACCTTGGAGTCCCGGACCACCACCCGCCTTTGGCTTTGCAGTGGAAGGCAATATTCTGTGCCAAAAGGAAAGAAATTATGTGTATGTGTGGGAAGGGAGGGTGCGTTGCAAATTAGAAACTTACAAGGGAGAAGGGCAGGGGAGTGGAGGGCATAATTAGGGGCTCTTTGTTTCTATCATCAGACAGGAGAGAGAGAGGATGAAGCAGATCCCAACCCCTCCGTCAGGAATAATACATATGTTGTATTTCTCACTGAGGCTAGAAACATTTAAATGAAAAATATTTCTTCTCCAGTGACTTTAGGCTAACAAAAATGAGAAGGAAATGTGTTTTCCATTTTAGGAGCCCAAGTCGACTTTATGACTGCTTCCGAGGTTTGTCTACACTAGCTGAATGAACTGAAGAATTGGGCAATTATCAGCATAATCCACATAAAACATGAAATCTCTGCCACCCAGGCCTCCCTATAGAAGTGGCCTGGCTGGGTTTCCCCAAGGCTTTGCCTTCTCCCCACATCAGGCAAGTGGACTCGGCTGAGAAAGAGGTGAGCACTCTTCCTCCTAGTCTGTCCAGAATCACGGCCGGGCCACCAGCCGGGAGAAGGAAGGGCCCCAAGCTGGGAGTGAGAGTCAAGCCCGTGCCCCCACACTTCCAGGGTCTCCTCCAGCTGGGCACCTGCTCTTCTGTGATGGGGGAGGGCGGGGCCACGGGAAATGGGTTTGAGGTTGCTCTGATGATTTCGCTTCTTCCTTTCATTCAATCAAATATCATTTTTTCTTTTATTTGAAATTCATTCCAGGCTCTAGTGGCCAGGTAGGAGGGTGGCACAGGGTGCAGTTAGGCTTCCTTTCCCGAGGCTTGACTAAGCCGGTCGGGTGAGAGCTGGGTGGCTGCACCCTGTCTCCCAAGAGCCCAGAGGCCAACAACCCCTGAGGACCTCAGGCGCGGCTGGGGAGAGCTGGGCCTCCCGGAGAAGCTTCTGGGCTCCTCATGCACCGCCTCTCACAGACAGGAGAGGCATTTGGGGTCCCGCCTTCAGATTGTTCAGACCCCCGCGTGGCCCATGAGGCCGGAGCGTCAGTAACCGCGCAGGCAAGCAGCTGGGGTCCCCGCGGGGAAGGAGGGCAGCTCTGGGAGCAAGAACTGGGAGCATCAGGAAGTGGGGTGGCATGGGGTGGCGCGTGCATATTTTTCTGGTCTGAACTGCAGGTTACTAGTTATTGCAGAAGCAGGTCTGGCTGGGGGAGGGGGGTATTCACTTCCTTAAGAGTTAGTAAAAACACATAGGGGGTGGGGGCGAGACCCAACAATATAAAAGGATATGCGGTGAAAAATGAACCTTTTCTCCACCGCGGCGTTCCAGTCCCCCTCCCAGAGATACCGCTATGATCTTTTGCTTCACACACACACACACACACACAGACATACACAGACGTGCACACGCCTCTCTATCCACCCGTGTCCCTCCTTAGGCTGTTCTGCACGTTGCTTTCCCCACTGAATGATCTATCCAGAGCTTTTCGCAGCAGATGCATGGGACTCTGAATTCCAGATGTCCCCAGCTCTCAAGATAAAAAATCAGGGGACGACCCGAAATTGAGGTGCGGGGAGTGACTACCACTCGCCCCGCCGCGGCCGCGGGAGGGTGGCGAGGGAAAGGGTCCAGCTCCATCTTGAGTCGCGGGGCCCTGCGCAGAAGTCCTCCGGACGCGAGCCGCAGGGGGCGGGGGCCGCAAACGGGCGGAGCGGACCCCGCGAGCGGCGCGAACCCCGCTCTCCCCCTCCCCAACCTCTCCCGCCCCCACGGATCCCGCACCCGCGCGCCTCCCGGCTCTCCGAGCTCCGCTCCGGCCCGGGGCGGGGCCGGGGGCGGGGCCGGGG